>NC_133328.1:330260760-330568815 GCF_042186555.1 Aquarana catesbeiana | reverse complement strand
CTCAGATAGTTTCACTGTAGTGTAGTGAGACCGTGTCATTCATACATACATTAGGGTAGAGTAGAGACAGCTCAGATAGTTTCAGTGTAGTGTCAGTAATCTTTACATTAGTGTATAGCTAGAGTAGGAACAGTTCAGATAGCATCACTGTAGTGATGGTTGAACACTGTCTATTTGATTGCTTTACTGCCAGTTTAATGCCATATAGTTCTGTGTACGTTACTGCCAGTTTAACGCCATATAGTTCTGTGTGTGTTACTGCCAGTTTAATGCCATATAAATTTTTGTGCGCAACTGCCAGTTTAACGCGATTTACTTCTGTGTGCATTACTGCCAGTTTAATGCCATATAGTTCTGTGTGTCACGTTTGGTGTATATTATAGTGTATCCATGGAGTGTGTCTGTGTAGTGTGAGTACACAAATTAAAGTGCACCAAACACCAATTTACATTGATTAAAGTGCATCTACGTACAGATTTCCACTTCTTCTTTACATTTGCTTAAAAGCACCGCCCCCTCCCTCCCAATAATGTCTGGGAGGACAACAAGGAGAGGCAGACATTCCCTTGGCACTGTAAGGGGGCCAGCAACAAATGTGTCCAGAGGCAAAGGTGGGGATACCTTCTCTGCTTCTCTCTCTGGATGCAGAGAAGGTATTCAATAGATAGACATAGACATACATTTGAAGCTACAGAAACTTGGCTTTCGCGGTCATATTCCCTCAGCAATCATAGCCTTATACTCTTTTTCCTCAGCTCAAGTTTACTGCCTCACCATGCTATCCAAACCTTTTTTAATATCAAATGCCACAAGACAAGGATGCCCCCATTCTCCCCTCATCTTTAACTTGGTTATGGAACCCTTGGCCAAAAAAATTAGAACCCATTTAGATATATTTGCTTCAAAACTGGTTCCACAGAGCATAAAATTAATTTATTTGCAGACAATGTCATCCTCATGCTGACCAACCCTGCATACTCCCTGACTACTGTACAACAATCTTTAAATTAATTCAGCCTTGCTTCCTACTACAAAGGGAACATATCTATCACATTCTGCCATTAGGTTTATCGAATGACATGTATACCACTCTCAAAAAGAAAAAAAATATCCCTACGTATGAGCTAAGTATTGCCTCTCTTACTTTGGGATCAAACTTACTAAATCTGTGTCCTCTCTCTACAGGGCCAACTTTGTCCCATTCTTAGATAATCTACCTATAGATCCAGAAAAAAAAATCACAAAACTAACTTCATCTTGATCAGACTGGCTATCAAAATTCAAAATGATCCATGTACCACAGCTGCTGTACTTATTTCAATCCCTACCCATCCAAATCCCATTAACCTTTTTTTAAATTCCTTTCAGACTCTACTGAGGCACACGGTGTGGCATGAGAAAAAAAACAGAACAGCTGAAGCCTGTCTCATCAAAAATAGATCTGTGGTAATACAGGGTATATTTGCTTCAGAGACTACTACGTAGCCTCCATACTGGCGCAGGTAAAAGCATGGTTTCAACCTATCTCCTCATGCTTATGGAGTAGTATTAAAGCCCTCCAAATCCCAGGGAGTAATCTGAAAAACGGGCTCCTTGGTACACCCTCAAGGAAACTGAGCAATACTAATCTCTCCCCCCACAGTCATAGCCACTATAAAAGTGTTTGACTACTACATGGCCAACGCTAGAATTGGGGACAGTCCATGCACAATCATAGCTATGACTAAGCACCCCATAGTGGTGTGAAACATGTCAGCTTTTCATTGATCCTGTGCCTCTGATGTCTTTGTACCAGAAGAATTTTTAAACCCTCTTCAATAAAGGTGTTAACAGAGTGCGACCATCCAGCCTTTTCTTTGATTCATTCCTACATGGAGGTGGGATGCACTATGAAATGTCTGCCTAGAGCGGTGTTCTTTTGTTGTATGTAATGAATGCTATTGCTTCCTCCTGGATCAATGTTTTTAAGCTCATTACTAATGTAACTGGAAATACCATTCCACCCTTATCTGAACTGGCGTTACTCAGTATAGGCATCGAGAATATCCCTACACATATGCGATGCGTAAAAGTACATATCCTTTTAGCAGCCAGATTGCCAGTTGTCAGACACTGGAAATTCCTCGATCAGATCTACTGTATATCTACGAGATAATCCACCTGGTACACACACACACTACTGAATACATGTTCACAGTTTCTGAGGCCCTTATGAAGGCCGCAAATAACAAATGGGAATTATGGTCATAATGGTATGATCAGAATTACCACAATTTCCTTTTGATATTGTCCTCTGTCTAAAATGCTACTTATCTGATATTCTCTTACTTTTCTATATTACCAAATGTTGGCAATAATTTTTTTGTTATCATTTCTTTTTGGATATGTTTATTGTTTATTGTATTATGAAAAAAAAATATTTCTCATTAAAAACTATTAAAATATAAAAACATGTAAAAGATCATCCTGAGAAAACGTACTGACTACTGACCATTCTTCAACGCTACCAGCCCTGAATTCGGCCTGTTTTGGATTCTGCTCGGCCTCTTGCTCAGCCACCTGCTCCAGTGTTGCTGACTTTGGCCTGTATCTTGACCATTGTCCAGCCAGCTGTCCATGTCTGTACCTGACCATCTGTTGCCGACCTGGCATGTCCAACTATGCATCCTGTTTATCTGTCTGCTCAGCTCCATACGCTACTTACCTGGACCTTGCTGGTCATCTGCCTGCTACATCTTACCAGTCTACCATGCACCTGTGACCAGTCACCTGTGAGCCAAGCAACTGCCAGCTTGCTGTCTGTCAAGTCCTTTGTCTGCTGCTCCTTCTTCCACCCGCTGTATTGGCCATGTGATCCATTCCTTGTGAAGCACCTGATTTTCACCCATGCGCTCTGCAGGGCACCCTACAGATGCTCGTACCTAGGGATGAGCCAATCACCCCCCCCCCCCCAGTTCGTTTGGCAGCAGAACATGCAAACAGGCAAAAAATTTGTTTGAACATGCAAACACCATTAAAGTCACAAAAGTGAAAAATCTAAGTGCTCATTTTAAAGGCTTATATGCAAGTTATTGCCAGTAAAAGTGGGCCTGCCCCAGGGGACATGTATCAATGCAAAAAAGATCCCAAAAATGTTTTTAAAAACTGACGTTTTTGTGGGAGCAGTGATTTTAATAATGCTTAAAGTGAAACAATAAAAATGAAATATTCCTTTAACCACTTCAGCCCCGGAGGGATTTACCCCCTTCCCGACAAAGACATTTTTTGCGATACGGCACTGCGTCGCTTTAACTGACAATTGCGCGGTCGTTCAGTGTTGTACCCAAACAAAATGTATGTCCTTTTTTCCCACAAATAGAGCTTTTTTGGTGGTATTTGATCACCTCTGCGGTTTTTATTTTTTGCGCTATAAACAAAAAAAAAGTGACAATTTTGAAAAAAAAGCTATATTTTTTACTTTTTGCTATAATAAATATCCCCCAAAAAATATAAAAAAAAATGTCTTCAACAGTTTAGGCCAATATCTATTTTTCTACATATTTTTGGTAAAAGAAAGAAATCACAATAAGCGTATATTGATTGGTTTGCGCAAAAGTTATCACGTCTACAAAATAGGGGATAGATTTATGGCATTTTTATTATTATTTTTTTGTAGTAATGGTGGCGATCTGCAATTTTTATCGTGATTGCGACATTGCGGTGGACATATTGGACACTTTTGACTCTATTTTGGGACCATTGACATTTATACAGTGATCAATGCTATAAAAATGCACTGATTACTGTGTAAATGCCACTGGCAGGGAAGGGGTTAATCACTAGGGAGCGATCAAGGGGTTAAGTGTATTCCCTCAGTGTTTTCTATTTGTAGTGGGGATGGGCTCACTAGAACATGATAGAGAATATTGCTCCCAATCACTGGGAGCAGTAGATCCCTGTCATGTTGCTAGGCAGAACAGGGAAATTCCTTGTTTACATAGTCATCTCCCCATTCTGCCTCTCCGTGTCATGATCGTGGGCCACCGGCAGACATAGAGTCCTGCACGGGCCCTACTGTGAAATATAGCAAAAGTTGTAATTCCATGCCCCTGTTAAACAGGGGCAGAAAAATTGGGCCTTGGGTGGTGGTGGTGGTGTTGCACAACACTGTAACCCCTCACAGATACTCTTGTTGGGCGCAGGAATGGGCCCTGCTGTGAAACATGACTGTCAGTTTCTTGTCCTTCTGTTTTTTTTTATTTTTTTTATTTCCCTTGCATTGGATTCTTTGCAAAAGGATAATTCAATCTGAAAGTGAAAATGCTCTACTCCTTTGGTAAGTAAAACCAGGGTCAACATTTAAAAATAAAAATATAAATCAATAAATGAAAAACCCACAAAAAAAAACTGTCCAAAAATCACAACTGACCTTAGTATGTAGAAGTTTGTACCTTAGTAGTTTGTCAAACAAAAAAAAGTTTGCAAAAAATTAAGTGTACATAAATATATACAAAGAGCTGTATCCTTTTGACAAATTTTAATTTATCTGCAGACCAATAAAACAACTAGGTACCTTTGCCCATTAAAATACAAGTCCCTATGCATCCCATGCAATACAAGGTACCTCCTATTCACACAACAAGGGACCACAAAGGACAATATAGAATGTTATGTCTAGAATAGCCTATTTTCCCTATTAGAATGTCACAGACATTCAACGTATATGTGCATATTTGAATTATTGATCTATAAAAAAGATCAATCTGTAATTCAATTGCCATCTGCAATTGTCCAACTCTGAAAAATAGTGTTCTAAAGGTCAAAGTTCTTTATGCTTTTAATAACCCGTGATATGATCTTGACAATAGAATAAATATCCATTGGATGAAACTGAATCATTCTATATAAGTACTTTGTACCTACTGTCCCTATTAGAAATTTCACAGACATTCAATATATATGTGCATTTTACAATTACTGATCTATAAAAAGGAGTACTGTTTAATCTGTAATTCAATTGCCAACTGGCAATGTGCAACTCTATAAAAAATAGTGTTTGAAAGTTCAAAGTTCTTAATGTTTTTAATAACCCATGATATGATCTTGACAATACAATAAATATCCATTGGATGAAACTGAATTACTCTATATAAGTACCTTGTAAGAATCGTGCTTATGAATGAACAGCAGTATATGACTAACATTTGTGTCACATTCAACAAAAAACTTGATGATACCCAAGAGGAATTCTGCATGTTTTCAAAGACATATGTTAGTACAGCTTCACGAAAACTATGAAGTATACATAATCACAGAGGGTCCAACCAGATAGTCCTTGATCAATGTTTTATTTATTTTTTTTATCATTAAATGTTTATTGAGTTTTTATCAAGACAAGTAATAGTACAGAGAAATGCAATATAGAAAATTGTCAAGAAAAAAGGAAGCAGAAAGTAGAAGAATCAAAATAATAAATCATATGAATATGCACACATGGTAATCAAAGGATAAGTATACTCTTGGCACTTCAAATTTGGTGTACAGGCTAGGAGCTATACACTAACCGCTTCAGCCCCGGAAGATTTTACCCCCTTCCTGACCAGAGCGTTTTTTGCGATTCGGCACTGCGTCGCTTTAACTGACAAATGCGCGGTCATGCGACGTGGCTCCCAACAAAATTGACGTCTTTTTTTTCCCACAAATAGAGCTCTCTTTTGGTGGTATTTGATCGCCTCTGCGATTTTTATTTTTTGCGCTATAAACAAAATAAGAGCGACAATTTTGAAAAAAACGCATTATTTTTTACATTTTGCTATAATAAATATCCCCCAAAAATATATACAACATTTTTTTTTTCCTCAGTTTAGGCCGATCGTATTCTTCTACATATTTTTGGTAAAAAAAATTTGCAATAAGCGTTTATTAATTGGTTTGCGCAAACGTTATTGCGTTTACTAAATAGGGGATAGTTTTATGGCATTTTTATTAATAATTTTTTTTTTTTATTAGTAATGGCGGCAATCAGTGATTTTTATTGTGACTGCGACATTATGGCGGACATGTCGGACATTTTTGACACATTTTTGGGACCATTGTCATTTGTACAGCGATCAGTGCGATTAAAAATGCACTGATTACTGTGTAAATGACACTGGCAGTGAAGGGGTTAACCACTAGGGGGCAGGGAGGGGTTAAGTATGTCCTAGGGGCGTGTTTCTAACTGTAGGGGGATTGGCTCTGTGTGTGACATCACTGATCTCTGCTCCAATGACAGGGAGCAAAGATCGAGTGACACTTGTCACTAGGCAGAACAGGGAGATGCTGTTTACAATGGCATCTCCCCGTTTGTCCTCTCTGTGAGGTGATCGCGGGTATCCCCATGGCGATCGAGTCTGCGGGACCCGCGACCCGACTCACGGAGCTCCCGGCCGGCGCTCACGCAATGGCATGGCGGGGAATTCAAATGGACGTACAGGTACGCCCATTTGCCCAGCCGTGCCATTCTGCCAACGTACATAAGCGTGCGCCGGTAGGGAACCGGTTAATAAACAGTGTTATCAAATATCATATACTTTTATATTTGGATGTCCAAATTACCCAGTTTTTGTCAAAGGTTGTGCATTTGAGAGAGTTTATTGCTAACATACGTTCGAATATGTTGTGTTGAACTATGCTGATTACATCAGAGATATTCGCTGAATGTGTATTCTTCCAGGAACAGAGTACCAATGATCTAGCTGCAAGGAGAATGTGGGATACCACCGGTCGCATTGTATGAGGGAAATTGTCTATTCCCACATGCAGTAAAGCTAGTGCTGGGTTAGAATGGGTACTTATGTTCGTAATGTGGGATAGTAATCGGAATACTTGGTTCCAGAAGCTAGTGAGGCTTGGACAGTCCCAGAACATATGCAGGAGGTGGCCTTTGTGTTCACAATTGCGCCAACAGAGGGGAGAGGATTTTGGGAACATTTTTGCTAGTCTGCATGGGGTGTATTGCCATCTGTTGGATATTTTGATCATCATTTCCCAGTGTCCTACACAATGTGTCGATTTGTGGATAGTCTGTATAGCACATTTCCACTGATCTTCTGTAAATGTGGTACCTAAATCCATCTCCCATTTCCTAAGGGCCACTGTTTTTCTAAATCTTAGTTTGTCTTGCAGAATATTATAATATAGTGAGATGCTTTTACAACTAGTTTTTTGAAGGGTAAGGTGATTCCATACTTTGAACGGTACTTGCATGTTGGGAATGGGGTGTGCATGGAGAAAGTGAATAATTCTAATACAAGTGAATAGCTTATGATTTGGTAAGTTGTATTCATTCATTATATTCTCCTCAGATTTGGGCGAGGTATTAATTGTTAGATCTTGGACAGTTGTAATCCCGTGATTCAGAAGGTGTTTCAGTGATAGTAGTGGGAATTTAGCTTCTAGTATTTTCATAGGGAAGGGGTAATTTATCTCTCTACTATCTCTGTGGTGATGGTTAAGGAGGAATCGCCAAGCTTTCAGCAGAATTTGTATAGTTGGAGGAAGGTTGTTTATGTCCCATGGGACCCAAGCATCTCCCATGAGGAGAGTCGCGAGGTCAGATGTCGGGGCTAGATATTGTTCAATTGCTACCCATCATGGTATCTCCGATTTGGTGAACCAATGTTTAAGTTGATCTAGTCTGGTTGCCCAGATATAATCATGTACATCAACCAAACCCGCTCCTCCTGCATGTTTATGTGGGATTAGTATATTCCGCGAGCATCTAGCCTTTTTAGATCCCCAGAGAAATTGCCATAGAAGATCAGATAGGGCTTTAAGGTAATAGGTTGGGATGTGCAGTGGAAGTACTCTCAGGATATATAAGATTTGTGGTAGAATGGACATTTTGAATGCCGCTAGTCTCCCTAACCAGGACAATTCATGTTTCGCTATATTTTTCATTTGAGAGTCCAGTTTGGCCAGCAGGGATTTTAAATTGGATTCTGCTATTGTTTTTGTGGAATTAGTCAGAGTGATGCCTAAATATGGTATCCCCGTTTTACTCCAGCTGTATGGAAGGGTGTGTTGCAACAAATCGCTTACTTTTTTGGGCATACCTAGGTTTAAAATTAAGGATTTGGTGAAGTTTACCTTGTAGTACGAGATTTCCCCAAATTTTTTTAAGAGCTTGTGTACTATAGGTAGTGAGGTGTGAGGTTTGGTTAAGAGTAATATGACATCGTCAGCAAACAAATTAACAACATGGGAGTAATTCCCAAATGTGAAACCTGATATTAAGGGATGTGTTCTAATGGCCTCCGCCAGAGGGTAAATCATTTAATTGAAGATTGTGGGGGATAAAGGACATCCCTGGCGAGTGCCATTAGTTATGGAAAAAGGGGTGGATAGCATGTTGGATGTATATACTTGAGCCGAGGGACTGGAGTACAAGGCTAGAACTGCATTTAAAATGTTTCCATCAAAACCAAACTTAGAGAGTGTCAGTGACATAAATTTACAATGGACCCTATCAAACGCCTTCCTTGCGTCTATAGAGAGCATCAGAGAAGCCGTTTTAGTTTTTTCAACATAGTGTAAAATATTAATAATTCTACGGGTGGCATCCGAGGTCTGTCTCCTTTACAAAGCCCATTTGATCATGTTTAATAAGGGATGGGATAAAATCTGCTAATCGCTTGGCTAGTAATTTGGCATAAATTTTAATGTCAGTATTTAAGAGGGATATAGGATGGAAATTCGAAGGTGTATTGGGTTCTTTTCCAGGTTTGGGTAGAGTGACTATGTATGCTTTCAACATTTCTGGGGGAAATGTCGCTGTGGTTGCGGCTTTGGTAAAGACCGATTTGCATATGTGGTGCTAAGGTAATATTAAATAGTTTGAAATACTCATTCGAGAATCCGTCAGGCCCCGGTGATTTACCGTTGGGCAAGGTAGCAATGATCTTTTGGATTTTGAGAGTGGTGAAGGGGGAATTTAGGGAGTGTAGTTGGGCCTTTGCTAAAGAAGGTATATTCAAGGTGTGTAAGAACTGTTGTATGGTGGCGGAAGAGGGTTGAGTAATGGAAGTGTCCTCATGTAGGTTGTATAGTGTGCTATAGTAATTGTCAAACTGATTTGCGATGTCTTGTGGGTTGGTAATTTTGTGTTTTAGGGTAGGGTGTATCAGATGTGCTATTCTCGTTTTGGAAGAAATGGCCTTGATTGTGTTAGCTAAATATTTGCCTGCTCGATTTGCATTAGCGTATGAGTTTAGTTTCAACCTCCTAAGATGTGTGTCATATTTCTGCGATAAATGCTCTCTTAGCTTATCCCATAGCCATGAAAGTGACTGAGCATGGGTTGGGTTAGGGGAAGATTTGTTGAGTGTCTCTAGAGTATGTATGTCATGTAGAATAGCATTAAGTGTGGAGGCATGGCGTTTCTTTTCCCTTGCACCCAATTGGATTAGTATGCCTCTCATGTATGCCTTGTGGTCATTCCAGAGACTGAATGGGTTTCTACTGAGTGTGCATTATCTAGAAAGAAGTTTTGGAGGTGTTGTGAAATTTCGGCATATAGTAAGGGTTCTTGCAATATTCTAGTATTACTACGCCAAATGGGTGGTGAAGAGAAGACAGCCTGATTGTTAACAGATAGCGTAATAGCTGCATGGTCAGACCACGTAATATCATGGATTTGAGTGAGCACAACCTTTTGCAATAACCATTTATCAGCTAGAGATAAGTCAATGCGTGAATATGAGCAATGCCTGTGGGAGAAAAAGGTATAATCTCTTTCGTTTGCATGCTGACATCCCCATACATCGAAGAGGTCTGCTTTATGTAGTACGTCACGCAAGCACTTATTATGGTTCCCTTTATGATCTGAGGAATCCAATTGTGGCTCCACAATGAGATTAAAGTCTCCACAAATAAGGAGGTTACCATATATGAGATTGAACTTTCTTGAGCAGTCTGTTTAGGAAACGCTTAGGAGCATATAACGTCACCAGTGTGTAGGGTTTAGAGTTTATATCTCCCTTGATTATGATGTAACGGCCGTTGTCATCCTCAGTGGCTTCTTTAAGTTGGAAGGACAAAGTATTTCTGATTGCCACTAACACTCCCCCCTTTCTTCTGGCTAGGTGTGCAGGCCAGGAACACATGGGGAAAGCCTCTATGTGTACATTTAGGTGACTTTGAGAATTGGAAGTGAGTCTCTTGGACACATAAAATGTCTGCATTGTGTTTCTTAGCCTCAGCCCACATGGAAAACCTTTTTGTTGGGTGGTTTAGACCTCTGGCATTAATAGATAGGCATTTAAAGACCATGGAGTGGGGTTGTAATGTTGTGCGTTGCAGTGGAGTGTGTGTACTCACTGTGACCATAGCAGTCCATCTCAGAGACCAACCTTCCGAGGAGTAGAGCCAGGGTAGAGTATGTACTTGTGGGCAGAGTATACGACGTGGTAACCTCGAGGTGGTGTGCTTCGATCATGGTGCATAGA
Organism: Aquarana catesbeiana; assembly: GCF_042186555.1. NCBI lineage: Eukaryota > Metazoa > Chordata > Amphibia > Anura > Ranidae > Aquarana > Aquarana catesbeiana. The sequence goes on along the minus strand of NC_133328.1, from coordinate 330,558,349 downwards.
GAACAGTAAAAAATAAATGGAATTAAAGAAGAAGGTGTAGGTAAAACATTAAGAACAGGATCTTTAAACTGATCCATTTGCAGGTGTAACTGCTGCGAAACAACAGGAGGGATAAAACAGGGATCGTAAACATGAACCCCTGCATCCGGAGAGATATAGATAACTAGTTAAGCATTTTGTTCACGAGATGCCACCGGCATTTTTCTTGGAAACTCTTTTGTGTGAGACCACCTGCCATTCTTCTTGCAGTGAGAGAGGTTGAGGCTGAGGTGAATTTTGTGTTGTTTGTTCGGGTATTATTCCCCATTGGCGTAGGGCCGCAATGCCCTCCTCCAGAGTGGAAACAAGGATAGATACCCCATTGTGGGTGATATACAACTTAGCAGGGTATTTCCATCTGTGGAGTATCTTGTGGTTCCGTAAGGCCTTGTGATTGTCGCCAAGTTGCGGCGCTGTTGCAGGGTGTGTCAGGACAGATCAGGGAGCAACTGAAGACCCGCATAAGGTGGGTGTTTGTTTTTGGCTTTATGGGAGGCCATTAAGAGCTGTTCTTTCACGTGGTAATAGTGCACCCTGAGAAGAATGTCTCTGGCTGTATGATTTGGAAGGAAATAAGGCTTGGGGACCCTGTGTATTTGGTCCACTATGAGGTCCTGTTGCGATAGGGTTGGTATCAGAGTGGAGAATAGTGTTTGGGCATACTGTAGTAACTGTGGGTCCAGTATATCTTCAGGTACCCCCCTTATTTTGAGGTTGTTCCTCCTACATCTGTCCTCTAAATCTGCCACTTTGTCTTTAAGCCAGGTAATCTCTTCATTTTGGGTGTTATGTGCATCTACCAAAGTGTTAAAAGACACTGAGTAGTCATCCATTTTGTGTTCTATGTGATCTACCCTTCCTCCTATGGCCTGTACTTCCCTCTGGCAGTTTCTGATTTCAGCTGGCATGTCAGTTTTCAGAGATGCTTTCAGTGACAGGAGCATTTCTTTTAGGACTGTGTCTGAAACTGGTCTGCCTGCTGTGGGGAAGGATACTATAGGATCCTGCAGGGGCTGCACTGTAGTACTGTCCTTATCAGAGGGCCCGCTCACCTCCATATCAGGATATAACAGCGGCCTTTCTGTTGAGGTGATTCTCTTCTTTTGTTTGGCCGGGCTTCTGGTTGTGGGACTTGAAGTCCCAGAAGAGGATCCGCTGTGCGAGGTGAGCTTGCTGGCCAGGGAGGGATGTTCCGGCTTGCTGTTAGAGTGCACTGCTGCCCCGTGGTCCATTTTCCTCATGTGTGCTCCGCCGCCATTTTGTTGTATGCCGTGGCCGGTGAAGAAGCTCTCCAGTTTCTGCGGCTGCTGAGGCTTTTTGCGGTGCCTCAGCATGCCCGATGTATGCCGCGGGGTCCGGAAGGACGACATCGGTCAGCGGGTGTACGAATGGAGCCGTTGGGCTCGGATGAATGCCAATACTCTCCAGCGGCTGAGCGGAGCTCTCAGCTCAGGCGTCCATATCAGAGCTCGGTTGCCACACCCCCCTTCTTGATCAATATTTTATAAAAAATATAGCAAATCACAGTCATAGCATTTCAGTATTTTGGATTATATAACTATTATCCTCCCCTTTATATGGGATAACATTATCCACCAGTGGAAGATGTAATATTACTAGAGTTTTTGTTGTGTATAATAAATGGTATAAGCCATAGATTTGCTAGTGGCGCATGTCATGTAATGCAGATGAGGGAGACATAATTTCCTACACAAGTGTGTGTCAATCACATAAAGTAGTGTTGCATATAAATTCCTGTTGTCATAATAAGTATTCCATCAGTGCTACTGTATATTAGTAGTAATAATTTCATTAAAACATGAACCATAAATGTCCTATGTGTTGAGCAGAGGCTTAGCATGTTTGGCTGTGGAGATGCTTTCTTGGCCAAGATTCCCCATAAAATGGGGGGCCATGAATTGTCAGTGGATCTCTAATGCAACCTGGTGTGGCAGGTGAAATTAGTTGGGGAAAGGCATAACTCGTGCATCACAGAGGATAGACTTTAGCCTGAATTTTTTTTTGAAAGAATAATGCCCAAGAAATGTTGCAATACAAATGGCATATTTTATTACATATATATTATCTGAGCAAGAACTCATTCAGGGAAACTTACTAAGACTGGAGCAGGCAGAATGAAGAGGAGCTGTTCATGACAACCAATAAGGTTCTAGCTTTCATTTTCAAAGCTCAACTGAACAAGCTGAAGCTAGCAGCTTATTGGTTGCCATGCACAGTTGTTTCAGTTTCTGTCTGCTACAGTTTTAGTAAATTCCTCCCATCGCATGATGTTCTATGGAGGTAAAGTTTGTAGTCAATGTGCAATACTGGCTTATGGGAGGTACTTGAGGGTTGAGTTTTAAAGTTGACATTGTGGATTCTATAACTGGATTTGGTGCAGTCCAAGATAACTTTCTATGAAGATTATATATAAATCTAGAAATACAGATTTTTACAAGTGGTGCCCTGCATCTCTGTAGATGGGTACAGTTTCTGGAAATCTTATAAAAAATGCATAAAACCCACATTTTTAATAAGTGTATCACTCTAAAATACATAGTTATGAACTGAGCTTAGGGGAAGTTCCATTTTAAACATTCCTCCCCCCTACCTCCTATGCCACATTTGGCATGTCATTTTGGGGGAACCTAGTTTTGACAGGTACTCATTTCCACTTAGGCAATGCGACCAGAAGTTCTCCTCTCCCCCTCTCTCCCTGCAATCTTCTAGGACACGTCACAGGTCCTAGAAGATTGCCAGACATTTAAGAAGGTGCAGCATGACTCACTCATGCACAGTGCACTGTGCGCACCTGGCTGTGAAGCCGCAAGCTTTCACAACTGGGTACCCACAGTTCTAATCCCAGCGCTGGGGAGAGGAGAGGGAGAGAATTGAGGGCTCAGGTGACCACATCGCTGGATAGTGGGACAAGTAAGTGTGTGTTTGTTAAACGTCAGCAGCTACACTTTTTGTAGCTGCTGTCTTTTAATAAGGACAGCAAAGACTGGTATTCCACTTTAAGGCATTCCCTAATGTTTAATGATAGTGTTTTCCTGTAGTACAATGAATACTATAACAAAACAATAAACTGCTGCTAAATAGCAATAGAGTGCTTGTTTAAACCTGTGCAAATATAAACATATGATTATTATACTAGAAAGTATGCAAAACATCCATCATAAATAAAATATAGTCTATAAAACATCTACCAGTCCATGATTAGACACCCAAGATGCAAATGAAAATCTTCCTGTTACCGTTGTGCTGATAAAATGGAAATCAGAAAACACTCAGTGATTCATTCCATAGGAGAACAACTCACCATCACAATCAATCCCCAAGATTATTGGAAAGTCTAAAAGCACTTTTGTATAATCCACTTCAGATTGCTGTCCTCAAATACAAATCTGGATCACAGACGGATGCATATAAAATAAAGCTAACAAAAGCAAAGTACCACTTAAAAACTTTTTATCAAAAACTAAAAGGTTACACTCACATAGACAGAAAAAATATCAGCATGTCATAAATCCCACCAAATGCTGCAGACTCACACTTCAGCACCACAAAACAGGCACTCCCATAGCTCAAAAACATCCAAGCGTGATGACAATACTCAGAACCTCCCATATACTGTACGTAACAGTTTCCTCAGCCTCCTTATCGGTGCATATGGGATTTCCTTTTTGATGGATCTGTCTGTGTTCTGGATTTGTATATGAGGACGCCAGTCTATTATAGATTTTAGAAAAGCTTATAGATATTTTATGGACTATATGATGGATGTTTTGTATATTTTCTGGTATGATATTCACATGTTTATATTTGCACAGATTTAAATATAAACTCCTTTTCTTTTGATTTGACATTGCATTTTTTTTTTTATAATGACGTAGCTGCCATTTTATATTTAATTATTCTTTTTATTCCCTAATATTTGGGTGCCACACATAAAATTTGTATTTAATAAACTGTTACTGTATGCATTTACAGACATCAGGCTGTAAATGGAAGCAACTGCCTGTGAATGGGTAGAAAACTGACCTACATACCATACAGTATAATAAGAGTATTAGACATGAATTCATACTGTGAATGCTCTTATGCCCCGTACACACGGACAGATTTTCCGACGGAAAATGTTCGATGGGAGCTTTTTGTTGGAAATTTCGACCATGTTGTAGGCTCCATCGGACATTTTCCATCAGAATTTCCGTCACACAAAATTTGAGATCTGGATCTCAAATTTTCCGACAGCAAAATCCATTCTCATAAATTCCGATCGTCTGTACACAATTCCGATGCACAAGGTGCCTCGCATGCTCAGGATAAATTACGAGACAGAAGCGCTCGGTCTGGTAAAACTAGCATTCATAATGGAGATAGCACATTCGTCACGCTGCAATTTTTAAAATAGTTTAATGCAGCGCATTCTCTTCTTCTTTATAATGCTAGAATAATGAAGTTGTTTTGCTGCTCATATTCACACAGAGTTCTGGCAACCTGATTTCTTTATTACTTTTTGTGATCTCATGAATCATATTATTTTTTATTTTCATCAGATATCCATAATAATGTTTACAATTTATTTTTTTGTTTTATTTATCAAGATCTACTATTTTTTTTTTATAGTGATCTCCCTAATATTTTTTCTTGTTTTGTGTGTCAAGTTATCACAACACCATGATTATCTTGTATTTTTTAATCTCAAGGAGGTTGGTTGGTGTTGGTGTCCCTTGTTAATTTGACATTGTATTTTTGAAATGTACCTGCCTACTCACAAACAAATGGTCCTTTTTGAAGTAAAACACATAGGCAAGTATTTCTGCAAAAAATATCCATTTATTAGGGGGTCATAACAAAATAAAGATGAAGGCAACACTGGAGAAACTGCTAAAATTGGCAAAGCCTTTGTACCCCAGGGCAACTATTTGCAAGCCAAAATTGGTGGCCTGAGGAGTCCATATAATAGTCAGCACAATCCGGTCCAGGACTCCAAGAGATCAGGAACGGTAGCAGATGACATGTATGTCCCCAGGCTGTGGTCATACAACAGCCTGCATCTTTTGCCAGACAAGACTGAACCCAGGCCATCACTTTTTTGTCTTCCTTACACGCTTCCTTCCAGGCTGTGTTGTTGGAGGTGTGGCAGAAGGTGGAGGAGGAGGATGGTTCAACTCACACAGGTGTGTTTTGGGTGTGAGTTGGCCCCTCAACCCCTTATGTTGGGTGATGACCATCATTTCCTCACACAAGAGGCATTGGCCCTCCTCCATTTGCTGCATTTTGTATGCAGTCATGCATGCAATGGCCTCTTGAAGAGTTAGGTTGGCTTAGAGGGCCTCATTAGCCTCCCTAATTAGCCTGAGCGCTGCCTCCTCCACGTTACTCCTCTTCCTGGCCTTTTTGGTTTGAATGCGGAGGGGAGGGACCTGAGATTCTGTGAGGCTCGGCCACCTCCTGGCTGCCACTTACCCCCACCACCTCCTGGCTGCCACATTCCACAGCCTCCTTCTTGCTGAGGCTTTCCTGTGTATGAAAGACCAAGATCATGACTAAAGTTGTGAAGAGTCTGCGCCAGAATTTTGGGGTAGGGCGATCCAAGGATCAACTGAGGAAATGCTGGTCAGACCTGAAATTGAGGGAGCAGGATCAGTACAGAAAGATCAAGAGAGTTCTTCAAAAAAGTAAGTTGTTGTCGTGTGTTCCTATTATTATTGTTACTTGCATGCTGCTCCATGTGCTTTTCATTACTGTTGTACATTTTAAAATGGCAACTTTCATGTTCATGGGCACAGTAATCGGTCATAGGAAACATCGTTCATTCGCCCACTAAAATACAATGTTTTGGGCAGATGCAGATTAACTACATTTGTTCAGGCCTTTTTGAATTAAAAAAAGTTTGATGTCTAGATGGGTTTGTAACTAGAATGAAATGGAAAATTGATTCAGTGTAAGGAGAGGACACTCAGCATCTGTTTATACATCTGAACGCAAGAGCACTAGTGTGGGACACCAGAAAAAACTTTTTAGGGTGTCCCACACAGGTGCTCCAGTGGATACTGGGGGTGTCTCCATGTATGAAACTTGTGCAAAAAAGGGAAGTATTCCAGCTTTAGAAAGGAACTAAAAATTTCTTCAGCTTGGAACTCTGCCAAAACAGACAATTGTACACAACTCCAAGCAATGTTTCATATTACTATTTCTGCCTTCAAATACCTGTGTGCTAAGTATACCTCTTTTTATTCACATAGGGGCGAAAAGACTCAGGACATCTGAGGACACCAGGAACCCCACACCTCCTAAAGAAGGGGAAGTCCCAAAAACCACAAGCAGAGGATGAGGAGGGAGACTTTTATTAAGTGGGTGAAATAGTGACCACAACAGGTGAGTGTCTGAGACCACAGCTTCAGGTAATAGATGTATGCCTGCATATTTATAATACACGGTGTGTTTTTTTATTTTAGGTGATATGGATGTTGTGGAAGAAGAATTTCATTTCACAAGTGAATGTGCCCAGATCCTCATCGGGGAGATAATGGGGTGCAATCATGATTTAGAAAAGATAAAGGAAAACATCAATGATGCTCAACAAAAAATGAAGAACATTGATGTTTTAGGCAGAATATAAAACACACCAAAATTGTACCATTTTATTGTGTATTTTTGCTTTTTAAAACAAGTTTTAAAGTATTTTAAAAGCCACATTTTGAAGATGCACACAGGTGTGTCAGCATGTGCTATCTGCCATCACGGGATATCAATGTACGTGTTTTGTGGGTGCAACCCCTTTCTCGCAACTGAAGTAGGTGAGAGGAAGGGGTTGCACCCCCACAACACAATTCCATTGATCACCCATGATGGGAGCTAGCACATGTTGACATTAGGCATGGAATCAGGAGGGAAATCCCCATTTTGAATCCCAATTTGTGTGCATCTTCAAAATTTGGCTTTTACAGGGGTGACATAACCCCATCTGATGAAGGCAATATCAACACAGTTTGGAAATAACAATGTCTGATATTGCCTTCACTTTGTTAAAGTTGAACTTTGTAAATAACTGAGCTGTGTATGTTCTGTTTGGAAATATGCTTGTTGAACCAAAAAAAGGCTATTTCTAATGTGACCAAAAAAAATGTTATACAACAAAGATGTTGGTTTGTTCAAAAACCCTGTCTAACGCACATGTGAATGTGCTTTTGAGTAAAATGTTTTCTAGTCAACAATGTGTGGCTTCTTTTTTCAATGCTCAAAAGCAGTTTTTGTAGTAAGTTTGTGTTTACAGTGACAATGGGGGTTATTTACTAAAGGCAAATCCACTTTGCACTACAAGTGCACTTTCATTGCAGTTTCAAGTGCACTTTTGCAGTGCACTTGGAGTGCAAAGTGAACTTTCCTTTAGTAAATAGCTCCCACAGTGCTTTTTAATTTGCCACAATCATGCCATTTTTGTGACTACCAAAAAATCACAAAAGAAAGAAACACAAGCAGTAAATATAAGGAAATATTATTTCTGTTTATCCCCCAAAAAATTATTTTTAAAATGTTTCTTGATTTTGTGGCATATCAATGGCACCCCTACCCGCAAAGTACTCCAGATATTTTTGTCTCATTTCGTGGGCACTTTGGCGGGGCAAGCAAGGACGGCCAGCTTCAAGTGCTATCAGAGTTGAAGGATCAAGAAAGCCAGCCTCAGTCCCAACTGAGGCCACATAGTTTGTAGCATTTTTTCAAAGAAAATTGTGCATAATGCAGCAGGCAAGCACAATATGGTTGAGTTTATATGAATTGGTGTCAGAAATAGGCGGAACCAGCTGGCCATTATCCTGAAAGTATTCTCCACCACTCTTCTGGCTCTGGCCAGCCGGTAATTAAAACCCCTCTGGTCCGAGGTGAGGGTCCTCATAATGAATGGCCACATAAGATGGTCCCCCAGTGCAAATGCTTCATCCGCGATGAAGACGAAAGGGAGTCCTTCCACATTGTCTTTTGGAGGTGGCAAGCCCATGCTGCCATTCTGGAGCCGTCGGTAAAAATCTGCATGGGTGATGACTCCACCATCCAACATCCGGCCATTTTTACCCACATCCACATACAGGAACTCGTAAGTAGCCGACACCACTGCCAACAACACAATACTATTAAGCCCCTTGTAATTATAATAGTATGACCCCGAGTTGGGGGGTGGGACTATGTGGACATGTTTCCCATCTATTGCCCCTCCGCAGTTGGGAAAGTCCCACCGCTGGGCAAAGTGGGATGCCACACTGTGGTGTTGAAGGAAACTGTGGAGTCAAACAAGAAAAAAAAAATTAGTACTTTTGCACATACCATTGCAAGCAGATTAGACACAAACATTCTTGGCCAACATCATTATAACATTTATTTTAAGGAGTACTTAAAGACAAAAATATAAGGGTCCACTTATCAGATTCCTCATCCCCTCTGAAGGCCCATTGTAAAAATTTTAGGGCGGGGGGAGATGTTTTGGACAGGTAACCCTCTCCACTTCATTGAGAGCTGAATGCATAAATAATGTGTGTTTCTTTGGCCAGCCCCTCCTTACTTTACACTATTGGCAGCCCACTGGACAGGTAAGAAGTGTCATAATACAAAAATATAAATACACACTGTCCTATTTGAAGCACATTTTTACATTATGCAATTACCTATCAAGATAATAGGAGAACAAAACTTTAAACAGTACCATTTGAAAGTATTCAGGCAGGCCCATTTGCTACATGCTTTGGGGAATTCATCCAAAAAATATGACCACAAAAGAGGTAGGTATAGTGTATATGGGTTGGGCAAAGTCAGCAGATAGAGGATAGATATGGGTTGACTTAGTGGTTGGGGGAAGGGAGATTTCCAAATGATTTTGGGACCCAAAAAAAAGCCTCTGGCACTCTGCATGAATTTAAGCACCCAAATAACATTTGTACACATTTTAGGGGGTGTTTAGGGTAAAGCAGTACAATGGAGCTGACAAAATACATTGTTAAGTGACTAGGCTAGGTGTGTATGTGCCCAGGATAGCATGCTGGGGAGGTTAGTGAAGGCAAATATGCATGAAGGACAAAAAAGGAAGCTTAAAAGCTTCCAGCATGCATGAGGACAAAGGGACATTCACAGCATATTACAATCATAGGGAATGATGAAAGAAATACAATACATTAGCAAACATGAAATACATAGAATGTGATGTTAAAGGAGAAAACTTACCCTAATATAGTCTTTCTGCATGACCTGAATGATAGCAGAACATGTCTCTGGAATAATGATCCCCAGAGCCTGGGGGGAGATGCCTGTCGAGAACTTGATGTCCTGGAGACTTCTCCCCGTTGCCAAGTACCGCAACGTGGCGACTAGCCTCTGCTCTGGAGTGATGGCTTTCCACTTGCAGGTGTCCTGTCTGCTAATATAAGGGGACAGCAAAGCCAACAAACAGTAAAAAACGGGGTCCGTCATCTGGAGATAATTCCTGAAATCAGGATTATTCTCACGGATCTCCCGCAACAAAGGCATATGAGAGAATTGGTCATGCTGGAGCAACCGATTCTTCGTCCATGAACTCCTCCCCACCCTGCTCATGGACTGGGCTTGAGTTAAAGTAAGAAGCCCAACACCAAGCCCCCGCATAGCACAAACTCTATAACAGCGCTGGTTGCAGATAGCCACAGTGCTGGAATGTGTGAGGACTCAGGTAATTATATAGGAAGATGAAGGGGCGATTCGCTTATTGAGATTTTTTTTTACTATAATGCAGGGAATGCATTAAAGTATAAATGTTTTGCCTTTAGAACCACTTTAACCACTTCAGCCCTGGAAGGATTTACCCCTTAATAACAAGGCTATTTTTTGCGATACGGCACTGTGTTACTTTAACTGACAATTGCGCAGGCGTGCAGAGCTGTACCCAAATAAAACTGATGTCCTTTTTTTCCCACAAATACTATAGAACATTCTTTTAGTGGTATTTAATCACCTCTGCAGTTTTTATTATTTGCACTATAAGCAAAAGTTAAGTGACAATTTTGAAAAAAAAGCAATATTTTTTACTTTCTGCTATAATACATATCCAAAAAAATAAAAAAAACGCATTTCTTCATCAATTTAGGCCAATATGTATTCTGCTGCATATTATTTGTAAAAAAATTCTAATAAGCGTATATTGATTGGTTTGCGGAAAAGTTATAGCGTCTACAAACTGCGGGATTGATTTATGGACTTTTAAAATTTTTTATTGTTTTTACTGGTAATGGCGGGGATCAGTGACTTTTAGCGGGACGGTAAAATTGCGTCAGACAAATCTAACCCTAAGTGACACTTTTATGGGGACCAGTGACACCAATACAGTGATCAGTGCTAAAAAGATGCATTAATCATTGGTCCCCAAAAAGTGTCACTTGGTGTCCAATTTTTCCGCCACAATGTCACAGTCCTACTAAAAAAACAACACTAATCGCCGCCATTACTAGTAAAAAAATAAAAATAAAGATGCCATAGATCTATCCAATAGTTTGTAGACGCAATACCTTTTGCACAAACCAATCAACATACGCTTATTGGGATTTTTTTTTACCAAAAATATGTGGAAGAATACATATTGGCCTAAATTGATGAAAACATTTTATTTTTTGACATTTTATTTTTTTTATTTTTATTGGATGTGTTTTATAGCATAAAGTAAAAAATAAAATATTGTTTTTTATTTTAAAAATTGTCAGTCTTTTTTCAGAGGTGATTACATACCACCAAAAGCAAGCTCTATTTGTGGGAAAAAAAAGGACACACATTTTGTTTGGGTACATCGTCACGCGACCACGCAATTGTCAGTTAAAGCAACACAGTGCCGTAGCGCAAAAATAATGAGGTCATTAAGGGGGTGAAACCTTCTGGGGCTTAAGTGCTTAAAGTGAAACATTAAAATTGCCCAATTCCTTCAATTGCCTCCAACAGGACAGGGAGTGTCCTAATCCTGCCTGTGAAGGGGTACATCTTTATGATATAAAGAAAGTGATGTAACAGTACTGACTGCTATTTTTCTTTTTAAAAACAATAAAAATAAAATGTAATTTACCGGCAATTTAAACTGTATAATTATTTTCTTTGTCAATGTCACTTTTGCTTTAGCACATCCCACAGCAAGAGTGAAAAATGCACAGACTCCCCCGAAACACATACCAGACCCCTATGAGTCTGATAGGAGTAATAAGGAGGTACCTCATGCAAAAAAAATTAAAAGAATGTGTGAGGTCGTAGGAATTCCATACCAGAACCTCTGGCAGTTAAGTGGTACAACTGTGCAATATATACAACCTACTACAGCAAACCTTTGCTATAAATTTAGAGGGACCCCATGCAAAAGCTCATGGAGGTTCCACTGAGATTCTATGCCAGACCCTTGGAGTCTCTGGTATAGATTTTAAGGGGGAATCTCATGCAAATAATAAAAAAATAGCACAGGACCCCCCAAAAAATTTCATACCAGATCCTTGTCTGAATGTGCAGCTTGGTAGCCTAGGAATAGTGGAGAAATGAGCATGTGCTCCCCCTCCAGAATCACCTGACAAAGCACCTTCTTCCCATGTTAATGAAGACACAATCCCCCTCCACACAACCCTGGCCTGTTTTTTGTAGGGGCCTGCAGACAGGGGGGCTTATTGGAATTTGGAAGCCCCTTTTAAAAAAATGGAGCCCCAGATACCACCATCCCCAGGTGGGGATGACTAAGGGGTACATAGTACCCCGGGCCATCCATTAAAAAAGTAACATGTATATTAAAGCACACACAGTCCTTAATTTTAAAAAAAAGTCTCACAATGTACAGTACATCCATCATCAATCACTTCATTCAGTGATTTAAATTCATGATAGATGCAATGCCTGACATACATTGAAAGAAAAAAAAAACACCACTGACACATTATCTCAATGACTGCTCACCCACTACTGAAAACTCTGGCAGATGACAGCTGTTTTAAAAAGGAGTGGCTCTTCCCGATCTACATAGAGCACTACCCCAGCAGGAGCCTCTAAAGCTGTGCAGCTATGATCACCAACAGCTTACAACCCATCTTCACAAAGCCCTGCCAAAAGTAAACCGCAGCTATCTGTTCAAAATAAACAATTGAACCAGTACGCATGCAACCTGATCCACACCATCTTTCCATATACCCCAGCCTCTCAAATAGTAATTGACAGAATTCACCTCTTACCAAAACCCTCACACCTCCTACCTCCCTGATAACATCCCCAGAGATGCCATAATAAGGGTACATTTATTTCTATCACGTAAAGGACCAATTTATGTCCAATTTCCGCAAATAATCCCAGCTGCCTGAACAATTCTCCCACCTTCAGATGTATGCAGATCTCTCCCAATATATGCTACAGAAAAGGAAATCCCTCCTCCCGATTACTAAAGCCTTACGCAATCATAATATCACTTACCGCTGGAGCTTTCCAATGAAGCTCACTATCACCCGCAATGATACCACTTCTGTAATCACAATGATAAATGAGGGTCTAGCACTGTCCCGTTCATGGGACATCCTTCCTGAACAGGAACCAGCTTCCAGGTCACCCCCTACCAGGGTAGATACCCAAAACAAATGGCACACTGTCTCTCATAAGCGCAAGCAAAAAAGCAGCACATTCTGATTGCCTCTAACCTTCAAGCTCACAACAAATATACTACCTGACTTCCTTGGTCAGATGGAGCACATTTCCCATGAAATTCCCCCTACAAGCAATGTGCAATACTCCTGCAATCAGATTGTGGTTGGATCTCATACAATTTTTACTAACTGTTTGCTGTTTCTTTTTGGATTCTTTTTTGTTCTGTCCTTTTTATACCTTTTCAGTTCCAGGTCTGATGTCTGAGATGAACATCCAAATGAATCCCAACTGGTATGCTACCACGCAGCTTCTACAGGAATCCCCACTTGGGTCTGTTGCCTCCTACATATGCCGTCCACTCCATATGCCCTAAAGGTAACACAAGCTCTTCCAATGATGTGTCCCAATGGTACTTAAAGTGACTTTATTCAATGTACGGGGGCATAACCACCCAAACAAGCGTCTCTATAAAAGGAATCTCTCAAACTGAGGTGTAACCTAATCTGTGTGCAAGAAACACATTTTCAGATCACATCCTTACCGCATCTGCACCGCACAAGAAGAAGGGCGTCCTTGTTACGGTCAAAAACTCTGTAGCCTTCTCCTTGCACGATTGTGTCTGTGACCCAGAGGGGAGGTCCCTGATCCTTCTTTGCAATATAAATAAGAGACTGTTTATCATTGTGAACACCTATGCCCCCAACATGCACCAACATCACTTTGTGCATAAACTTTTTGGCACAATTTCAAAAATCAGACGGGGCTCCTTAGTGGTGTGCAGGGACTTTAATTCCACTGCGAACCCCATCTGGATTTGTCCTCAAAGCCTAAAAAGCACCCTCCAGCACTTCAACCGTTATTCCACAAAGAAGACGTCTTTAATATTTGAAGATGTCAACGCACTCAGGAACATGATTACACCTTCCACTTAGCACTCCACAACTCATACTCTAGAATCAACATGATTTTAGTGGAAAGAGTATTGTTACAGGTGTGCTTTCCTCTACTATTCACGATAATTCATGGTCAGACCATGCTCCAATTTCAATTTCAATCATGGAGGAACACACACCCAGGCAGGGTGGAGGGTTAACTCTCAAATATTCAATTCATCCCAAAATGTTAAAGACATTATGAACTCTCATTCAGTCTCAGACCCTTTTACTGTCTGGTATGCCCATTCGGCCTTTATTAGAGGTATTTTTATACAAATGTGCTCACGTATTAAGAGGTAAAGGTCGCTGCAGCTTGATAAACTACTGGGAGACATTTGAGCCCTAGAATCCACTAATAAAACAAACCCTACTCATTCTTCTTGCACAACATTTTCCAAATTGTGCACAGACCTGTGACTTTTACTGGTTGAACAATATGATAAACACCTTAGAGCTCTTAAATTAATGCATTATTCCTCGGGTAACAAGGCATGTAAAGTCTTAACGAACCAATTTAAGGCTAAAAAACACCAATCCAAGATCGAATATCCGCTAGACCCACAATCTAAATGAAAAATGACCAACCCCAGAGAATTTGCAGATTCTTTTGCATCCTACTATAGCTCTCGTTATAACCTAAAGGATGACCCTGACACACTTCAGCCACAAAACTCCATTATTAAATTATTCCTCCATTTTCTTCAACTACTCACTCTCACTAGTACACAACTCAAAGCACGTAATGCCCCCATAACCTCTCAAGAGATTGCTAAGGCCTTCTGATCCCTCCCTCTGGGGAAAGCCTCAGGACCAGATGGTCTATCAAACGACTACTATAAACAATTTCAAGAGATCATTACTCCAAACCTCTCCTTAGTGTTTGCAGATGCAATGTCTTTGGCCTCCTTTCCTCCTGAGATGCTGCAGGCATATTTAGTGACAATACTGAAACCTGGTAAAGAGCCTACTTCCACAGCCAACTACAGGCTGATCTCCCTTTTGAATACAGATCAAACTATATGCAAAAATATTGGCCCAAACCTCTTACAAAATAAACTTATACTCCACAAATCCACCCCGTACTTGAGATGGAAAACCAACCTAGGGGAATCCTTTACCACCCAATAATGGCAATAAGATTTTAAATCTATATACCAGGCCTCCAAATGCTCTAACCATTGGGAGTTATCCCAAAAAATTGCCTTAAGATGGTATCTTTCCCCATATAGAATCTCCAAATACCTTGTATAGCAATCCCCATTATGCTGGAGGATGTGGAACGGTGGGTTAACTCATGCACATCTTTTGGTCATGTAAACACTTAACCAGTTTTTGGAACAAGATTTTCCGCATAATTTCCGAGATCACTGGGATTATCACCTCGCCTATGAAAACTGTTTATTTTTTTTTTAAATGTCCATTTTTTTGGCTGTTTAGCAAAAAATAAAAAACCCCAGTGGTGATTAACCACTTGCCGACAATCTTCCGCATATATACTGTGGCAAGGCAGCTCGGCTGTGCAAACTGACGTACCTGTACATTGGTCTGTGCATGTGGTAATGCAGGCACATACAGTCTTGATGTCCGCCGGCCGCCCACGATCGCTGTAAAGAGAAGCAGAACAGGGATCTACCTATGTAAACAAGGTGGATGCCTGTCAGAGGAGGAGAGAGAAATAAGCTGTTCCTAGTGATCAGGAACAGCAATCTCTCTCTACTCCCAGTCAGTCCATTTCCTGACAGTTACAAAGCAACTCCCTAGGGAACACTTAACCCTTTGATCACCCCTAATATTAACCCCTTCCTTGCCAGTGCCATTTACACAGTAGTCTGCCCAGTGATCTGCCCATGCTAATTTTGTGTATAGCACTGTCTTTGCAATAGCTTTGCTCCTACCCTCATCCTCCATTTTCTCTTTAATAGTTTTCTCTTTAACAGAGCTTGTCCACGTCAGTACCGCTACATCACCTACACCCAGACTCACTTTCATTTAAGACATGAGACTCACAATCGTCTCCCTGAATGCTAAGGGCCTCAACAGCCCCTTCAAGCGCTCACTTCTCTGGAGAGAGGCTATCTCCCTGAAGGCAGACATCCTTGCAACCTCCTTTTTCAGAACATTTTTCAGAACATAAATACCCCCAATGTTCCCACAAATGATTTCCACAATGTTTCCAGGCATGGGCTGACAAGAAAGCGAGGGGAGTCGTGTGATCCTCAATATCCTTTACTCTCAACCATATAGATCAGGACCCCTCAGTTAGATACTTGATTCTATCAGCCACCTTCAATAATCACCCTCTTATCTGTGTGAATATTTACGCCCCAACGCCCACCAGAAATCCTTTTATAAGACCATTCTACAAAAAATCCAACACTACCCTAAAGACCAAATTATACTCTGTGGCAACTTTAACGAAGTTGTAGATCCCCAGATAAATCCATCTATACAAAACATAGGAAGTCCACAGTTTTATCCTCACTGCTCTCCCTTGAGGACCTTTACGACCCTTGTAGGTGTCAACATGGTACTGAGAGGGACTACTCTTTCTATTCAAAAACCCAATGATCGTACTCAAGGATTAACCTGTTCTTGAGGTCCAAAGCCCTGCTGCAAAAAAATCACCAAATCCACAATTGGACTTATCACATGGTCGAACCATGCTCCAATATCCATTAACATTTCTATCTCTCCCTCTGCTCCTAGCCATACTATGTGGCGTATAAACGCTTCAATCTTCGACGCTGCGGAAGCTCGAGAACAGGTTCGATCTGAGATATCCTCTTACTTTACCCTTAATGCTGGAACCGTTAGTAACCCTACTGTACTTTGGAATGCCCACAATTCCGTCATACCGGGAACTCTATTGAAGTTGGGTGCTCAGGAAAAGAAAAAAAATAACTTTATTACTAATACCCTACTCAATAGCATTTGTTTGCTTGAATCCCTAAATAAACAAAACCCCTCCCAATCTAACTGAGCAACTGAGTAAACTGAGGAATGACCTCAGCTCTCACTTGCATAAAGGGCATGACTTTTACCTTAGGCGATTACATCTGACATGGTACTCTCAGGGAAATAAAGCTGGGAAACTCCTAGCCCAGCAGTATAAACATAGAGCCGCAGAATCTAGAATCCCTTTCCTTCTCAATGAGCAGGGACATAAATTAACAAATCCAAAAGCCATAGCTAATGGATTTAGCTCCTTCTATTCTAAACTCTGTAATTTAGCACTATCTCCATCTGAGCCCCACCTACTCGACAGATGATAATTCCTTGCACCCCTCCAACTCCCATCAATTTCTTCATCTCAGCTTGCTTCTCTATCCCAACTGTTTTCTATCCAAAAGGTTCTCAAAGTCATCAAGGATCTCCCATCTCACAAAGCCCCAGCACCAGACGGATTTGTCAATGAATACTACAAAACATATTTCGATCAATTAGTACCCCACCTATGTTACGTTTTTACCAGATTTTTATCCACTGGAGAGATACCATCGGAATCCCTTGAAGCGGTGATAACCACCATCCATAAACAGGTAAACCCTTCCATGACCCCGCTAAATATTGCCCAATATATCTGCTCAACACTGATCTTAAGTTCTACACAAAATTATTAGCTACCCGCTTAGCAATCTATATGCCCAATCTCATCCATCCAGATCAAATGGGTTTCATTCCTTTCAGGCAGGACGCTGATGGCACTAGCAGATTTATAGATCTAATTCACTGGGCAGAGCATCACCGCACGGCTTCTCTGCTGATTTCTTTAGACGCAGAGAAGGCATTCGATAGAGTTAATTGGTTATATCTGGACTCGGTCCTCCAAAAATTTGGCATCCAAGGTCCCTTCCTGCAAGCCATCTTAGGCCTATAGTCCACATCCAGTGCAAAAGTTCTCATGTCAGGCATGATGTCCACTCCCTTCCCTATTACAAATGGGACCCGACAAGGTTTCCCCTTATCCCCCTAATATCTGCCTTAGTGATTGAACCACTAGCACAAACCATAAGATCACAGCCCAACGTAGCTGGCTTATTGGTTGACCAAATCTCCCACAAGATTGTCCTTTATACCGATGACATAATCATCTGGCTCACAGATCCTCTGAAATCTCTGCCCCCGCTTTGTGATCTCCTACAGCGATTTAGTCGGGTATCCATGTGCAAGTTGAATCATTCTAAATCGGCTATGCGGGGTTTCTCCTTATCACCACAACTCAAGACAGCTATTACAACCACCTTTCCCTTTTCCTGGGCCCCCAACTCATGCATGAACTACTTAGGTATTCAGATAGCCTCCCCTTCTGCTATGCTTCTCCATACTAATATTACTCTGTTGGGTCAAAAGCTGCAGGATAAAGCCAAAGCACTCCTCTCAGTCAATGCCTCTTGGGCAGGTCTTATAGCCCTATCCAAGATGTTCCTATTACCACACATCTTATACTTCTTCAGGACTTTGCCAATACCAATTCTACAAACGGATATTGCCACACTTCAAAAGACCATTAATCACCTTATTTGGGCTGCGTGCAAACCGCGTATCAAATACTCTTCGCTCAATACTCCCAGGGCTTATGCGGGTCCTGGAGTCCCTGACCTTAGGACTTACTACAAGGCAATTATACTGGATCAAACTAAAAACACTATGGAATATGGACTCATTGCAGCCTTGAACCAAGATTGAACAGGGGCTCTAACTCAAAACCCTTCATCGATTTTAGCTGCTGTATGGATGGGATACTACCCATCTCATTTCTATCTTCCAACAGTTAATGGTACAATATCCATGTTGAAATCAATTCTTCAAGCATCGGCTGGGTTACACAATCAAGTGCTACAACAATTTCCAATATCAGCCATGTCTCTGCTATCCCCGGATCTAACCCTACAAAAATGGGCCACACAAGGTCTCCAAAAGATTGGTGATCTATTTCAGCAAAACCAGCTCCTTGCCTTTAACCAGCTAAAGGACCACTTTAATATCCCTAATAGAGACTTTTACCTATATTTAAGACTCCGCCATATACTCACAACCATCCTGACTTCACAAAACACCCTCACCAGGGACTTTTTGTATTTCGTCATTTGACACAATAACAGAGTTCATGGAATATCCTACCTTTAAACAGGAGGAGCAATTACCAACTTTGGATCACTGGGAATCCAAGCTACAAATTTGGATCTCTCCTCACACTTGGTACCAAGCAATCCATACCGCTACCATTCAGTCTAGGAACATTTCCCACTGGAAACACTAATGAAAATACTATATAACTGGTACTACATCCCAGTGAAACTAGCTTGGATGTTTCCATCTCAGTCCAGAAAATGTTGGAGAAACTGTGACCTAGGTGGACACATGCTGCACATTTGGTGGGAATGCCCATCTATCGTTATATTCTGGGCTAGCATCATCGCCCTTATTCAGGATGTCACTAACTCCCATTGTACCTTAACCCCCCAGATGGCTCTCTTTGGTCTTGGCCTCTCACACTGACCCCTAAAATATCATCCTGTCATTACTCACATATTAATTTCTGCCCGACTCTCTATTGCCCTTTTCTGGAAACATGCTGATGCACCTAAAATCTGCAACACCATTGATATACTTAGTGATCACCCATCAATGGAATTCTTATTTGCCAAAGCACAGCTGACACTGGACAAATTCTACAATCAATGGCAATTTTGGCTATCAGACCCTAGAGCCTCTTTTAACTCTTGACTTACCAACTAAATGCCACCTCCTACTGGCTGTACTGACCCATGAGAGGCTCTACATACCTGTCCCCTCCCCCTTGGACTGAACAGAGCCTTCTGGGTTAGATTGTTGATTTTTGACTATTGAAAAATGTTTGCTATATGGTATAACTTTACACTTCTAAGTACTAACTTGCTACTCTACTCCTTGCCTTTCCACCTATCACTGCACCCCCCTTATCCCCAACCCTTTCCTGCTTTCCTTTTACTTATCTATATAGCAGGCTACAGTACTACTTAGGTTGGTTTTGTACCAGGTACTGTATACCCCTCATTAAATGTTGATGTCAATTGATAATAATCATTACCTTCCAAGTTATTGTACATCACTTAATTTCTTTTATCAATAAAAACCATTTTAAAAAAATCCCTAAATCTTTCCCCTAATTTGTAGAGGCTATAACTTTTGCGCAAACCAATCAATTTTCCAAAATATGAAGCAGAATACATATTGGCCTAAACTGATAAATACATTTGGTTTTTTATATATTTTTTGGATATGTATTATAGCAAAAAGTAAAAAATAGTTTTTTTTCAAAATTGTCAGTCTTTTTTTGTTTAAAGCACAAAAAATAAAAACCACAGAGGTGAATAAATACCAGCAAAAGAAAGCTCTACCTTGTGGGAAAAAACAACATCAATTTTGTTTGCTTATAACATCACTTGTTAAAGCGACGCAGTGCTGTATCGCAAAAAATGGCATGGTCATTAAGGGGGTAAATCCTTCTGGGGCTGAAGTGGTTAAATACCACGAATAGAAAGCTCTATTTGTGTGAAAAAAATTAAAAATGTCACATGGGTATAGTGTAGCATGACCGTGCAACTGTCATTCAAAGTGTGACAATGCTGAAAGCCGAAAATTGACCTGGGCAGGAAGGGGGTGTATGTGCCCAGTAAGCAAGTGGTTAAAGTAGATGTCATGTAGCAGTTACTAAATGTCATCTAGGTAGCAAAATGCTGTATATCATGGAGAAGTTTTTCATTCATTGTTCACATCTCAGTGCTGCCGAGGTCCTGCAGCCTTTTTACAGCCTGTCTCTGTCTATATGCACTACAGTAATGATACACTTCATGTGTTTTTTTTCACAGTGCATATTTGCTAATTGTTTCCAGCTGCAATTGTTTTTTTTTCTCAGGCCTTTTTTTAAATCAGGGGGATGGAAAGCCCCTTCCAGGGAGATGGAAATTCTGCTCTACTGAAAGCCCCACACCTACTAAAGTCAAATCACTTGCAAAGAAGATTATACATTAAAGTGATATTAAAGTATTTTTTTTTTTTTTGCTAAAATAACAAACATGTTATACTTACCTGCTCTATGTTTTTGCACAGAGCAGTGTTAATCCTCCTCTTCTTGGGTCCCCCTCCAGTGCTCCTGGCACCTACCCCTGCCAAGTGGCCCTTGAGCAAGCAGCTTGCAATAGGGACACCTGAGCAGGCTCGCTCCCAAGCTAGGGCATTGCATGTTCATTCACACACAGAGCTGTAGCACAACTCTGCCCTTTCGCTCTTCTCATTGGCTCACTAGCTGTGATTGGCAGCTGCGGGAGACAAAGGCTCCCACTGATGTTTTAGCCAATGAGGAGGGAGAGTCCCTGGAGAGCCGAGGCTCTCTTACACATCATTGGAGGAAGATCAGGTTCAAATAAGTTTTAGGGGGGCTGGGGTGGCTGCTACACAGAGAAGTTTTTTTTTTTACCTTCATGCATAAAATGCATGAAGGTAGAAATAAACTTCAGCCTTTACAAAACTTTAAAGCTTTTCTTAAAGCTGGGAGGCACAGGTGATGTCAGTGAGCCTCATTGCTGCCTTCTAGGATAGTTAATGTTCAAATCCTTCAAAAATGCACTCCTGGATTTATGGTTACTAATATTTATAAGTAATAACACCATAGATTGTTGATTCATGGAATTTCAGATTGCCTTGGGGGTAAGGAAGATTTGTTCCCTATTAGAGCAAACTGGGCTTTTTTTGCTTTCTTTTGGATGAATTGTGGGTTTAGGGTTCTACATATAGAAATGTTACATTTATTTAATTATTCATATTTTTTATTTTTGAACTCAATGGGTGTGTCTTTTTTAAACCGTACTAAGTATTTAACACTAGAACAAGAGTTAGAACCATTATTCATACTTGATATCTGAAAGAATTATGGTTGTTGCATCTGCCTACAAGTGGGCTAAGTAACAAACAATCAAATCTCTATTTTTTTTATATCTATTGTTGAGCTGTGAAGTCTAATTCAATTTTATTTTTTATTTTTTTGCATATAAGACAGGGAACGTGAGACCTCTACTGGAACATTATTTTTTTTATTTTTTAATGTTACAAATATTCCATATATCCAAGGACAATAGGAGTGCAAGTTGTATAAAAGAGTACCACCTTTTACTGATACTTCGGGTTAGCATAAACTGCAAGTTTGGCTTCAATAAAATGCTAATTTGAAGAAAAAAAATACAACCCAAATGTCAGTTCTTACAAAATAAAAAATGAACTTGATTGAGAAATTGAGATTTTTGGAAGAGTTACAATGTTATAAATTTTGTTATACAAAGGCAACATGGACACATAATTAAATTAAATTACCATTTCCAGTTAGAAGTTATACATTGAAGGTACCCCTTTGAAATTTGAATAATTAAAACTTTAAAAGAATGGTTACTGACTTTCTTTCTGTATATAATTACTTTCAAAGATACAATCTCATTTAAGCTTTGGTTTGTAGGTAAATTAAATTGAAAGATTTAAGACATTGGGAATTGTTATGCTTGAATAATTAACTTCTTTTATTATTAGTTGTGGTTAAATTATTGATGTAGTTATAATATAGATTTTTACACATGTTGAATTAGATTAGAAGAATTTGGTGAACTCTTGGAAAACTAAAAGTCCTCCCTTACAGTGGGGTTGTGCCTGCATTGTAGGGTTTAATTGCTTATTTATGTCTAGGGGAACTGGGCAGAGTGCTTACCTTACCTTTCCTTTGCTCTTGCAGGCTTATCTCTGCTGCTAGACTGATCCTTGCAACCCATTCTCTGCTACGTTCAAGCAGTCTAAGGTCCTCTGAATAATTTTGTACCAAAGCAGGGCCCAAAGTCTTGCACTGGACATAAGGACATAGAGGGACAGTCCACTGCCAGAGTGTAGAGGAGCGCCATCTGCCAGGAGAACAGAGGATCACATAAAAAAAAACAATACTTTTTCCATCCCTTAAATAAAAAAGCAATTAACCCTTGCAGTGTGTGTGCAACAATGGATGACTTTTAGGAGAGAGAGAGAGAGAGGAGTTTTCCCTTAATTTAGTAAATGAGGTAAAGCTCTTCTGACTTCCATGATCCAATCAAATGCAAGCACAATTATATGTATATATTTTTTTTTCATTCACATGGTTGGATATTCCTTCCTATTGCACAAAATAACCACTACAAATAGTGATAAATATTGATACAAAACACAAAAACAAATCTCAATAAAACATATGAAAAATTATG
Source organism: Aquarana catesbeiana (assembly GCF_042186555.1). Lineage (NCBI taxonomy): Eukaryota > Metazoa > Chordata > Amphibia > Anura > Ranidae > Aquarana > Aquarana catesbeiana. The sequence continues at coordinate 330,535,500 of NC_133328.1, read as the reverse complement.
ACATATGAAAAATTATCAATAAATATGTGTATCAAAACACACAAAACATATATTATGTGAAAAAATAAACCAAAGTCCTAAAGTGAATCACCAAAATTAATAAATAAAAAGTCCTTAAAGAAATTAACCAGAAAGTAGGACACACATTCCTCACTTCAACCATCTGAGCTGCGGTGCACAAATACATATGTAAAATACAAATACAATATGTACAAATATAAACTGCTTACCAGATAAGTTGGATCTCAGATGATAGAGATCAGAACCAGCAAAAGAAAACTTCACTCCCGGGATCCTCTTATGAAAGCAAGGATCTGCAAAACACGAACAGAATCTTAACTGGTGCCACTCCTCTGGCTCTGTCAAGTAACATTGGTGCCTGAGCTATGCATGCACCATCAAGTGGGAGATCAATCTTCAACCGTACCCTGGATAAGAATGATCGCTCTTATATTCATTAAGATGAACATACTTTGCATACTCTTTAAATGCTGTTCTTACACCTGTAGAATCTCTTCAAACGCTTGGATGAGAACATATAGTAATTGATTGTCTGACCATTCGATGGTACCTCCGTAAAGTCGACCAAATTTGAATGCTTTTTCATTGAGTACTGTATGTCAATGTCTTGAATTTCATAGAATGGATGTTCTACTTCCGGATTAACTTTTCCTCATGTGTTCAGACTAAGAGCACATGAGGAGAAGTTAATGCAGATCCTTGCTTTCATAAGAGGATCCCGGGAGTGAAGTTTTCTTTTGCTGGTTCCTTGATAATGGGTGGATATCTTCCTGCTGTTTAACCATCGTAAGTTCACCTGCTGGCAAGCTAATGCACAGGCACTTCTGATCTCTATCATCTGAGATCCAACTTTTCTGGTAAGCAGTTTGTATTTGTACATCGTGCACCGCATCTAAGATGGTTGAAGTGAGGAATATGTGTCCTGCTTTCTGGAGATTTCTTTAAGGACTTTTTATTCATTAATTTTGGTGATTCACTTTAGGACTTTGGTTTATTTTTTCACATAATATATGGACCTTTTTTTTCTTTTTTTTTGTTTTGTGTGTTTTGATACACATATTTATTGATAATTTTTCAAATGTCATAATTTTTCATATGTTTTATTGAGATTTGTTTTTTGTTTTGTATCAATTTTTATCACTATTTGTAGTGGTTATTTTGCGCACTCTTTTTCTTCTTTTTGATCTGTTTTAGGTTTTCAGTATTTAACCTATAGAGGTGCAGCATTCATTCACATTACTTGCACACACAGTCACACTACCTGTGCACTCATATATTTTTCACTTTGGATGGTATTTTTGTGGTTAGCGCAAATATCCCCCCTTTATTCCTTCCTATTTACCATATTAATTAAGCTAAGGGAAAATTCCCCTGCAAAGTAACAACTTATTTGCTTTTGGTAAATCAACCCATGAGTGTCCAATCTGGTTACTAATAAAGTAAAGCTATGCCAACTTTAATCATACAATCATGCACAGGGCAAATCAACTGTTTTTTTCCCTGAATGACTGTATTTTCCTTGTCAAAATAGTTTTATTGAGTACAAAGATTATGCACAAATCACATTGAATAATTAAATAGTGACAAAACCGCGCTTTAGGACTGGCTATAAGGTCAGAAAACAAAGGTTGCTGCCTCCCTTTCCACAAAGTCCCTATAAGGTACTTTGCATAATATATATAGATAAAAAATTAGGGTATATTGGCGCTACCTGTAAATATAATACGCTGGGATAGCCTGGTAGTATATCCCCCCTTACTTGTAGTGATGAATCTCTAACGTGTGTAGGTTATCTAAATTCCCCTTATGGTATAAATAGTACCCCAGCAACCAGTTATATGCCTACTAATCAGAAATTAAAAATTATGGTAGATATGTAACACAAGTCAAGTGTCGCACACCATAGAAGGTCTTACAGCGTCTAGAAAAGAAACCAGAGGCTATATTCCATTGTGTGCATTTACTAAAAACCATATATCAATGCGGTGATGTGCATAAAGGTTGCATATACTATATTCATATCATATGCGTTTTGGACATATCTTAAAATCGCATGAAAACAAAACTGCTTTATAGCCGATTCTTGATATACATACAATTCTATCATGCATGGACATGGGGTACAGTTAGTCTCCATCTGAGCTGACATGTAGAAATCATAACTAACTCCCTATGTACCTGGATATCTCTCTCCCTTTCAGGAGCTAATTTAGCCTATACATAGACATAATTTTTATAGGCCTTTATGTTACCTATATAGGTAGTAGTATATATATATATATATTAATTACCAGTTTTGGGATTTAGTTTTTAACAATTACTTACAGAAGTACACTCTCACATAGACTTAGGGTCTGTACACATTTATAACCATGGGTGGTTTAGTTTAAATAAGGTACCCACATCTTTAGGGTATCAAATGTTTTACACATCAGGACCTAATTCCTACCATGCAGGATTCCCATACAGATCATGCATGGTATGACGTCATATTGACACACATCAACACATTCAATCACTAACACATGGGTGATAACACTACGCGACACTGACTATTATGTTTATATAAATTATTTTTCTAGACTCGTTATGGTACATGGTTTATATAGAGTTCACTCTAATACTATATCTCCCAATTTGTGAGAGGTTACACCTCCTGATATGCAACACAATTTTATTAGTTTACAACACATAATTTTTCATGATAAGATTAGTAGGGATTAGCATATAAATATATATATAGTCCATATGTTAGAAGTAAAATTACACTTTATGTCTGGATGTAAGCACGATGTACTAATTTTATACTCAGAAATTTCCCTGGATTAGTGGTATATTGATATATTTGGTTATTGTTCCTCTTTGAACCAGCAGGGGGAGTTTTGGATATTATAATTGATGTGAATGAATCTTCCTTGGCTTAATGGAGAGCGCCTTCATGATTTGTACATATAATAATTTAGATATACATATTGCTTATAAGGTTCTAATATATAATAAACAAGGGACTAATCTGGAGTATATACATATCGATTTTAGAGTGGATACAATTATCTCCATAGCCCCGTGAATCTGAAGTGCGGGCAGTGTATGAAGGCTCTCTCTGTATAAAACCCACTGGAAGTAGGAGAGTGATACCGTTGCTGAGGACGTCATGTGACGAAGCGCGCACAACGGCATCACGCTCTGTCAGTCAGCTCCAAGGCATACGAGAGAGGAGGACGCTGTGTAGCGGCTGGTGGATGCATACCCCCACCTCGCTGTTTATGCTGTTTTGGAGGGACTTTTTAAAACATTATACTGTTCAGGTTCACTGCTGTCCTAATCCATCTGGACAGAAGCACATAACAGTACCTGGATTTTGCCTTTTTATTTATTTTTAATTTTTGATTGCAAATCATTGGTTGCGGTCTAGTCCTGTTTGGTTGAATTTAATATTTTTAGCCCAGTATTTTTGTACTGTGGGCATATATATAAAAAAATTTTTTAAATAAAATGGTTATACTTTATTACGCCATGGAAGCTCTTTCTTCTTTTCCGAATGTATGAGGGGAGTAACGCCTCTAAGGACTGAAAAATATAGGAGTCACCCAGCACAACATACAACAGCTAGACGGCCCATTTTCCAACATAGGAGCATTCCCCCGGTGTGGGGTCTGGGAAGCTGATTACAGAAATATCTACCAGATGAAGCAGCAAGTGGAGTGACCCGGCATACTACACCACAGGCGTTATACCCCCGGTGGGGTTCCGGGAGCTGGTGAGTAGGCAACCAACAGGGGGAGCACGAGAGTCACCTGACAAATTGATTCACCACCAAAGTCACCACTGGGAATCTGAATATTGTCTAGTAACATCAGTATATGGACTGTTATAATATAGATTGGAGATCTGATTGCTGGATGCTCTGTGGGTGTACTAGCTGTTTTGTTTTTATGCGATTTTAAGATATGTCCAAAACGCATATGATATGAATATAGTATATGCAACCTTTATGCACATCACCGCATTGATATATGGTTTTTAGTAAATGCACACAATGTAATATAGCCTCTGGTTTCTTTTCTAGACGCTGTAAGACCTTCTATGGTGTGCGACACTTGACTTGTGTTACATATCTACCATAATTTTTAATTTCTGATTAGTAGGCATATAACTGGTTGCTGGGGTACTATTTATACCATAAGGGGAATTTAGATAACCTACACACGTTAGAGATTCATCACTACAAGTAAGGGGGGATATACTACCAGGCTATCCCAGCGTATTATATTTACAGGTAGCGCCAATATACCCTAATTTTTTATCTATATACATTGAATAATTAACATACATTCAATATAAGGAAGCTCATTTACATTTATAAAATAATTAATTCATTAATAATAACATAGAACAAGACAATATTTTCTAAAAGGAAATAAAGAAATAGGAGAGAAAAAGAACTTTGGAGTCCTTATCCATTTAGAAAGAATAAAATTAACAGAGTTATGTAAGTTCTGCTACAACGTTTGTCTTGTTTTATATCTAGGCAATAATAGAGATTATTATTTAAATATTATTATTATTATACAGGATTTATATAGCGCCAACAGTTTGCGCAGTGCTTTACAACATGGGGCAGACAGTACACTTACAATACAAATCAATACAGGAGGGATCAGAGGGCCCTGCTCATTAGAGCTTACAATCTAGAAGGGAGGGTCAAGTGGAAACAAAAGGTAATAACTGTGGGGGATGAGCTGATGGAAAAAAATGAAAATACAGTTGTTAGGTGTGGGTAGGATAGGCTTCTCTGAAGAGAAGGGTTTTCAGGGATCTTCTGAAAGCTAATAAAGTAGGAGATAAGTGGACAGATTGGGGTAGGGCATTCCATAGGATTGGAGAGGCTTTGGAAAAGGCCTGGAGGCGAGCATGGGAAGAGGTGACAAGGGAGCTAGAGAGCAGGAGGTCTTGAGAGGAACACAGAGAGCGAGTAGGTTGGTATTTAGAGACTAAGCTAGTGATGTAGCTGGGGGTGAAATTGTGGATGGCTTTGTACGTAGTTGTTAGAATTTTGAATTTAATTCTTTGGCCGAGCGGAAGCCAGTGGAGGGATTGACAGAGAGGAGTGGCAGACACAGAGCGATTGGTAAGGTGGATCAGTCTGGCAGCGGCATTCATAATGGATTGAAGAGGTGATAGACTATGTATAGAGGTAAGCCAATGAGAAGGGAGTTGCAGTAGTCGAGGCGAGAGATGACCAGCGAGTGAATTAAGAGATTTGTTGTGTCATTGGTTAGAAAGGGGCGTATTTTGGAGATGTTGCTGTGGTTGAGGCGGCAGGATTTGGACAGTGATTGGATGTGTTGCTTGAAGGAGAGTTCAGAGTCTAGGACTACACCTAGAACCTTGGCATGTGGGGATGGGCTTATAGTTGTGCCAACGATTTTGACAGAGAGATCAGGGGAAGAGGCATATGGGGGAGGAAAAGTTATAAGTTCGGTTTTGGCTAGATTGAGTTTAAGGAAGTGGTGTGACATCCAGACTGATATATCTGAGAGTAAATTACTGATACGTGAGGAGACAGAGGGAGTGAGCTGAGGGGTAGAGAAATAGATTTGGGTGTCGTCGGCGTAGAGGTGGTATTGGAAGCCATGAGAGGCTATCAGTTGACCCAGGGAGGTAGTGTAGATTGAAAATAGTAGAGGTCCAAGAACAGAACCCTGAGGGACCCCAACAGAGAAAGGAAGAGGAGAGGAGGAAATAGAGTTATAAGAGACGCTAAAGGTGCGGTTGGATAAGTAGGAAGAGAACCAGCGAAGTGTACAGTCACGGAGACCAAAGGTGTGTAGTTTTTTGAGGAGGAGGGGGTGGTCAACCATATCAAAGGCAGCAGAGAGGTCCAGGAGTAGGAGTACAGAATAGTGTCGATTGGTTTTGGCCGTTAGTAGATCGTTTGTTAGTTTTAGGAGAGCAGTTTCTGTGGGGTGTTGAGGATGAAATCCAGACTGAAGGGGATCAAGAAGGCTATTATCAGTGAGGTGGACGCTCAGTCAGTTGTAGACCAGACGTTCGAGGAGTTTGGATAAGAAGGGGAGCAAGGAGATGGGGCATAGGTTGATAAGATTGGATGGGTCCAGTGAGGGCTTTTTAAGTATGGGTCTGACAAGTGCATGTTTTAGAGAGTTAGGGAAGATGCCAGAAGAGAGGGAGAGATTGAAGATGTGGGTTAGAGAGTGTAGTATAGGGCCAGAGGGTGAACGTAGCATTTGTGAGGGAACAGGATCCAGAGGGCAGGTGGTAAGGTGGACATTAGCAAGTAGTTTAGCAACTTCGTCTGCAGTGGTGGGGTTGAAAGAGGGAAATAATGATTGTGCCTGTGGGTATGAAGTGTAAAGCGTGGAGGGTGTCAGCACAGTAGAGATCTCAGCGTGAATAGTATTAATCTTCTGTTTGAAGTGATTGGCGATCTCATGTGCAGTGAGTGAGTTGGCGGGTGGAGGCGGTGGAGGACGAAGTAGAGAGTTGAAGGTGGAGAAGAGTTGACAGGGACAGGATTATAAGTTGCTAATGAGAGTGGTAAAATAGGTCTGCTTGGCAGAGAGGAGGCTGGAATTGTATTTTTGGAGGGCAGATTTATATTGGTTGAAATCTCTCTGGGACTTAGTCTTACACCACAGGCGCTCCAGAGCACGACTACGTTTTTTCAGACTTCTAGTATCATCTGTTTGCCAAGGTTGAAGGGGTCTGGGCTTGATTCTGTGTGTAGTGAGGGGGGCAAGTGAGTTCAGTGAGGCTAGAAGTGAAGCGTTGTACACAGAAGTGGCTAGGTTGGTGCAGGATAGGGGTGAGATTTTGTCGTAGAGGTTGTTGATAGCAGAGTAGAGAAGAGAAGGGTTGAGATGACGTAGGTTTCTGCGGGTAACTTTAAGGTGGTTGGAGGGAGAGGAGGTGAAGGAAATATCAATTAGAGCTTCAAAATCGTAGAATAAGATAGTATAAGAAAAAAAAAAGGAAAGGAAGTATAGTAGGGAAAGTGGAAGAGAAGAAGAAGATTAAGAGAAAGAGTCCGCGAGGTCAGGCCGAAAGCCACTACAACAACCAGAGCTGAAATATAGCCCATGTCTTGTTATCACAACTACCATGGCAGTAGAACACTCTTGTCTAGGGTTGGCATGGGATATGTAATCCAAGGTTGCCATATTACCTCAAATCTGGAGATCGTGTCCAATTCTATAGCTATCATCTTGGCATGAGTCATATAGTAATTCATTTTAGCTTTTGCTTCATTTATATCTAATGTTGGTGATTTCCAAGATTTTGCTAAAGTTTGTTTAGCTGCTGTGAAGAGATATACTAACAATTTGAATTGGGTATGCGTTATAGATTCAGGTTTTAGGTTGAGAAGGGCCATTGCTGAAACGAAAGGGATTGTTTTCCCAAACAGGTTAGTTGCAATGTTAAATATTCCCTTCCAAAATGTTTGAGCTAATGGACAGAACCACCATATATGAAGGCATGTGCCAGGGTCCACACATCCTCGAAAACATTGCGCCGAATAGTTCTGTACAAATTTTGCTACTCTAGTAGCTACTAGATACCAACATGTCAAAACGTTATAATTAGCTTCAACTGCCAATATATTAGGGGAGGCTGTTTTTGTTGTTGGCCATATTTGTTTCCAATCTGAATTATCTAAAGTACGCTCGAGGTCCTCCTCCCATTTCTGAACATAGGATATTTTGTATTTACTGGAATGAACCAGCAAGTGAGAGTATATAGTAGATATTGTGCCTCTAGCATGCAGATCTTTTTTACAAACTTCTTCAAAACTAGTCATGTGTGTTAATGTGGATGTGGTAGACACTAAGGGTGTGAAGACATTTTTAATTTGGAAGTATCTAAATAGTTCAGTCTGCGGTAGACCATATCTCTCGCAAAGGGTTGAAAAAGGAATAAATGATGAAGAATGTACAAATTTATACATACACAGTATGTCTCTAGATACCCATTCTTTAAAGGAATTAGGGAATATCCATGCTGGATAGAAAGCAGGATTTTTATAGAATGACAACAACGGGTTATGAGAAGATTGTAAATGGTTATTCTTTTTGAATCTATCCCAAAGGGAAATGTAGTGTTTAGTAATGGCATTCTTTAATTCTATGCGCTCTTTTGGTGAGATCCATAGTAAATTAGAAATTGGAATAGGATCACATTCTGTGGCTTCAATATGTACCCATAACGGGGTCTCCTGGTATGCATGATATTTAGCCAGACTTGCTATGTGCGCAGCCCTATAGTAATAAGCAAAATTAGGGCAACCTAGGCCTCCGCTTAGCTTTGAGAGATATAGTATATGTAACTGTATACGTGGTTTGGAGGAACCCCATATGTATGACGATGTTTTCCTTTGTAATATTCTGAGGTGGTAAGCTGGAATAGGAGTTGGTAGTACTCTGAATAAATATAGTAGTTTTGGCAAAATCGTCATTTTAACCGAATTGATTCTTCCGAACCACGATAACGGAAGATGAGACCATGATTTAATTAATTTTGATAGTTGTTTTAAAATTGGAGGGTAATTAACTGAAAATAGATCTGCTAACGATGCTGTAAGATGTATGCCTAAGTATGGGATTGATTTGCTTGACCATGTGAAAGGAAGACTAATTTTAGCTGAATTCAGTTCAATGTTAGAAAGAGATATGTTTAATGCTAATCATTTTTTAGGATTTATGTATAAACCAGAAATGTTATCAAATTTATTGAGAATTGGGATTAGGTTTGGGCCTGATACTTGTGGAGATGAGAGAAATAGGAGGATATCATCTGCAAACAAACAGAGCTTATGTTGAAATCCTCCTATTTCTATACCTGTTATAGTGGGGTCAGATCTAATTGCTAGTGCGAATGGTTCTATTAAAAGGGCAAATATCAATGGAGATAGGGGACATCATTGTCTTGTGCCTATCTCAATGTTGAAGAAGTCAGATTTATAACCTGCGTATTTGACATACGCTTTAGGTTTGTTATATGGAGCCGTAATCCAATTTATAACATTTGGACCGAATCCCCATTTCTGCAAGGTATATTTCAAGTAGGGCCATGCAATAGAATTGAAAGCTTTCTTTATGTAAAGTGAAAGAAAGCAAACAGGAATGTGACATTTTTTAGCTATGTGTGCCAAAAGGGTTGCTCTACGTATATTGTCACCTGCCTGTCTGGAGGGCATGAAGCCTACTTGGTCACGATGTACGAGAATACCAATGATCTTATTAAGGCGGGCTGCTAGAATTTTTGCCAACATTTTAATGTCCATATTCAACATGGATATGGGGCGATAATTTGTACATAGGGTATCATCTGATTGTGGTTTAGGAATCATGCAGATGATTGCCAATAATGATTCTTGTCTAAAGGATTTATTATTTAATAGGTCATTAAACGCTTCAACAAGCATGGGTGAGATAATGTCTGTAAAAGTTTGATAATAAAGGGCTGTGAATCCATCTGTTCCCAGCCTTTTATTTATTTTTAATGTTTTAATAGCCTCTGCTACTTCATCACTAGTTATTGGTTTTTCTATTGACATTATTTTGGATTCCGTCATTTTGGGTAGTGTGATACGTGAAAAGAAGGCGTTCGCTGCCTCAATGTTAATTTTATTTGTCTCTGTGTATAGGGTTTTCAAATGAGAGCTAAATTTCTGTATGATTTTAAGAGGATTACTGGTGTATACGTTGTCTGCTATTTTAAATCTAAAAGGTTTATAAGATTTGTTGATAGATTTTAATGCCCTTGCCATGAGAGTACTTGATTTATTGGAATTCTTATAAAACATATGCTTAGTTTTCCTAAGGGATTTGTCAGCAGATTCAGTTAAGAAAAGGTTATACTCTAGGCCTTCTCTAAGCGAATTTTTCCTTTTAGATTAGGATTGTTTTGAAAAGCTACAAATGATGCATTAAATTCTGTTTCTTATTGTCGAGCCAATTTTACCCGATCCCGTTTGAGTATACCTGCTTGTTGCTGAAGTATTCCTCTCAGAACTGGTTTGTGTGCCTCCCAAAGTGTAAGTGAGGAGATTTTGTCACTTTTGTTATGTTCTAAGTATTCATTTAGAGCCTGTTGGATTGTTAAACAGTGGGAGGGATGTTTAACCACTTCCCTACCCGGCCATAGTAATTTGACGTCCATAGATGGGATCTCGCATCCTGGGTGGACATCATATGATGGCCTGGGCTTCCCGGCCATCTAGGGGGCACGTGCGTGCCGCCGGGGGCGCGCGCACCCGCCACGTTGCTCAGGACCCGGTGCGTGTGCCCATCGGCCACGATGTCCGCCGGGCACCCGCGATTGCCCGTTAACCGGGCCGGACCATGGATCTGTGTGTGTAAACACACAGATCCACGTCCTGTCAGTTGAGAGGAGACCGATCTGTGTTCCCAGTACAGAGGAACACTGATCGGTCTCCTCCCCTTGTGAGTCCCCTCCCCCTACAGTTAGAATCACTCCCCTAGGAAACATTTAACCCCTCATCTCCCCCTAGTGGTTAACCCCTTCCCTGCCTGTCACATTTATACAGTGATCAATGCAATTTTATAGCATTGATCGCTGTATAAATGTGAATGGTTCCAAAAACTGTGTCAAACGTGTCCGATGTGTCCGCCATAATGTCGCAGTCACGAAAAAAAATCGCGATCGCTGCTATTACTAGCAAAAAAATAAATAAATTTTTTTTTTTTTTAAATGCCATAAATCTATCCCGTATTTTGTAGACGCTATAACTTTTGTGCAAACCAATCAATATACGCTTATTGCGATTTTTTTTTTACCAAAAATACGTAGAAGAATACGTATCGGCCGAAACTGAGGAAAAAATTTGTTTTTTAAAAAAAAATTGGGATATTTATTATAGCAACAAGTAAAAAATATTGTGTTTTTTTCAAAATTGTCGCTCTTCTTTTGTTTGTAGTGCAAAAAATAAAAACCGCAGAGGTGATCAAATACCACCAAAAAAAAGCTCTATTTGTGGGAAAAAAAGGACGTCAATTTTGTTTGGGTACAACGTCGCAGGACCGCGCAATTGTCATTTAAATTGCGACAGTGCTGAAAACTAAAAATTGGTCTGGGAAGGAAGGGGGTGAAAATGCCCTGTATTGAACCGGTTAAGTAGCACATCTGGGAGATACCATGAAGGATCATGCCCCTTGGGTATAGTAGAAGCCACCGAGGTATAAACTGCATTGTGATCTGACCAGAGTATAGGGATAATTTTAGATAAAATCACTTCAGGAACCATCCCTATTGTTAAAAAGATATGGTCTATGCGACTAAATGCTTGATGTGGATTAGAAAAGTATGTATAATTTCTTTTAGTTGGATTAGATTCTCTCCAAGAGTTAATCAAATTATGTTTAGAAAGAAGTTGAGATAAAGATCTTGTATCTTGTGCTCGTGGTGGGGTATAGGGGGTTTTGTCAAGAAATGGAAGAAGGACATGGTTGGAGTCCCCACATATAAAAATTGATCCTATTTTGTGGGTGCTAATGATATTAAATAGGGTATAGGACAATAATTTGGTGCGTAGTATGAGACCACCGTTACAGCTGTGTCCATAATGTATCCCATTAGAATTAGGTAACGACCCTCAGGGTCCTTAATTTCTGAATGTAGCGTAAATGGAGTAGAGTGATGAAATGCGATTAGAGTACCACGTTTTTTAGTGAGTGCCGAAGCGGTGTAAACTTGGGGATATGAAGTACTAAAAAATTTAGGGGTTGAAGTCGGGGTAAAGGGAGTCTCTTGTAGACATACAATGTGTGCTTTTTTGGACTGGAATGACCGAAAGGCTTTTACACATTTCTGAGGTACATTAAGACCCTGGACATTCAGAGATAAAATATTTAAAGGAGCCATGCAATTGAGATAAGAATATATGCTTACCAGTTGTCTGAGTGCAGCGACTATTCGGCCTAACCTGCGCAGATTTGAAACAAAGAGATAGATAGCCAGATCCATAGTGGATTAACTTAAAGAAGAAATAAGAAACAATAAAGATTGTATAGCATTTGAGTATAGTATAAATATAAGTAGATTCAAAGAGTACCCAAGTTTGGTAGGAGGCCTTCGTCCGATCCCCACATATTACTTTGGGAATCCGAAGAAGGCATGGTGAGGCACATGTGAATTCCGTGCATGGGGAATCCGTCTTTAAAAGAAAGAAAATTTATTACATAGATATGAAGATTATAAAGTATAAAATTATAAATTTATAAATTTACGAGCCCAAATTTCATAAAATTGGTAATGTCAATTATTTTGAAGGGTATATATTTATAGTAAACATAGAGCGAAGAGAGAAAAAAAAGAAAAATGAATAGGAAAAAGGAGTGTAGTAATATAAGGAACATATTTGAATGTCCAACCAATAGAAAAAGATAGGAAGCCTATTCCTTCCTATTGGGGTGACCAAAGAAATATAAATTAAACCGTGGAATTGAGACTGTCCAAAAACTATATATATCAAATTAATGAAGAATTTGAAAAAACTTCAGTTGAAGAAAGATTTTCTTCCTTGGTTGTTTCCCCACAGTTTTACATTGAGAAACAAAAAAGAAGGAGGAAATATAATAATAAAAAAATAAATAATGAATAAAAAATGTGTGTGTGTGTGTGTGTATATATATATATATATATATCTATATATATATATATATATATATATAGATATATATATATATATAGATATATATTTAATCAGTCCACCATATATTAGGAACTATTTAGGTGTTCAAAAAATAAAAATATTATCTGAACACTTACCATACCAAAAAAAAAACCAAAAAAAAAACCAAAATATATATATATATATATATATATATATATATATATATATATATATATATATATATATATATATATATATATATATATATATATATATATATATATATATGTAATCAGTCACCCATATAATAGGGACTATTTAGGTGTTCAAAAAAAAAAAAACCTAAATTCATAATAAAAAATTGTGTTGTTTAATTATAAACTTATACCAATAAGGTATGAATTAGTAAATTAGATAATCTAGATCATAGTGTATGTTCAGTTGCTCACTAGTGAGCTGGATGGAGTATTAGTTTTTGGTTTAGGGAGAGTATTCAGCAATGTAATTACAGTACTGTTATCCCAATAGGTGCTGTCAAAGCTGAATTGGGTATATTATGTTAGGATATATTCTCAGTCCATGGCATCATCATGTTCTTGTTATGAGGATGCGAATCGTCCTCTTTTGTGTATATGATGGTTTCCATTTTTTGTCTCAGAGGAAGATGTTTTCTGAATGGAGGAGGCAGAAGCAGATCTCCTACGTCAATTGGAGGCGGAAGCTGTAGGTGGTCCATCGATCACATTGAGGTCTTGGAGTACATGTTCTAGTTCTTCAGGAGTTTTGCATGCAAATCTGGTCCCCTGGTGGGTGAATTTTAGGGAGAATGGGAAGCCCCATTGATATTTGATGGCATGACACTGAAGTTCCAGTAGATGAGGTTTCATTGCACGCCTCTTAGAAATTGTTAACTGGGATAAATCAGCAAACAGTTGATAACTATGTCCCTGAAATGTTAGATTATTTTTCCCTCTAGCCGCTTCTAGAAGTTGTTCTTTTGATCGAAAAAAATGAAATTTTGCTATAATATCCCTGGGGGGGCCATCAGCTTTTTTGGGCATAAGTGCCCTGTGTTCTCTGTCCATTTCAAGTATTTCCACTGAAATGCCAGGTAGTAATTCTTGGCATAACGCTGTGATTGTTGATTGCAGATCTGTGATTGATTCTGGTAAGCCTCTGAATCTCAAATTCGATCTTCTGGCGCGATTTTCATAGTCTTCCAGTCTATTCTGTAAAGTAATATTTTCCTCTTTGAGGACATCTATTTCAGAGAAAGCATCCTGTGTAGAATTTTCTATATCTTCAACTTTCATTTCCAATACTTCAGTGCATCTCCCCAATTCTCTGATCTCTCTAGTAAGATTACTAGTAATTTTCTCTGATGTTTGCTGTAATGCTTTATGTAGCATTTTTTCAAATTGTTTCAAAATGTTAGAAGGAATATCAGAGTTTTGTTGTGAAGAATGTAACATATTTGAATCAGGTTCAGAGTCAGAATCTCCTGAGGAGATAGCTTTTGGCTGCTTGTTTTTGATTTTCTTGTCTGAGGTAAAATTACCTGAGGAGACCGACGCCTTTTTCATTGTATGTCTTGCCTGGGTGCCGCTATTAGAGCTAGATTTGTTTCTATTCCTGGCACCTCCCAGTACCATTATTCTTAAATAATGTCCCCCTCACCTCTAGGGTGAATAGTAATATGGTTTTTACAGTTTCTGTGGGCTGCCGTTATTTGCGGTTTTAGTCCCCTCACGGAGCGGATCTCTAGCCCGACATGTCAGTCGCGCTAGCCTCCACGCATGCGCCCGAATGACTGTATTTTCAACGTTAGTATACCTTCACTTTAGTGAATAATAGGGGGATGGTAAACACAATGAGAATACCACTAAATGGTGTATAAAGAAAAAACACTGACATGAAGCAACAAGGAAGATGAATTACATGGCATAACAATGAACAGTGCACATGAATATAAAGGGCAACCAAGCCAACATAAAATAACAAAGGTGATAATTACAATATTTGAAATGTGTAAGTGAAAAAAAAAAAATCAACACACTGGGTGCATGAATAAACAAATACATAAATGATTATATATATAATAGTCCCGGTGATAAGTGTTGTAAAAAACCAAACCACTTAGCAACTAGCATGTAGATCAAAAACATGAGAAGGAACTCAGCATGACAAAAAAATATATATATAATGGCGAATAAAATATGAAAAAAAGTCCCGCCACCAAATGTGACACTTCTGAGTGACAATCCAAAGACACAATGGTATAAGTGAAAGGAGGGGAGTGATCTAAAGTGGGAACACCTCCGTGTCTGCAGGCCCCTTACCTTACAGCTGTAAGGTATACAGCATATATATTTGAAGCCCAGTAGATGGTGAAATCCAAAAAATGCAGCAGATGGTGTAGCTCACAGGTGCGGTATGTGATATGCAGAGAAAGACAAGATAAACAGCATATGGTGTGATACCGTTTGATGTTTAAGAACACAGGAGGAAAGGCAGGATGAGGGGGAGAGAGAGGGGGGGTTGCACTCACTTGTGACCAATGAGCACAAGCCTCAACCCACGAGCGCCGAGCTCGTATATTCCCAGCTGCTGGCCAAGGACCCTCCAACGTCTCTCGCCTCCTGTTGCTCACCACTCGTCATAAAACGTATAAACAGTGCAGTATCGAAACAGAAAAGCCGCACATAGCGTGATCCCATAGGATAACACTTTATTACACAAACTAAAATGTCATAAACGTACAAAAGATGACAGCTGGGGGGTAAAAACTCCACGAGCGCCGTGCTCGTCACATCAGCTGTTGTGTGGCAGTGTCCCGTGCTCCTAACGCGTGTCGTCACGTCACGTGACTTCTTCAGAGGATAGCACGGGATAGAAAGCCAATGCTTTTAAATGATCCCCGTGTAATAGACGCACGGTGGCCATTTTCCCGGAGAACGCTATAGTAAATAGTATAGTCAGCACCTGGCGGCCATTTTCCCAGGGCTTCCTATACATATATATATATATTCCTATACATGAGCTATGAGTAAGCACTCAGTTTCGAGTGTGAAACGCGTCAGCTGATCCTGTACATCCTGCATGATTGTGTTGTACTTTTGATGGTCCTATTTCTACAATAAAGACAAGTTTTCTACTTTATCCAGTGTGCGGCATCCAGATCTTTCCATCCAATATCTTGCTTCCTATACATATGGGCAATGTGACAGAGTGATTTTATAAACGCAGCCAATATAATGATCCTGCTGGGAAGAGGGGGGAGGGACCACAGACATCACAAGTCTCAGGAATCAGAGACTTATGGCAAAGATGCAATGTTAAAAGAAAGAAATATAAAAATAGATGTATATAAAAAAGATGTATATAAAAACGATATATATAAAAACGCTCCAGTGTATAGAGCAGGAAACAAATCTCATCGGGAAGGAGTGATAACCTGGCTATTAAAAAAACAGAATACATTTATTAATCTTTAAAACATAATAAGAATACTAAATTAAAAAAGGGGTAAAAAAATATATAGCAAAGTTATATATGGGTGTAGAAAACTCATCACTCCCATACAGGTGTTATGCTCCAGTGAAAAATATAAAATCGCATGAAGCATAAAAAATAACAAAAAATAGTATATTCAAAAACATAGGGAAAATTAGTATGAAAACAGGAGCTCGGGAGGTGTCACACACCAACTGGGCCAATAATAATATAATATACAGGTAAAAAGCACTTGTGCAAACAGACAAACTCAAGACTGAAATGTGAGAGAATAGAACCAAGTCATAGACAAAGAAAAAATATTCAAAAACAGATAAATGAATAAACTCAATATAATATGGTACTATAAAATGATATAAAAGAGTAGATCCCAATCCTGGGCAGGGGAAGAAAAGAACACAGGGAGGGGGGGGCGGAGGAGATATAGCTAAAAGTCGCTTATGAAGCAATTTAAGTCGAACTCGATGTTGAGTCCTTTTGGGGACAAGGTGTCTAAGGAGAATATCCATTTAGACTCTAATTTGCTTAAAATCCTCACTTTATGCCCCCCTCGCCATGGTTTGGTGTAAGGTTCGATACCCCAAAATTTCAAATGCCTAGGATCTCTATTGTGATATTTATCGAAATGCCTAGAGACATTGTGTTTGTCAAAGCCATTTTTTATATTTTGAACATGCTCCTTAATGCGGATTCTTAATAATCTTTTGGTGCGGCCCACGTATTGGAGGCCGCAACTGCACTCCAATACATAAACAGCCCCTTCAGTGTTGCATCCAATGTACTCGTTAATATTGAATTTGGTGCCATTGCTATTAGATTGAAATGAGAATACTTTTTGATTCAGATGTTTAGTTAGAGTACAGGAGTAGCAGCGTTTACAAGGATAAAACCCTTTGCCAGTGAAAAAAGAAAAAAGTTTTTTGGGGGGATCAATCACGCTTTTGACCAGTCGATCTCTCAAGGTGGAAGCTCTTTTGTAAAAGAGCTTGTAAAAATTTAGGTTTCTCTGGTAGTAGTTCTCCCAGGCCTTTATCTGATTTGAGGATATGCCAATGGCGGGATATAATGCTCTCAATCTTTTTATATTGAAAATTATAGTCTAAGACTAAGGGGACTTGGTCCAGTTGACAGGTGGGTATTTTATCCTCAAGTAGTTCCTGTCTTTGCATCCGTCCTACCTCTATTATTTGATCGTTTATAAACTCCTGATCATATCCTTTATCTATGAACCTCATTCCAATCGACTTTGCCTGCGCTTGAAAGTCTTCCTCTAAAGTGCAGTTGCGTTGTAGTCGCATTATCTGGCCTTTAGGGATATTAAATAGCCAATTTCTGTGATGACAACTGCTTAAAGGCAAGTAGCTATTGCGATCAACATTCTTGAAGAAGGTCTTGGTGATATATTGGTTGTTAATGCATGAGATCTCCAAATCTAGGAATGCGATAGACTGTTCTTCAATTTGCCAAGTCAATACAATATTGTTGGTATTGTTGTTCAGTTTAAGAAAAAATGATGTTAAAAGATCTCTTTCACCCTTCCATAAAATAAAAATGTCATCAATATATCTTTTGAACATCAGAAGCTCTTTAGGGGGCTCTAAAAACACCATTTCTTCTTCCTATTGGGACATGAACAGTGCTGCTACGCTCGGGGCGAATTTTGCCCCCATAGCTACTCCTGTTTTCTGGTGGTAGAATTGTTTAGAATACCAGAAATGGCTATGTTTTAAGCAAAAGTCTAAACACTTAACGAGAAATTTCCTTTGATACAGAGGAAGCTTGGTGAATTTTCTCAGACCCCACTTCGCGGCTTCACAAGCCGTGAAGTGGGGTATGATGGTGTAAAGAGATGACACGTCTGCTGTAGCCATCCAGATGGTACCAGTGTCATTTCTCCCATTCAATATCTGGAGCATTTGCTTTGTATCTCTCAGATAGGCTTTCGTGCTTTGTACTGCGGGCTGGAAGTACTTGTCAATATACTCTCCCAATCTTGCTGTAATCGATTCTATACCATTGACGATTGGTCTAAAAGGAGGGTCAATTTTATCCTTATGGATTTTAGGCAATGCATAGATAATTGGTGTTCTGCACTCCTCAGGAACCAAGTATTTGGCTTCCTTTTTATTTAGTATACTTTTTTCAAGACCCAATTGGACTATTTGTTCTAGTTCTTTCTTCCATTTAAATGTAGGGTTATTGGGGAGTGCGGCGTATGTACTCTGATCTCTTAATAACTTCAGCATGCCATTGTGGTATTGTTCAGTGGTTAGAATTACAATGCCGCCACCTTTATCTGAAGGCCTGATAACAAGGTTCTTTCTTTTAGTAAGCTTTTGAATTCCAGTACGTATCACTCTAGGTTCTTCTCTCTTTTTGTATGTAAGGTTCTTAATTTCTTCCGTAACCAGGTCCTTGAATACCTCTATATGGGTGTTATTTTTGGGTTTGGGGTTATAGGTAGATTTGTTCCTCAAATTACTATGTACTACTGGATCTTTTTGCACAGCAATGATGTTGATGGGTTTGTCCAACAGATATTTTTTAATGTTTAATTTTCTTACATATTTCTGAATGCTAATGTATGTTTCAAATTTGTTCAAATTCTTTACAGGTGCATATTTAAGTCCTTTATCCAGCACCGTCAATTCTTCCTGAGTTAATGGTATGTCTGTGAGGTTAAAAATGCCTTCTCCTATGTTTCCCTTTTCCTTTTTGTTTTCTCTTTCCTCCTCTGCAACCTCTTTTTCTGTTGGACTTTTTTTCTTCTTTGTTTCTTCTATTCTTCTCGGGGGATGGTGTTCCGTTCCTCTCTCTAAAAAAGATCTATTATGACCATATTCATATTGATGGTCGTAATGGTATCTTGCATCTCTATCTGGGTCTTGAAGATCTCTCAGAGGGGCATAGTAATTGGAAGTATGAATAGGGCTGCGTTCCCTAGGCCTGTAGGTTGCATATGGTGGTCCTCTTTCATCCCGGAAATCATAATGATGGTTTGGGCCCGGGCTTCTATCACGGGGCCTATAATAGTCGTATTGCCCATAATGATTATCCCTTGTTTCATAGTGTGTTTGGGGATACGCTGGATGTCTGTCTTGTCTATATGGTTCTTGTAGTGGCCTTCTTACATCTCTAGGTGCATTTTGAGGTTTTGTCCAGTAAGGTCTCCTGTTATTGTTTCTTCTATTTTGAGGTTTCTTCCATCCATGTTGTGGAGTACGTGGTGGATAGAAGGGCTGTCTCTGGGTGTTGTGTGGGGTATTGTTACTAGGATGTCTATGTCTAGTATCAGGGTATTTCAAAGGGTCATCTCTAGGGGTATAATTACCCGACTGTTTCCGGGGGGTACCTGCCCTGGATGGTCTAGGTATGGGTGACTGGTCTACTTGACCTGGATTAATTTTGACCATCTTTTCTGGGGTGGATGATGCAGAGATAGGTTCCATCTGTCCAATATTATTCTGTCATTTAAAGACTGAATCTTTTTTGAAGTCGCCAATATCTCTCGAGAATTTTTTGCTTTTCCTCTGTTGGACTTCGGCGTCTTTTTTGGAAAGGTCTTTGTTTAATTGTGCAGTGAGGCGTTGAAATTCATCCGTATCTTTATATGCCTCAAGCTGTGTTTTAAGGTCCGCTATAGTTTGATCTACCTTTCTGATTTTTTTTTTGCTTTCATTTCAGCCAAAATTCCAACAGTTCAATACCCTTCTCATTAAAAAATCTAAACCACTCATCGATGGATTCTTGATCTGTGAGGCCATCATTTAGAGGGACGTCCCACCTCAGACGTCTAGGCACAATCTTTGCCTTGATATATCTGTCAAAGGTGGTAACATCCCACCACATATTGATTTTTTTCTCCATATTGTGACCTAACTTACGTACCAAGCTTTCAATGGTACTATCTGGTATTTTCTCTTCGCTGTTAAAGACTGTATCTAGGTCAACTTCTCTACGTTCTATAAAAGTTCTGTTGTTTCACATAGCTTCACTTTATTCACCATTCTAACCATGATCCATTCTAGAATGAAAATATATGGCATTTATACATTTAATAGCTCTTCTATGTGAAGAAGATCACCAACATGTACATATCCATATGTAAAATAGCAACAAACATGCATGTTGTACATTTGTGTTACATTGGTGTCATCAAGTTGTGCTTGAGTAGGAGAAAAAATCCCTGTTTGCAAAATTTTATAACAAAGACTAAGAAAAACTTAGTCTTTGTTATAAAATTTTGCAAACATGAAATGTTTCTCCTTCACTGATGTGTGCTGATGAGGCTGCACTAAAGAGCACTAATAGGCAGCACTAATGGGCACTGATAGGTTGCACTTATGGTCACTAATGTGGCGGAACTGAGGGTCACTGATGAGGCTACACTGATGAGGTAGCACTGGTGGGCACTGATGAGGAGGAACTAATAAGTAGCACTGATAGGCAGCACTGAACAGCACTAAGAGGCAGCACTGATAAGTGGCACTGATAGGTTGCAATAATGTCCCCTTTCTCTCCTCTCCACACACTGTGAAGAAAGGAATGCTGATAACCTGCAAGTGTGTTTACAGTATGATCAGTTGTGATTGGAACAGCTGATCACATGGTAAAGAGCTGCTGATTTACTCTTTAGCCCAATCTGTGATCAGCTGTGTCTGGAGGACACACCAATCACAGAGGATGTCGCCTGCATGTAACGCACGATCACGGGAGGATGTCATATTCCCCGAACTCTCAGAACTGACCGACCGTGCTGTAGCCATCATTTTGCTATAGCGTGGTCGGCAAGTGGTTAAAAAAATTTTATGCTAATAGTCAAGGGGATATTAAAAAAATAGCATATGGGGAAGAGAGCTGCCCTTGGTTACATGTACCAATGCACAAAAAAAAATTTACATTTCATATGACCAGAAGCAGTGATTTTTTTTTAGTACTGACATTTACAAAAGTAAAAAAGAGTTTTAAATTGCTAGCAAATTACATCTTCCTCCTGATTATTTTCTTGAAAGTAAAAACAGGACACAGAGCCAAAAGCCATTATGTATTGTGGGGGAACTTTGGAGTGATCTGCGTGCTGTTTTTTTTTTTAAGAAGCCAACAATAAAGTTTTTATTTGACAGCCTACAGCAAACATTGTCTTGCCTAAACCTATGGATTTTACAGGGCTACCTCACAAAAAATACCCCAAAAAATGTGTGAGGTGCCCCCAGGAAATCTGTACCGGGTCCTTTGGGTCTTGTACAGATTTTAATGGGGACTCCATGAAAAAAAGAAAAAAAAGAATGCGAGGCACCCCTAAAATCCATATTACCTCCTTAATCCAAGCATGCAGCCTTGCTACCCAGGAAAGGGGGGATGAGCTTGCACCCTCCTGAACTATAGTAGGCCACATGCCTTCAGCATGGGAGGATGCCTTGCCAGGGGGTCCCCCCTGGCAAATCACTTTGCCTCCTTTAGATTAGGACACTGGTCTCATCCCCACCAACCGTTGACCTGTGGTTGTGGGGGTTTGTGGGCCAAGGGTTTATCAGAATCTGAAAACCTTCTTAAAAAAAAGGGTCTCCAGATACTACCCCCTAAAAAAATATATGTAATTTAGAAATAATGACACTCAAACATCTGACAAGTCCATTATTTAACCACTTCCTTCCATGCCCATAGTCAAATGACGTCCAGAGGAGGGATCTTACATCCTTGGTGGGCATCATATGACGTCCTCGTCCATCAAGGGGGCACGCCCGTGGAAGCCGATGCGTGTGCCCTGTGGCCGCGATGTCCACCAGGCACTCGCATTTGCCAGATAAGGGTCAACCTGAGGCCTGCCAGGTTGACCCTTATCCAAGCATTCAACCTAGCAGGCCTCAGGAAAAGGGGGGACAAGAGAGTGCCCCCCTCCTGAACCGTACCAGGCCACATGCCCTCAACAAGTGGAGAGTGCTTTGGGGTCCTGAGGGGCTTTTAAACTAGGCGACGGGGGGGTACAGTGGTAGAGATATTCAGCACAGAATATATCCCAGAAGGTAGTATTGGGGCCATTAGTGGTAGGTTGACTAAAGCACCTAAACCCGAGGTAAGTATAGTAACAAGTATTATTTGCAACCTCAGTACACCCAATAAGGAGACAGTATGCGACCGGTCTAAACTATGTGGCGTGCTCACCAATGCCAGGAGTCTGGAGGACAACTAGAAAAAATGGGGAGGGTATGCCTGTATATCAAAAATGATGTACAAGTGAATGTGAGAGATGACATCACTAAGGGAGCAAGGGAGGAGGTGGAATCCTTATGGGTAGAGCTGCAAAGGGATGAAACTAAGGGGAAAGTAATACTGGGAGTATGCTATAGGCCCCCTAACCAGAGGGAGGAGGCAGAAGCGGACTTCCTATCACAATTTGGATTAGTGGCAAGGATGCGAAGTGTCTTCATAATGGGGGATTTTAATTATCCACACATAGACTGGGTGGAAGGAACCCTGCATTCATCTAAGGCTCGCTAGTTCCAAAATGTCTTGCAGGACAATTTCATAGGTCAGATGGCAAACGCACCAACTAGAAACAAAGCGTTACTATACCTACTGATTACCAACAATACAGACTTGATCACGGATCTAGAAATATGGGGCAATTTAGGAAACAGCGAACACAGGTCAATTAGTTTCAGTATAAATCACACTAATAGGAAACATAAGGGGAATACAAAGACACTGAATTTCAAAAGAGCCAACTTCCCTAAACTACGAGCCTTGCTAAAAGATACAAATTGGGATAAAATCTTAGGAACAATGAACAAGGAGGAGAAATGGGTATTCTTTAAAAGCATATTAAATAAGGGGATTAGCCAGTGCATCCCAATGGGATATAAATATAAAAGAGCTAATAAAAGTCCTGGGTGGCTTAACTTCAACGTAAAACAAGCATATAAAAGCAAAGGAGAGGGTCTTCAAAAAATAGAAGGCTGAGGGATGATTATCAGCATTCCAACTTTACAAAGAATGCAACAAGAAATATAAGGGTGCAATCAGTGCCACTAAGATAGAACATGAAAAAAAGGAAAAATCTCAAGAAATTTTTTAAGTGCATAAATAGTAAGAAAGGGAGGTCAGATAATTTTGGTTCCATAAAGAATGATGAAGGGAATCTGGTTACTAAGGATGGAGAGATGGCGAAGGTATTGAATTTATTCTTCTCCTCGGTCTTCACAAGGGAATCGGGGGACTTCAGTAACCAAAACTGCAATGTTTATCCTCATGACACAGGAAGCACCCTCATGGCTAACAGAGGACAGAATTAAAAATAGACTTGAAAAAAACTTAACATTAATAAGTCACCGGGACCAGATGGCCTGCACCCGAAGGTCCTTAAGGAACCCAGTCAAGTAATTGCCAGACCGCAGTTCCTAATTTTTACAAACAGTCTACTGACTGGAATGGTACCAGCTGATTGGAGAAAAGCCAAAGTAGCACCAATATTAAAAAAAGGCCTAAGATACATCCTTGGGAATTACACACCAGTTCGCCTACCTTCAATTGTATGTAAGCTCTTGGAGGGGATGATAAGAGACTATAGACAAGATTTTAGCAATGACAACTGTATCATTAGCAGTAATCATCATGGATTCATGAAGAATCATTCTTGCCAAACCAATCTATTAACCCTTTATGAGGAGGTGAGCTGTCATCTAGATAAAGGAAGGCCCGTAGACGTGGTGTATCTGGATTTTGCAAAAGCATTTGATATAGTTCCCCATAAAGGTTTACTGTACAAAGTAAGGTCAGTTGGTATGGACCATAGGGTGAGTACATAGATTGAAAACTGGCTACAGGGGCGAGTTCAGAGGGGAGTATTCGGAATGGGCAGGGGTGGAAGGTGGGGTCCCCCACTTTCTGTCCTATTTAATTTATTCATTTATGGAGGATGGGATAAACAGTTAAATCCATTTAATTGCGGACGATACTAAACTAAGCAGGGCAAAAACTTCTCCGCAGGATGTGGAAACCTTGCAAGAAGATCTAAACAAATTAATGGGGTGGGCAACTACATAGCAAATGAGGTTTAATGTGGAAAAATGTAAAATAATGCATTTGTGTGGCAAAAATATGAATGCAATCTACTCACTGGGGGAGAACCTCTGGCGGAATCTAGGATGGAAAATTACCTGGGGGTCCTAGTAGATGACAGGCTCAGCAATGGCATGCAATGCCAAACTGCTGCAAGCAAAGCAAACTGAATATTGGCATGCATTAAAAAGGTAATTAACTCCAGAGATAAAACAATAATTCTCCCACTCTACAAGACTCTGGGCTGGCCACACCTGGAGTTTGCTGTTGAATTCTGGGCACCAGTCCTCAGTAAGGATGTGCTGGAACTGGAGAGAGTCCAGAGAAGGGCAACAAAACTTATAAAGGGTCTGGAGGACATTTGTTATGGGGAAAGGTTACAAGCACTGAGCTCGTTCTCTTTGGAGAAGGGAAGCTTGAGAGGGGATATGATTTCAATGTACAAATACCATACTGATGACTCCAAAACAGGGATAAAACTTTTCTGCGTAAGAGAATTTATTAAGACACATGGCCATTCACTAAAATTAGAAGAAAAGTGATTTAACCTTAAACTGCGTAGAGGGTTCTTTACTGTAAGAGCAGTTAGGATGTGGAATTCCCTTCCACGGGCAGTGGTTTCAGCGGGCAGCATTGATAATTTAAAAAAACTATTAGATAAGCACCTGAATTACCACAAAATTCAGGGATATGCAATGTAATACTGACATAAAATCACACACATAGGTTGGACTTGATGGACTTGTGTCTTTTTTCAACCTCGCCTACTATGTAAGAGCCTCATCACCACAACCCTTGCCCAATGGTTGAGGGGGTATGTGGGTGGGGGGCTTATCTGAATCTGGAATCCCGCCCCCCATGTGAATGGGTAGGGGTACATTGTACCCCTATCCATTCACCAAAAAAAGTGTCAAAAAGTAAAAACAACAGCAGACAATTTTTGACAATTCATTTATTAAAAAAAGTGCCCTGCAATGTAAATCCATCGTCATTCATGGCGTCCAATGGTCCTGAGAAAAAATTAAAAAATAAAAACGGAAAAACTCTGCCTCGATGGGAGGCGTCCCGCTGTCAAAGCGAAAGACGGCAGTCACGGGGAGGCCTCCTATCGAGGTAGAGTTTTTCCGTTTTTTTTTTCTCTGGATGATTGGATGCCGTGATTGATGATGGATTTACATCACAGGACACTTTTTTTAAATAAAGGTATTGACAAAAACTGTCTGCTGTTATTTTTACTTTTTTCTACACTCTTTTTGGTGAATGGGTAGGGGTACAATATACCCCATACTGACTAACATAGGGGGAGGGCAGGATCTGGGGCCCCCTTGTTAAAGGAGGCTTCCAGATTCCGATAAGCCCCCCACCCGCAAACCACCACAATCAACGGGCAAGAGTTGTGGGGATGAGGCCCTTGTCCCCATCAACATGGGGACAAGGTGCTTTGGGGGGAACCCCAAAGCACCCTCTCCATGTTGAGGGAATGTGGCCTGGTATGTTTCAGGAGGGGGGGTGCTCTGCCCCCCCTTTTCTTGAAGCCTGCCAGGTTGCATGCTCAGATAAAGGTCTGGTATGGATTTTGGGGAGACCCCCACATCATTTTTTTTTATTTTGGTGCGGGATCCCCCTTAAAATCCATACCAGACCTGAAGGGCCTGGTATGGATTTTGGGGGGACCTTCACGCCATTTTTTTTAAATGTTGGCGCAGGGTTCATCTTAACCAGTTCAATACACTGTGTTATATAAACTACACTGCCTGCATTGACTGAATATAGAGTCCTAGTCTACACTAAATGCAGAGTATAACATATATATATATATATATATATATATATATATATATATATATATATATATATATACGGCCACCGAGTAAGCAGCCTCATATAGTGCGGGGTGTTGACTTAGCCCCCTGAGCCATGATTGGCCAAAGGCACCTTGCCTTCGGCCAATTATGGCACTCTCAGCAGAGTGCACTGTGATTGGCCAAAGCATGCAGGTCAGGTGCATGCTTTGGCCAATCATAAGACGCCAATGCACTGCGATCTCGCAGGGCATTATGGGGCGTTCCGTGGCGCTCAAATTTGCTGCCAATGCCCCATAACGTTCGGTATTCGCCCGTACTTGTGTTCGGCTCCAACATCAGGGTCATCCCTCATCAACAGTGACCAATCACAGCTAGTAACACAATTATAAACATTAAATAGCTTTAACTGAAGCTATTGTTTACATTTGTAAAGTGATCTGCTGTGTTTGGTAAAAGCAATCACGCACCCAGGCCTGCCTGAGGTGCATTCTTGGGAGGATGTCATATGACTTCCACCCAGAACAATAGGGCTCCCACTCAGGCATCATTTTACAATGGCCCAGTTAATTAGCAGTTAATTAGCAATTAAGAACTAGTGGAACTACACTGCACCTGAGCACCAAAAAACAAAAATGCTATTTAATTTGTTTTGAACATTTAAAGGTAACTACCCTATTCATTTATCTTTCCATGCTTTTTTTCCCTGGAAATTCCTGTGAAAAACACCCCTTATTATATGATTCAGGTAGCATTTACTTCCTGGCCTCCATCTGCTCTTGCTCAGGCATGCAGGCAGAAAAGTGAGCTTAAAAAAAAAAACCCTACTCCCTCCTGAGGACTCCTGGGATGTATGACATAATTTGCCTATGCCTGGAAAGCATTAAATAATTGAATAAATGTAAAAAAAAGTAAAAAAAAAAAGTAAATATGATATGCGTTCCTATCTACATACTAATGCTAGCAGCATAAGGATTAACAATAGTCAATGTTGATTGAGAAAGTGAAGTTCTGCTTTAACCGACTGGCTGCTGCATATACTGTTATACTGCGGCAGAATGGCTCCCCTGGGCGAGCCATCGCAGCTGTACGTTGGCCCTTTAAGACGCTGTGGGAGGCGCGCGCAACTGCAGCATGTGCCCAGAGCCGATGCGAGTGCCCGGCGGGCACAGAGCAAGAACTGGGATCTGTATGTGTAAACACACAAGTCTCGGTTCTCTCAGGGGAGAGAAGACAGATCTTGTGTTCATACTAAGTATGAACACCAATCTCTCTCCTCCCCTAGTCAGTCCCATACCTCCCCCAGTTAGAACATACCTAGGGAACACAGTTAACCCCTTGATTGCCCCCTAGTGTTAACCCCTTCCTTGCCAGTGACATTTATACAGTAATCAGTGCATTTGTATAGCACTGATCACTGTATACTTGTCAATGGTCCCAAAAATGTGTCAAAAGTGTCCAATTTGTCCGCCACACTATCGCAGTCCTGATAAAAATTGCAGCTCACCGCCATTACTAGTAAAATAATAATAATAATAATGCCAAAAATCTATCCTCTATTTTGTAGACGCCAACATTTTGTGCAAACCAATAAATATATGCTTATTGTGATTTTTTTTTACCATAAAATTTGTAGAAGAATACATATCGGCCTAAACTGAGGAAAAAATGTGTTTTTTTTTTTAAATTGGGATATTTATTATAGCAAAAAGTAAAAGATATTGTGTTTTTTTCAAAATTGTCGCTCTTCTTTTGTTTATAGAGCAAAAAATAAAAACCGCAGAGGTGATCAAATACCTCCAAAAGAAAGCTCTATTTGTGGGAAAAAAGGACGCCAATTTTGTTTGAGTACGGCATCACATGACCGCACAATTGTCAGTTAAAATGACACAGTGCCGTATCGCAAAAAATGAACTGGTCATTGAGCAGCCAAATCTTCCGGGGCTAAAGTGGTTAATAATTGTATGAACTAGATGTGCACTGCTGAAAATTTTGTTTGTTTTCATTTTAGCTTCATTTGTTTTTTTCATAAATTCGAAAATTCGTAAATTGGAAAATCCGGAATATGGAAATTTGAAAATTCAGAATTTGAAATTTTGAAGATTCGGGAAATTGAAAATTCTAAAACTTGAATATTCAAAAATCCGAAAATTTGGAAATTCGAAAATTCGAAAATTTTAAAGTTTTGAAAGGGGCACCTACTGAGGAAGTCCTGAGGTTTGGACATAACATACGTATAGGACTAGGTTTTGCACATATATGGCGTCATCCCGTGATCATCTCTGCATCTAAGGATCCTGTGATTGTATATAAAAGACACGCCATTCATGGTTAGCACTAGTAATAAGGAGAGCCAGCAAAACTGTAATCCTTGAAGTGTTGTTTATTGGTACATCAGAGTGACAATAAAACAATAAAGCTGACGTGTTTCGGCAATAGCCTTAGTCTTATTTTTTTCTACACACTTCTGTTTGGCTCAACAAAATAATTTTATATTGCCTTTCTTTCCTCTCCCTCTTCTCATGCTGGCTAAAAACAGGTGTAGTCACTAACCACTTGAATAATTGGTGGTATCATTTAAATATGTTCATTTTCTGTGACACTAACCTGATAGGCCAATTTTGTACAGATGGAGTTTGCCTGTGTGTATGTAAGTATATATATATATATATTTTGCCATATCTGTTTCAAACTAGCTACGACTAAGGCTATTGCCGAAATGCATCAGCTTTATTGTTTTATTGTCACTCTGATGTACCAATAAATGACACTTCAAGGATTACAGTTTTGGCAGCTCTCCTTATTACTGTTGCATTGGAGTGTGTTGGGACACATCGAGCCTCGGCATCTGTGAGTGGACCTGGTGTATGGATTGAGTTGTCCCTGCAGAGAGCGCTGTTACCTTCTTCTTTTCCGTCATGGTTAGCACTGCCTATAGTGCCATTTTTGTAAGTGCAATACTATACCTTTTTCTAAATAAATGTGATGTTTTAAACGGAGAGCACTGGATCTGTGTACTTTTTCTTCTTGCATGTATGCTGTGGGGTTTGGAAATCTAATAATCCATCAATCCATCCATCCATCCATCTGAGTAAGAGGCATTTAACCACTTCAGCCCCGGAAGGATTTACCCCCTTCCTGACCAGAGCATTTTTTGCGATTCTGTACTGCGTCGCTTTAGCTGACAATTGCGCAGTCGTGGGACTTTGTACCCAAACAAAATTGTTGTCTTTTTTTCCCCACAAATAAAGCTTTCTTTTGGTGGTATTTGAACACCTCTGCAGGTTTTATTTTTTGTGCTATAAACAAAAAAGACCGACAATTTTGAAAAAAAGCTATATTTTTTACTTTTTGCTGTAATAAATATCCCCAAAAAATATATAAGAAAACAAATTTCTTCCACAGTTTAGGCCGATATGTATTCTTGTGCATATTTTTGGTATAAAAAAAAAAAATCGCAATAAGTGTATACTGATTGGTTTGCGCAAAAGTTATAGAGTCTACAAAATAGGGAATAGATTTATGGCATTTTTATTATTATTTTTTTTTCTTACCAGTAATGACGGTGATCTGCGATTTTTATCAGGACTGCAACATTATGACGGACACATCAGACACTTTTGACACTATTTTGGGACCATTGTCATTTATACAGCGATCAGAGCTACACATAGCCACTGATTACTGTATAAATGGACACTGGCAGGGAAGGGGTTAAACACTAGGGGGCGATCAAAGGGTTAAGTGTGTCCTAGGAAGTGATTCTAACTGTGGGGGGGATGGGCTGATGTATATGTGTGTGCAGCGGTCGGCAAGTGGTTAAAGCAGCAGCAGTTTGTCTTCATCCCCAGAGAGGGAAAAAACATTTGGTGAGACCCACTGGTAATGCAGGGGTTACGGTGGAGAGGTGAGAGGCTAATCTACAAGGGTGGAGGAGCTACACTTTGCATTACATGTCACATTTTTTGTACATACATATATTTTTGCACAATTGTTTGCACTTTATTGTTTCCTTCTTTGACATTTTTATATATATTTATATATATATATATATATATATATATATATATATATATATATATATATATATATATATATATACACACACACATAATAGATAGATAGATAGATAGATAGATAGATAGATAGATAGATAGATAGATAGATAGATAGATAGATAGATAGATAGATAGATAGATAGATAGATATAGATATATTTATATATATTTTTTGTACACATTTTTTATTATATTGTGGTTATTTTTTGTACTTTGCGCTACATCATTCTGTTGTATACATGATTATATAGCATCGTATTCCCTTTCAACCTAACTATATTGCCTCCTGAACCTTGTTTTGGATCTAAGCTATTGTGGACCCACTTATTATGTTAAGAGGGTCATGGAGGTATGCTGTGTGCACAATTTGAGCGTGAACACCAAGAGAGCATGGGATCTGTGTTTTTGGAAGGAGGTGCTTTGTAGCCCACTATGCACGGTTTGTTGGAATATACAGTATATTGGGATTTAGATGAAGAAACTGGCTTCTTTAGACATTTATTTTTTAGTTATACAATTTATTTAAGTATAAAGGACACATTGGATGGACTTTGAGTTCACTTTTTTCATTAAATACTTATCGCGGTAAATAAATTGATCATTTATCACAAGTTTTTTATATGTTTTGCTTTGAGTATAGGAGCATGGCATTTATAAATATAACTGAAGTACAGAACTTAATTGTATTTGTCACAGTGAATAATTAAATAAATAGTAAAGGGTTGACGTCTTCATTGTACGTCCATTTATTAAATACATTTTTAAGTAATTCCCCTATTAGGTCTGGATAAAAAAGGAAGAGGATGTGGGTGATATATCCTGGGAAATATGGAAGGAAGTACTCCATAATCTTCCATATGTCTCTCCCCTTCACAATACATTTTTATTCTTTATCATACATACAGAACACCAGCATTTCTCTATTAGATCGGATGGAAAGACATTGCAAAATATAGTAAATGTGGTGCAGAATCAAGCGGTTTGGTTCATTTGCTGTAGAGATGCCTAAGATTACAGAGATAATGGAACAGTGTAATATTTAAAATGAATCAGTTACACAGTACACTATACACTTATAAATACTGTAAGATTGGGGTGATCAAACTCAAGCGTTAGGTGCATTTTCAATGAGTGCACCAATCCAAAACTGTATTTTGAAGGGCATGGTAGCCCGCTTTTATATAAAAGAATGGAAAAGTTCACAAAATACATCAGTAGCCCATGCAGAGGGTGCCACCATTACTGTAACTTGCACAATCAAAATACTTCAGCCTCCTGGCTTACTATCTTGCCACATGGCTGCTTTAGGCTTCACGCTGAGGCCTTAGGCCTGCTCCTCAGGCCAAAAGACTTCCTTAGAGTCAAGCTCTCTCATAACTTACGATCAGATCCTTGCTGCTTTGTCACAGACTAAATCTGCCTCCTGCAGACATGCACGTTCTGGTTGCCCCATGCCACGGCTCTAACTCCTGGAGAGGAAGGGAGTCCACCTGACTCCCATGCAGAGTCCTCCTGTCTATTGGGTGGAGCCCTGAGCCGTAGTTAGGTCACAACTAAGGATGAGCTCTGGCGTGTTTGCACACTCCACGTGCCGAGCCCACCAGGAAGTCGGCACGGCGCTGCGCTAATCACAGGCAGTGTGACATTTTCCTGATGTGCAGGTGCAGAGATCGGAAAATGTCTCACTGCCTGTGATTAGCGCAGCGCCGTGCCAACTTCTTGGTGGGCTCGGCACATGGAGTGTGCGAACACGCCGGGGCTCATCCTTAGTCACAACTAATAGCCCAGCACACAGCTGTGCAATCAGCATCTTGCCTCTCCAAAAATCTGGCATAAACCAGCAATCTTCTAAATAGCACGGGGTCCCACTGCTACAATACATTTATTATTAACACTGTGCTTACCTGTAGCTTCAGGTACGACTTAGGTAACTATACTCTCACCCATTAGAGAGTTCTGTTTATCTTGTATATTTGCATATGGGTAACTATAATGTTTGTAGGTTGATGTCTAAGTGTTTTGTGAATGGAAAAACCCTTTTTTGTTGTGTGAGAAAAATGTAATAAATTAATTCTGACTGATTGTCAGTGGCAGTCTGTTTTTCTAATCACAGATTTCTTTAAAAGGATAAAATGTTGTTTTTTTATCCAGAAATTGTTTTATTTGAAAAAAAAAATGTACACATACAATGAAAACAATACTTTTGCCAAATCGTACCACTGAAACCATGACATATGTGCAAGTTTCATTTAAAAAAAGATATTACATACATGTGCTTGAGAGGTATAGCAAGGACAGCTGCTTGTAATATACATTTGTTGCCAGATTACTGTTTACTGTAAGCGCTATTTCTCCTTGCAGGAGAAATTCAGTGTTACAAATGCACCTAAGCTGCATTTTTTCAAATGCGTTTAGGCATGTTTTGCATTTATATATTTGTTTATTTCATTGGCCATTGAAATGAACATATGCTCGAGCACTACAGTAAATGTGCCCAATGCTTAGGCTTGTTTAGCCATGTTTAGCTGCGTTTGGCTTTTTTTATGCCCAAAACCACCTCTCCTGAACGTGATTCTTCTGCATTTAGGAAAGAGAGCTATAATTGTCACTAAATGCTGCTGCTCCTAAACTCCTCTAAAAGCCTATGTGTGCATGGACACATAGACTTTTATGGAGGTGCATTCAGGGGTTTAGACAAAAAACTCCAAACATTTTAGTTTAGTAGCAGCAGTGTGTATGTGGCCTAAGGGATAGATCATCAGAGATCTTTGTATGTTAAAAAGTTGTGTCACCATTTGCTACCCATTCCTCTTTTCACTGAATAAGGCAACAAGCCTTTCATCTCATATTTAACATATTATTTTTCAGTTGTTTCAGGAAGAAACATTTTAGCAGGTTCTGTTGCATTTTATTTCAACCCAGGATGTTTAGATGTGCCATCATTTATCAATCTTAAACATTTGCATAACAAGGGTAACCTTGTGGATTTTGTATTTATTTATTTATTTCTGTTTTGCCAAACAAATCCTTGAAGTGTACTGTGCAGCTATAACACCTATAATTTATCAAGCTATTCATAACTCATCTTTTGTATTGTGCATTGTAGACCATTTGGGGTATTCAATTATTTTAATAGCATTCAACGCAGCTAGATTCTTTTGTGTTGAATTTATCAGCTTTCTAAACTTCTGGTTTCAGTTGAAGTAATTTATGATGTATTCTGATTATTTGTCTTATATGAATAACATAATCTCTTTAAGCTGTTAACAAGAAATGTTTATTTGTAAATGGCTATATAAAAGGCACATTATAATGTATTTTTTAATAAATTATTTACCGGGAAAAAAAATTATGTTATAAATAGAAACACAATGGGGTCGATTTACTAAGGCTGGTGCACTCAGAAGCTGGTGCAGCTGTGCATGGTAGCCAGCTTATAACCTCAGCTTGTTCACTTAAGCTTTGGCAATAAAACCTGGAAGATGATTGGTTTCTAGGGAGAAGTGAGCCTGATTTTGCACTCTCCAGCTTTAGTAAATAAACCCCAATATGTTTTGTTTCAGAACAAGCTCTGCATTCTTATAACACATAAGGTTATACCATCACTTCATCAAAAATTAAAAAATGGAAAATTGTTATCAAATATTACAATGATTTTCTCTTTCAGATTAACTCAATGGCAGTATAAGAATTTGTGGACTTCACCCTTGCTCCTACCGCATAGGACCACACTACCAAATTTTGATGCAGAAAAAGCACTTAGCTAACAAAATCTAAGACCAAAATTTAACATGATAAGCAAGCTAGCTTTATACCACAGCGAACCATAAAGGCATAAGTGGAAGACCGCATCATCACTCTGTGATTACTTCCTATGATCTGTGATACATAGCCCACAATGTCTTCAGATTATTGTTTAAGCTGTTTGAGCGTGCTGTCATCAGTTACCATCACCTCCGAAGAGGAAAACATGATGACGTCAGTGTCACAGGCTCCACCCTAGATATTTCATCATGATAGGACATTGTCTGGGGAATGGATGCGGTATTTGCGGCAAATTTGAAAGTCGCGGAACACCGTTAAAGTTTACGGGACTCCCCTCTGAAGGTAGGAACTTGGATACTGATGACATCATTGCCCAAATATGGCCATGTGGACATATTTAGATAGTGATGTAAGGCTCCATTCTCTGCACACTTGCTTACGTGGCCAGGAATTCCTGGCCATGTAAGTAAATGGGCCAGGTGACATCAGTGGTAGGTTGGGATGCAGCAGACGCAAGCCACCGCTGCTTCCTTAACAAACATTGAAAGCCGGGTTAGTGGTGACGACATTGCCCAAATATGGCCATGTGGCCACAATTAGGGGATAATGCAATCCGCTTTAGGTCCAGCCCACTTGCTTACATGGCTAGTGTAAGTGAATTGGCCGAGTGACATCAATGGTTGGTAAGGACACAGCAGCTGCTGGGTTCCTAATTTTTAACCTTCTCACTAGGTGATAAAATATCTGTGATATGCTGACATTTGCACTACATATTTTTGTAAATGGGTTATCCTTGGTTTCAGAGGCACAACCCCCTCCATGCTGAGGTTCTCTCCTGGTCACCACAATGCAGTAAGACATGCTTCCAGAAGGTAGCCAAGGTCCTGTGCACTTCTTCTTTCTCCTCCCTGTCGGAAGAGTACCGCAATTTTAGCGATGTCTTTGACAAAGGTCAAGCAGGTAATTTGCCTCCACACCGGTCATATGATTGCGCAATTGACCTTCAACCTGGTGCCATACCCCCTCATGGCTGGGTTTACCCTTTGTCGGTCTTGGAGGATAAGGCCATGGTGGAGAATGTTGCAGACGCACTTTCTCAAGATTTCATCCACAAATCCTCATCTTCTGCTGGTGCTGGTTTCTTCTTTGTAATGAAGTAGAGTGGTGAACAGAGACCTTGTATTGATTATAGGGGTCTCAATCATTTCATGATTAAGAATGCCTATGTGATTCTGTTGATTATGGAGTTATTTGACCGCCTCAAGGGAGCAACGGTTTTCAGAAAGCTTGATTTGAGAGGGGCATACAATCACGTGAGGATTTAGGAGGGCGACGAGTGGAAAACTGCATTTAATACCAGAACAGGGAACCTTGGACCTTGACAAAATGCAAGTCTTCTCACTGAATTTTTCCTCCCTTTTCCCTCCTCTATACCACCCTCTCTTGGGTCTTTATTTCCTTACTCGCTACCTGAATTTTATGTACAATTTTATGTACTGAGAGCACTTGTTAAATATAGATATAGAAAAGATGATCGGTGGATCATATTAATACAGTTCTCCAGTTAAAAAGTTAACTCTACATATGGTTTGCACATTGAATCTAGACTAGATAAGAGCATACCTCCGGCTGGGGGATTAGACGTTAGAAAGAATTATACTTTTTACTATGCAGAAGCCATATGTACTACTCTTACTACTCTTACTATATATAAACGTTATTATGATTGTACATTTGCTAAATTTTTTATTATGATTGTACATTTGCTATATTTTCTACTTTACAATAAAAATCTTTTAGTGAAAAAAAAATACCAGAACAGGCCATTATGAGTACCTCGTAATGCCTTTTGGCCTTTGTAACGCCCCGGCAGTTTTCCAGGAATTTATTAACTATGTCCACCGAGATTTGTTGCAGTTATGTGTGGTGGTTTATCTCAACGATATGCTCAAATTTTCCAAGTCCCTGGAGAGCCACCACACGGATGTCTGTCATGTGCTTCAGAAACTAAGAGATAACAATCTCTATTGTAAATTAGAGAAGTGTGAATCCCATCGTGAACAGGTTAAATTCCTGGGTTATGTCATTTCCACTGCTGGTTTTTCGATGGACCCAGAGAAACTTTCAGCAGTCCTACAGTGCCCGACCTGTGGGTTTATGTCCTCTGCAGTATTTTCTTGGCTTTGCCAACTATTATCGTAAGTTTATTCAAAACTTCTCGTCTCTGGTCAAGCCCCTGATTGGTATGACCAGAAAGGACGGTAACCCACAGTGTTGGTCTCCGGAGTCCATTAAGGCCTTTGAGAG
The DNA here is from genome assembly GCF_042186555.1 of Aquarana catesbeiana. NCBI lineage: Eukaryota > Metazoa > Chordata > Amphibia > Anura > Ranidae > Aquarana > Aquarana catesbeiana. Next base: position 330,499,321 of record NC_133328.1, on the reverse strand, counting down.
TCTCAAGGCTGCCTTTGTTTCTGCTCCTGTGTTGCCACATCCTGATCCTATGTTACCTTTTATCCTTGAGGTTGATGCTTTTGAAACTGGAGTTGGCACCCTTCTGTCTCAATGTCCTACCTCTGAGAGCGCTATGCATCCTTGTGGTTACTTTTCCAAGAAATTGTCACCTGCAGAATGCCATTACGAGATTGGTGACAGAGAGCTGTCAGCGATCATTTTAGCCCTGAAAGAATGGAGACATCTCCTCGAAGGTACTGTGCCGGTTCTTATTTTCACTGACCATAAGAATCTCACATTCTTGTCTGAGGCTAAGCGCCTCTCTCCCAGAAGGGCACGATGGGCTCTTTTCTTGTCTAGTTTCAATTACATTGTCTCATTCTTACCTAGTAATAAGAATGTAAGGGCTCATGCTTTGTCACGACAATTTTCCTCCACTTCCAAGATGGCATCGGTTCCTGTTCCTGTGATTCCTCCTGATCATATTCTGGCTACGGTTTGCGCCAGTCTCACTTCGCCTTTGGGTGACAACATTCTTGCTGCTCAGGTTAATGCTCCTCCCGAGAAACCTTGTGACTGCTGCTTTGTCCCAGAGAGTCTCCATACTGCCGTGCTCCAGACTGCTGGCCACCCTCAGAAGAACAACTCTTTTGGGCCATTTCCCAACAATTCTGGTGGCCTAGTCTATGTGCTGATGTAACTGCCTTCGTAGCTGCCTGTTCCGTGTGTGCTCAGAGTAAAACTCCACAGGACCTTCCGGTGGGCCTCCTATAACCCAAACCCAATGGAGAGAGGCACCTGTCTATGGATTTCATTGTGGAGTTACCCAACTCCCAGGGCAACACAGTTATCCTTATGGTGGTTGATCGGTTCTCGAAAGTGTCTCATTGTATTACACTTAAGAAGTTGCCCACTTCTAAGGGACGGGCTTCCAATTTTGCTCAGGAGATCTTTTGCTTACATGGGCTACCCGAGGTGATTGTCTCGGACAGGGGTAGCCAATTTGTGTTCTGGTTCTGATGAGCCTTTTGTGCACAGTTGGAAATTCAGTTTGCTTTTTTCTCTGCGTATCACCCACAGTCTAATGGGGCCGCAGGACGAGCCAATCAGTCCTTGAAACAATTCCTACATTGCTATATATCTGACCATCATAACAACTGGTCAGACCTCTTACCATGGGTTAAGTTTGCTCACAATAGTGCCTTGAATTCTGCTTCCCGATTGTCCCCATTTATGGTGAACTATGGTCTCCAACTTTCCATGTTGCCTGACTCATTTGTTCCGAAGTGTATTCCTGCGTTAGAGGAGCATCTCCGTGGTCTTCGTTCCAATTGGGTACAAGTCCAGGAGGCTTTGTGACATGCTAATGATAGGTACAGACTCCATGCTGACCGCAGACGCCACCCTGCACCTTCCTACCAGGTTGGGGGCAGGGTCTGGCTGTCATCTTGCAAACTCCGACTTCGTGCTCCCTCTCTGAAGTTTGCACCTCAGTTTATTGGGCCTTTTCGTATTCTTTGCAGGGTTAACCCAGTGGCTTACGCATTAGACCTTCCTTCTAACATGCGTATCTCAAATGTATTTCAGGTCTCCTTATTAAAACCTTTGGTCTGCAACCACTTTACCACCTTGGTGCCTCGTCCTCACCCTGTACAGGTTGAGAACCATGAGGAGTATGAAGTACAGTCCATTGTTGACTCCTGTAGGTTCCATGGGCGCATACAGTACCTGGTGCATTGGAAATGGTATGATCTGGAGGAACGCTCTTCGGTCTCATCCTCAGACGTAAATGCCTCTGTCATCCTCCATGATTTCCATAGTCATTTTCCCCTCAAGCCTGGTGGTCCTCTGAGGGGGAGGGGTCATTGAGGAGGGGGTACTGTCAGGGCTGGGCTTAGCCCTTCCTTCTCTGAGCTGGCCGCTAATTGCCAGCTCCTATCTCTCCACAGTGACTCACCTGTTGATGATATCCTACTCGTCAGTCCTGCCTACTTAAGCCGTCCAGCCCAGACATGTGCAGGATGAAAAAATTTGTTTAGTTTAGTTTCGTTTCGATTCGTTATTTAACTAAATTCGTTTAGTTAAATTCGTTGCATTCATTACATTCATTTTCGGAATTTGTTTCGTTTCGTATTCGAATTCGAAAAAATTCGACCGCATTCGAAAAAATTCGACCGTATTCGAAAAAAAACTATCAAATTCGAAAAAATTCTAACACATTCGAAAAAAGCTGTCAAATTTGAAAAAATTCTACCACATTCGAAAAAACTATCAAATTCGAAAAAATTCTACCACATTCGAAAAAAACTATCAAATTCGAAAAAATTCTACCACATTCGAAAAAAACTGTCAAATTTGAAAAAATTCTACCACATTCGAAAAAAACTATCAAATTCAAAAAAAATTTTACTACATTCGAAAAAAATATCAAATTCGAAAAATTTCTACCACATTCGAAAAAAACTATAAAATTCGAAAAAAATTCTACCGCATTCGAAAAAAACAATAACTGAATTTGAAAAAGTAAACTATATATAACCATTTTGCGAAATTTGAAATTCGTATAGAATGAAATCGAATTCCAATAGAAAAGATTAGGATAGAATAGAAAGTATAAAAGAATAGCATAGAAAAACAATAGAACAGAATAGAAAAAAATATAATATATTGTATTCTAATCTTTTCTATTTGAATTCGAATTCATTCTGTACCAAATTCCAATTTTGGAAGATGGTTAAATATATATATTATATTTTTTTTCTATTCTGTTCCATTGTTTTTCTATGCTATTCTTTTCTATTCTATTCTAAACTTTTCTATTCGAATTTGAATTAATTCTATGCGAAATTCGAATTTCTGAAGATGGCTTCTAAAATTAGAATTTCCTATAGAATGAATTCGAATTTGAATAGAAAAGATTAGAATATAAAATAATAGAAATAGAATAGACTAGAAAAACAATAGAACAGAAGAGAATAAAATATAATATATATATATTATATTTTTTTCTATTCTGTTTCATTGTTTTTCTATGCTATTCTTTTTTATTCTATTCTAAACTTTTCTATTTGTATTTGAATTCATTCTATATGAAATTCGAATTTCGGAAGATGGCTTCTGAAATTCGAATTTCGTATAGAATGAATTTGAATTTGAATAGAAAAGAATAGACTAGAAAAACAATAGAACAGAACAGAATAAAATATAATATATATATATTATATCTTATTCTATTCTGTTCTATTGTTTTTCTAGTCTCTTCTTTCTACTCTATTTTAATCTTTTCTATTCAAATTCATTTTATACGAAATTCGAATTTTGGAAGATGGTTTTATATATATATATATATATATATATATATATATATATATATATATATATATATATATATATATATATATATATATATACTATTTTTTCTATTCTGTTCTATTGTTTTTCTATTATTTTCTATTATATTCTGATCTTTTCTATTTGAATTCAAATTCATTCTATACAAACTTCGAATTTCGGAAAATAGTTATATAGAAATAGAATGAAATCAAATTCTAATAGAAAAGAATAGAATAGAAAAACAATAGAACAGTAGAACAGAATAGAAAGAAATATTATATATAGATATATATATATATCTATATATAGATAGATATATAGATATATATCTATCTATATATCTATCTATATATAGATATATATATATATATATATATATATATATATATATATATATATATATATATATGTATATATATATATATATATATATATATATATATATATATATATATATATATATATATATATATATATATATATATATATATATATAAATAAATAAAAAAATTGGAATTTGGTACAGAATGAATTTGAATAGAAAAGATTAGAATAGAATATTTTATATTTTTTTCTATTCTGTTCTGTTGTTTTTGTATGCTATTTTTTTATATTATTCAAATTTCGTATAGAATGATTTCACATTCAAATAGAAAAGATTAGAATAAAATAGAAAAGAATAGAAAAGAATAGAAAAACAATAGACCAGCATAGAAAAAAATAAAATAAAATAAAATAAAAAAAAAAAAAATAAATAAATAAATATATATATATATATATATATACCGTATTTATCGGCGTATAACAAGCACTTTTTTCCCCTTAAAATCAGGGGAAAATCATGGGTGCGTGTTATTGCGATCCTGAGCTTGGCTCTTCTCGGCCACTTTCGGCTTCACTCGAGCGCCGCCCGAACCTAGCCGAGTGTACTCGGCTAGGTTTGGATAGCTCCGCTCACAGTCACGCCCATCCCGGACGGGACTACGAGTGGAGCCAAAAGTGAACAAGAGCCGCCGAGAAGAGCCGAGGACCGGCTCTGTGTATTTTGGCTCCGGCGGCACCATTTTCAAATCGCGGTCGGCGATTTTGAAGCTCAGATCGCAGGGGATCACAGGATTTTGCGAGCTGCAAGGCTGCACTGGGGCAAGGCTGCACTGGGATAAGGCTGCAATGGACACTGGGGAAGGCTGCACTGACAAGGCTGCACTGACAAGGCTGCACTGACAAGGCTGCACTGACAAGGCTGCACTGGGGCAAGGCTGCACTGAGAAGGCTGCAATGATGGGCATTTAAATGTAAGTTTTTTCCCTTCAACTTCCCTCCTAAAAGTTTTTTTTTCCTTAAAATTCCCTCCTAAACTTGGGGTGCGTGTTATACACCGATAAATACGGTAATTTTTTTTGTTTTATTCTCTTCTATTGTTTTTTTATGCTTTTCTTTTCTATTATTTTATATTCTATAATAGTCTTTTCAATTCAAATTCATTCTATACGAAATTCGAATTTCGGTACATGGCTTCTGAAGTTTGAATTTCGTATAGAATGAATTCGAATTTGAATAGAAAAGATAGAAAACAGAATAGAAGAAAATATAATATATATATTATATTTTCTTCTATTCTGTTCTATTGTTTTTCTAGTCTATTCTTTTCTATTATTTTCTATTCTATTTTAATGTTATATATATATATATATATATATATATATATATATATAAAAAATATACACACACACACATATATATATATATATATATATATATATATATATATATATATATATATATATATATATATATATAACCATCTTCCGAAATTTGAATTTCTTATAAAATGAATTCGAATTTGAATAGGAAAGATTAGAATAGAGTAGAAGAGAAAAGACTAGAAAAACAATAGAACAGAATAGAATAAATTATATATATTATATTTTATTCTGTTCTGTTCTATTGTTTGTCTAGTCTATTATTTTCTATTCTAATCTTTTCTATTCAAATTCGAATTCATTCTATACGAAATTACGAAATTCCACTTTCAGAAGCCATCTTCCGAAATTCGAATTTCGTATAGAATGAATTTAAATTCGAATAGAAAAGTTTAGAATAGAATAGAAAAGAATAGAATAGAAAAACAATGAAACAGAATAGAAAATTATAATATATATATATATATATATATATATATATATATATATATATATATATATATATATATATATATATATATATAAAACATCTTCCAAAATTCGAATTTCATATAGACCGAAATCAAATTTGAATATAAAAGATTAGAATAGAATAGAAAATAATAGAAAAGAATAGACTAGAAAAACAATAGAACAGAATAGAAGAAAATATATTATATATATTATATTTTCTTCTATTCTGTTTTCTATCTTTTCTATTCAAATTCGAATTCATTCTATACGAAATTCAAACTTCAGTAGACATGTACCGAAATTCGAATTTCGTATAGAATGAATTTGAATTGAAAAGACTATTATAGAATATATATATATATATATATATATATATATATATATATATATATATATATATATATATATATATATATATATAATTTTTTTTTTTTTTATTATTCTCTTCTATTGTTTTTTTATGCTTTTCTTTTCTATTATTTTATATTTTATAATAGTCTTTTCAATTCAAATTCAAATTCATTCTATACGAAATTCAAACTTCAGAAGCCAGCCATGTACCGAAATTCGAATTTCATATAGAATGAATTTGAATTGAAAAGACTATTATAAAATATAAAATAATAGAAAAGAAAAGCATAAAAAAACAATAGAAGAGAATAATAAAAAAAAAAAATTATATATATTATGTATATATTTATATATATATATATATTCTATTGCTTTATTATTTTATATTCTATCTTATTGTTTTTTTTAGAAAAACGTTTTCTATTTTTTTCGAATTCGATTATGTTTTCGAATTCGATTCGAATATGTTTTCGAATATGTTTTCGAATTCGATTCGAATATGTTTTCGAATTCGATTCGAATATGTTTTCGAATATGTTTTCGAATTCGATTCGAATATGTTTTCGAATTCGTTCGTTTTTTTTCGGATTCGTTTAAATTCTTTACTTTTGTAATTCGGAAATTCGGATGCATCCGAATTTCCGAATAATGAAAAATTCGTCCGAATTTCGATTCGGAACGAAACGAAATGCACATGCCTAGTCCAGCCCAGATGATCTCTGCCTTCACCTTGGTCACATCTCAAGAGATGCTCTCTTGTGTGCCTGTTAAAGACTTGCTTGGCTGACATTCCTTATAGCTCCAGATCCTGCTTGCTGTTCGACTACGCTCATCTCTGGCTCCCTGACATTTTGGCTGGTCTGACTCTCCGTTCTGGTTCCTGAACTCTGGCTATGTTTTGACTATGTTTACTCTGTTTACCTTTTTTTATTATTATTATATTATTAAACAAGTGAGATTTATCTGTGCTTCTGTCTCAGTCTGATTCATGGTTTCTGACAGTATTGAATGTTGCGTAAGCCTATCCCACCCTTGGTTTTAGATTTTGTTAATTGGGAGTAACTAATTCTAGGGGTATAATATATGTGGTAAGATGTGCATTTTCATGATTGCCACCCTACCAAACCATGAGAAATGTGATTTGTTCCATTTTTGGAGGTCTTCTGGTATGGTTTTGAGGAGTGGGTGTTAGTTTTTTGAGTATAGGTTTGCTGGTTGCTGGATTCCTAGGTAAGTTATAGATTCTGTTTGCCATGTAAATGGCAAGTTTTGTTTACATTTTCAAACTTGTGACTCTGGTAGTGTTATTTTTAAAGCGTGTGACTTTGTAAAGTTGATTTTAAAGTGTGTAATAAATTGAAATTGTCACAGATCAGCTGTGGAGCTGATCTGTGTCTCACCTTTACTGCTGTAGGCCGGCTGGCACCTGTTGTTCCACTAGCTTGTGTTCTGCTCTGTGCACTCTGCAGCTATGGGTGTCGCCGGCCACACCTGTTGCCTAATATATGATTCCTTCCTGCTACTTCCTGTCCAGCCCCTCATGTGCTTCCCTATTTAAATCCCTTTCAAACCATTTACTGGTTGCTTGAGCAACATTTGTTTAGGAGTTCCCTTCTTGTAACCTGCCTTAAACCTGACCTCTCGTGAACTGATCTCTTGTGTACCGACTCAGCTTGTTCTGATTACGTTGTCTGCAGCCCGCCCTGACCTTGGCTCGCTATCCGGCTCTCCTTTTGCTTCATTCATCCATCCTTGTCTGACAGTGTCTCCTGGTACTTCCCTAGCGAGTAGGGTGAACCCGGGGTCGTGACCTGGGGTCAGCAAGCAGCTAAGCCCAAACCCTCGTGAGGGGGTCATTGGCAGAATACCGGCTGGCCCTTAGACTCCACGTACTGGGGGATACCATATCACCATCTCGTAACCGATGTAGGAAGGGTTTGAGGTAACAATAAATAGCAGGGGGGACAGGGGGCAGCCCTGACAGGTTCCATTTGACAGAAGGCAGTTTACTCTGACTTTCGCTGTAGGGTATATGTACAGTGACATTATGAAGCTTATGAGTGGAATGCCAAGACCTAGTGCCTGTAGTACAGCTTCAAGTTAGTCCCAAGTCAGCCTGTCAAACGCCTTCTCAGGATCTAATAAAAAGAAAAATCCTGGGTGTTTAGATTTGGTGAGCCATTCGTGGATGTTAAGTGCATGTAGGGTATTGTCCCTAGCCTCTCTGCCTGGGAGGAATCTTACTTGGTCTTTTTCTACTAGTTTAGTGATCAGGGGGAGTAGGTGGTTAGCAAGGATCTTTGCAAAAAGTTTTAAAACTGTATTTAAAAGAGATATGGGGCGATAATTAGAGGTAAATTCATGATTTTTTCTAGGTTTTGTGATGACCGAGATATTTGCTTCTAAGAGGTTGGGTGGAATGTTCGGTTTCGGTTTTGATAGTAGAATAAATGCTCTTAGAAATGGGTTGGTTAATAAATCTGAAAAGGTTTTGTAATAAGTCATGGAATAGCCATCAGGGCCTGGGCTTTTGCCTAATTTCATGTGTTTGATAGCAGCTTTGAACTCTTCTGTTTTTAATGGGCCATCTGATTTGTGGGCTAGTTCCTTAGAAATTGATTTTGGACTGTACTGTGTGAGAAAATCTTTGATGATAGATTTAAATGGTCTAATATCCTTAGGGGGATTCTGTTTGGGAGTTAGGGGCCCATTCTTAAGCAAGTTAACATTTTGTGGCCCCTTATTCCAGCACCTAAAATAGAGGGGTGAGCAACTACATGGCAAATTAAGTTTAATATTAATAATAATACATTTAAAGTAATCCACTTGGGGGCAAAACATATAAATGCAAGTTATTCTCTAGGGGAGAACCTTTGTGGGGGAATCAAGGTTGGAAAAGGATCTGAGGGTCCTAGTAGATCATAGGCTCAGCAAAAGCATGCAATGCCAAGCCACAGCAAACAAATCTAGCAGACTATTATCATGCATTAAAAATGTTATTTGCTAAAGAGATAAGACTATATTTCTACCACTTTACAAAACTCTAGCTTAGTCACATCTTGAGCATGCCGTCCAGTTCTGGTCACCCATACTCAGGAAGGATGTGCTGGAACTGGAGAGAGTCCAGAGGGGGCAACAAAGTTAATGAGGGGACTGACTACAAACATTAAATGTTTTCTCCCTGGAGAAGATGTTTTTCACAAAATATAAATTTAAACATGGTGATTGTAGCATAGGGAGAAAACAAGTCAGTCTCAGGTCCCTTAAGAAGACACTTAACAGCCATTCAATGAAATTAGACAAGAAGCTGTTTAACCTTAAACCATGTAAGGGGTTATTTACTGTTCGAGCTGTAAGCATGTGGAAATCCCTTCTACAATATGTGGTGTCAGCAGGGGGTTGTCAATAAGTTAAAAAAATTTCTAGATGGGCATCTTAGTGAATGCAATAATGGCGGGATACAGGAAATGGCAGTGAAATAAATACATACACACTAACATAAACACACAGGTTGCACTGGATGGACTGGTATATTTATGCAACCTTACCAGTTATGTAACCTAATTTATCTCAGAAGATTGCACATACAATGCAAGGGAAAAAAAGAAGAGAAAATTAGTTTCACAGATACAAAAGTATGTCTCATAAGTGTCTGGGGAGGTATGGCATGGTGCAGCGGCAGTAAACACTCAGGGGTTGATTTACTAAAGGCAAATTGACTGTGCACTTTGCAAAGTGCAGTTGCACTCTACAAGAGCAGTTGCTCCAGAGCTTAGTAAATGAGCAGAAGCTCTGCTGACTTCCATCATCCAATCACGTGCAAGTAAACTGCTGTTTTTTTATTTTCCTTTGCATGTGATTGGGTGTTCTTTGCAAAGTGAAGCTTTACCTCATTTACTAAGCTCTGGAGCAACTGCACCTGCAGAGTGCAACTGCACTTTGCAAATGCACAGTCTAGTTGCCTTTGGTAAATCAACCCCTCAGAGTCCAGTTGCAAAAACAAAAATATATTGAAATCAAAGTTCAGCAAATACAGCTAGCCTGGTGGGAAGACAACCTGGTCAGGAATACTCATGGAATGTACAGAGATGAGTTAGCAGTAGATCTCAGGTGTGCCGACAGCATCTGTCCTAAGGGGTGGAATGTGGCCAGGCTGGGCCGTACCCAAGTGGGGAGTCTTCCAGGAAGGATGGTATGTCCCTGCAATTTCCTTATTTGTCTGAAACCTTTCCCTGCCACTAACTACTGTCAGATAGGTGATCTGTCCCTTCGCTACTCACATGTGGAATGTGCACCAAGCTCGGGAGTCAGGGTCCTAAATAGACACTGCCTGACCCAAGATGGCCATCAGAGTCACAGATATTCAAATATTGTTCAGATATTGTAGCTGCCCCAGTGCCCCTGGAAACCACAGAGCAGAGGTCTCCAAGCTATGTGACTCCAGTTGTTCAGGAACTAAAATTCCCATCATGCCTAGTCATGTCTGTGAATGTCAGTTTTACAATGCCTCATGGGATGTGTAGTTCTGCAACAGCTGGGGGGCCGTAGTTTGGAGATCCCTTCCATAGAGGAGCAATGTTGCCCTTGACTTCCTCTCCCTCTGCAATGCTGTTGCAGTTTGAGTGCCACCTGCAGTGGAAAAGCTAACTGTGCCTGCCTAAACTGTTCCAGATTTATGGCATGAATATTTAAAGTTAACTCTATGTATATATAAGAAAAGGAGAGGCATTTTGGCCAGGAGTACTAATAAGCAATTTGAGATCAAAGACCTATTAACATGTAAGCGTCTTTAGATATTTTGAGCCAAATTGATTTGCCTTCATGATCCAGTTGATGAAGATGAAGAGCTATGAAAGTGTCAGGTTTGTTGGCCTTGGTATAAACAGTGTGACAGAATCTGCAAAAGGGTTTTCTCAGATTCTTGTGATAAAAGATCCAGTTCTGTTCTGGCCTTGTCTAACAAAATCTTGTTGGATGGGAAGGGTTATGATTGGAACTGGGCATGAATAGTATAGTAATCACACTTCAATTGCTGTAGCTGTAAATTTTATCTCATTTAAGTTGGGAAGAAATGTGAATACCAGTTTATTATATAATGGAAACCGGACAAATTTCTGGGGTAGCGTTAAGTAGGAGAAATTACATTGTTGATGCCTGTTCACATCAATGCAATGCAGCATGATTTTGGAAAAAAAGTCCTGTACTACTTTGGACCAATTCCAGCATGATTCTAGCCCCATAAGATATGCAAACCACATCCAAGTAGCATCCAAGTTGCATCACATAATCACACTGAAAGGCGGATCAAAATCTGATCATAGCAGAGCAAACCAAGTCTTAAAAAGAATATATTTTAACACTCTGGGCTCTGTAAAGCATTATTCTTTTTGATGTAACTGGAAGTAATTCACAAAAATCCTGGTAGTTCTGAATCCACAGCAGGTAGATAACCAACATTTTGTAGATCTTCTTCTCTGCTCAGGTCATGCTTTGCTTAGCTCTCTTCAGCAGACTTCTACTAGAGCCTCTGGTAATCCTCTCAGGAGAGAAGGTTCTTGAGTGGTAGTACACTACTGTAATGTTGTCTATCCTCATCAAGACTGGCCAGCCTAATGTTAGGTGATAAAAAGCATGGGAAAAAAGGCTAGCTGGAAATATGGAATGTTCAAGACAACTTCCTGAATAGGGAAGTTTTGTTGACTCTGGGAAGCTGAGAGGATTTTCGATCACATCCACCACCAAAGGCATTTTATTGTCTGTGGGATATGAATAGTTTGGTGCATGTCTACTGTTAGAGAAAAACCTTTCTGGAAAGGAAGTCTTCTTCACTGAGCCCTCTTTATTAAAGGTACAGGGAAGACCATGGTCCCGATCATTACCAGGAATTGAGATTCTGACAGGTGATAGATACATGGAAAGTCACTAAAATACAATATCTTACCACTGGTGTATTTTCTAGTGGCAGAAATAATAGGATTTTTATAACAGCTTACCTGTAAAATCCTTTTCTTTAGAAGTACTTCATGGGACATAGTAGTTACTATGTAGGTTATAGTCCACCTTCAGGTGCTGGACACTGGCACACCCTAAACAGGAAGTTGCCTCCCTATGTAACCCCTCCCATACCAAGAGCATCTCAGTTTTGTAGCAAAGCAATACACATGTATACTAGAAAGAGGGGCAGGACCTCTGTGTCCTGTGATGTACTTCAAAAGAAAAGGATTTTACAGGTAAGCTGTTATAAAAATCCTATTTTCTTTAATCGTACATCACAGGACACAGACCCATAGTAGTTACTATGTGGGATGTCCCATAGCAATGCCAACTGACGGGAGGGAGACACAACAGAATTAGGGCAACATGAGACTAGAGGACTTACACTGCTGCCTGTGGCACACTACGCTGCAAAGGCGATATCCTCATGCCTTTTTACATCCACCTGATAGAATCTGGTAAATGTATAAATTGAAGACCAAGTTGCGGCCTTGCAGATTTGAGCCATGGAGGCTTAGTGATGCACTTCCCATGGAGCACTAACAGTCCTAGAGGAGTGCGTTTTGATTTGAGAGGGTGGAATCTACCTCTTAAAACCATAAGCTTGAACAATTACCTGTTGAATCCATGTAGAAATAGATTTCGATACTGCCTGTCCTCTTTTAGGACCTTCAGGCAGTATGAACAAAACATCCGTTTTCCGAATCTGATCAGTCGCCTTTAAGTAGACTTTGACTGCTCTCACCACATCAAGAGAATGTAGTGATTTTTCTTCCATAGAACAGGGTTCTGAAAAAATGAAGATAGAACAATATCCTGGTTTGAATAAAAACCTGATACTACCTTTTTTAAAAAGTTAGGATGAGGACTCAATACTACCTTATCCTTGTGAACAATAAAAATATGGCTCTTTACAAGAAAAGCCGCCAATTCTGATACCCTTCTTGCAGCAGATATGGTTACCAGAAAAAATAGTTTCCTTGTCAAAAAAGGGAATATGTCATATCGGTCCAAAAAAGGCTGTTTTGTAATGCTGCCAAAACTAAATTCAAGTCCCAAGGGTTCAGGGGTGACCTAACTGGGGATTAAGCTGTGTTACCCCCTGAATAAAGTTACAAACCAAAGAAAGCTAAGCAAGTGGTCATTGAAATAATACTGATAAGGCTGAGACCTGTCCTTAGAAATCACTCAAGGCCAGATTTATTTCTCACTCCATCTGCAGAAAGTCAAGGATTCTACCTTTGACCCATTTCCTGGGGTGCAACCCCTGGTTTCACACCAGGAGACATATGTTTCCCAGACTCCATAATATATAATTATGGAGACCGGCTCCCTTGCATTAACCAAGATAGAAACCACTGAACCTGACAGCTCATTGAGTGTGGGTCTCAATAGCCAAACCTTTAAATTTAGCGTTTGTAAAGAAGATGGAATACCGGACCTTGCGATAGAAGGTCTGGCCATGTCAGTAGGGTCCATGGGTCCCCTACTGTCATCTTTATGATCTCTGCATACCAAGATTTCCTGGGCCCCACTGGGGGCCACAAGAATCACCAACTTCCCTTCCTGCTTGATCAGTGAGAATCGATTCTACGGGAATAGCAAGGCATCTGTTCCGCATGCTAGCGGATCCTTTGTTTTTGACACAAAGTTGTTGATTTCTTTGTTGAACCTGGACATAAACAGATCTATGTCTGGGATCCCCCATCTTTGACATATTGAGAGGAAGATATTGGGGTGAAGGAACCATTCTCCCAGGAACAACTGCTGGCGACTCAAGTATTCCGCCTGCCAATTTTCTATTCCTAGAATGAAGACCGCCAATAGGCAAAATACATTGTATTCTGCCCAAGGTAGGATATGATTCACCTTTCTCTGGGCCGCACAACTTCTTATGCCCCCTTGGTGATTAATATAGGCCATTGCTGTTGCATAGACGTATTGAATCCTGGCAGGACAATACCGTAAACTGAATGTTCAGGCCCTCAGAACCAAGTGCTCTGCCTGAATTTCTAGACTGATAATGGGCAAGGCCATTTATGATCTGGGCCATTTCCATGGTAACTGAAGGAAGGATTTTCCCCTTTGCAGAGGGGAAAATAAAACTGAGGCTCCGACGCACCCAGCCTATAGCACCTGTAATTTCCGGGTACTAACGAGGGCCCAACCCTGCTTAGCCTCCAAGATCAGATGAGATTGGGCACTTTCAGGGTGATGTGGCCGTAGGCTTTGGATTCAGACACATTGGGAATCTAGAACTTGAACCCTTTGTTCCAAGCCGATAAGATACTGTTTTGCAGCAGTCTCGAATGAAACCACCATCTTTCCCAACAACCTCATGCAAAGCTGAATAGAAGAAATTATCTTGCTTTGACCACCTAAATCAGTTCCTTTATGGCACTGATTTTTGCCTGAGGCAAGAATACCCTTTTTTGGGTGTACCTATGATCAGACCCAAGTATTTTAGTCTTCCGCATAGTTTTAAAGAAGATTTCTCCTAGGTTGAGAATCTGACACAGATATTCCAGGTAGTTGAATGTGGTGACCATACTTTAGTTTAAACGGCTACTGACTGGACTATCAAGAACAGATTGTCCAGGTAAACCATTCGTTATACCTTGGGCCCTTAATCTGGCTAGAAGAGGGGCCAGAACCTTTGTAAACACTCATGGTGCAGTAGCTAGACTGGAAAGCAGAGCTACACACTGAAAATGAAGATTTTCCACCTTGAAAAGTAGATATTACAAGTGAGCGAGGAAATAGGCATATGGAGGTATGCATCTTTGCCAGAAGTTCTCCTCCTTGTAGGATGGAAATAACTGATTGGATTGACTCAATGCGAAAAGAGAGTGGTTATATTCAGGAATTGAATTTAGATTTTTGAGATCCAGAATGTCCATTTGGATTTAACCAAACCCCAACCTCTGCTCTTACATGGCGGCCATCATGAGAACTTTTTGCCAAAAGATGATCCAATGCTTGATAGAAAGACTTCTTTTTCTCTGGATCCTTAGGAATGTTTGATCTGAGAAAACAAGGAGGCGGGAACTCTTGGAACTCCATTTTGTACCTTGGAGCTATTGAGGAAGTCCCCCATTCGTCTAGACACTCTTCCTGCCAGATCCTTGAGAACTGCCGAAGAATTCCCCCTATTGAGCGAGCGGGGGCGCCTCCTCATAAGGAGGCTTCAGTATCTTGTAGGTTTCCTCCCCAGGACCTCTTTTGTCCCTGGGGTTAACCATGAGGATTACTTTTTGAACTTGACGGTGGAAGCCCTTCGTGATTGCCTGGAAGCTGATGCCCCTGGCACAGAAGAAGGAGCTTTAAAACTGAAATACATTTACTCCTTTTCTTAAATGGCAAAAGGAGTACTTTTTCCACTAGAATTTCTTTGGATGTAGTATCCAAAACATCCCAAAATAGCTGTTTCACCGCAAAAAGGAAGACTAGCCAGGAGCTTCTGCATGGTGCTTAGTGAAGGGCGCAAGGCCTGAAAGATAGAATCTCTCATAGCAACGATTGCAAACATAAAGCTGCCAGATCCTAGGCCTGCTGAGCAGGATAACCTTGAACCGATTACTGTCAGCGCAGGCTGAGACACTCAATCTGCCAGAGAAAAAAGTGTTTTGTTTTTTTTTCTTTAATAGGGATTCCAACTTTTTATCCGTTGGATCCCTAAGCATTTGAGCATTGTCTGCCAGACAAGTAAAACTCTTAATCACAGAGGATATAGCAGCGTTAATTGCTGGTATACCCTACTTAGTGAATTTCCTCCACCAAAGGATAAAGTGTGAAAACTTTTTTTTTAGGAGGGGAAATAATGCTTATCTGGGTGATCCTCTCAGATACAAAAAACTTTTCCAATAATGAATGGACAGGAAAAGGCATGCACAGTTTGAGGAGGCTTTAGCTTACCCAAACACTCAGTTAAGGGTACATAAATGTGGAGCAGACCATTCAGCAAGAAACTGCACCATCAATCTTAAGATTGAAACAGCTGATTCTCCCACATTTGACACCTCAGAAGAGGAGTCATCAGCCTCACCATGGTCCCCTGAGGGAATTCTTCTTCTCCCGCCCCTAGTTCCGTAGTTTGAGGGTCCTTGGTAATGGAAGAGAACCTGTCACATTTTGACCCACACTGGGATGCGATTAAAGTCTCTAAACCTTTTTTTTTAAAACCTATCATGGCTGAGGAAAAAATATCTTTTTAGTAAAAGAAACAGGGGCTGCGGTGTTGAAAACAGTTGCAAACATTTTATGGCCCCGATGCTCACTCTGACCAGCCACCTCCTCTGAGGGTAGAATGCCATTTTTAAAAATGAGTAGGCTATCCAGAGCTTGAGGGAGACCCTTTTAGCTCTTTTTTAGGGGTGTTTCAAACCCCTCCATCTGACCATAGCCCGATGCACAAAGCAGAGGTACTACCAGAAGAAATCACATCCACTGCTTGAGCAATAGTCCAGCCACTGCCGCTGCTATTAATGCTCACCAACCAAAACCTCTTTCATGCTCCTCTTTGCTCTCTCTGACAATTTTTTAGGCAGCACAAATTGAATTTTTTTAGAAAAACACACTCCTGCATTGGAGGAAGCCAATGCTGCACTAATTCCTGCCCCCACCCTCACATCGCACCCCCTATTTTTGTCTTTAAATAAAAGAGTTTTCACGCGCAAGCACGGGCCTTCGATCCGACGGCTAACAGCTTTAGTTGGCAACATTCTGTTACACACCTCTGGGCTCAGAATACATGCAGAGTAGCCTGTTTGTTTTAAAAATGTTATCATTCACCCTTTACAGCTATAGAAAGTTTAACAGGAGCCGTTAGTATCACATGATAACATTGTCACTGGCTCATTGTCTGCAACTGGAGGGGCAACTCCTGGGAGTGTCTGAGTGTCTAGGACATGAATGTTACTGGCCAGATCACCAAGTGAAAATAAAGAAAAAACCCTGAAAAAAAAACCTGATGGAACCACCACATCTAGCTTGGTAAGCTACATAATAACTGGATTTTTGACCCTTCTTGATGAAATATTAGCAACCACAGACACAACCTTCTGTGTCAAAACAGCTAAATGAAGATCCCAAATCAGCTCAAATTGTAGCTTCTGTAACACTGACAGCACTAAATTGAGATCCCACAGAGTTAAAGGTGACCTATCAGAAAGAACACTGTGTGATACCCTGAACAAAGAAATGCAAGGAACTAAGGAACATGCTCCCAGAAGCATATGGGGATGGATGCATCAGACACTGCCCTATCCTTTAGGACTCTGGCTTCAATAGTCATTTTGTTCAAGCCAGCAACTATAAAGAAAGCTGAAAGATCAGAAATTGTGACAGGAGGCCCAAGCAAACTGAAATAGACTAGACATGTGCACACTGAAATATTTTGTTTCAGAATTTCGTTATCGTCCGAAAAATATATGTATTTTGTTACTCCCGAAATTCGTTTTTATTTATTTTGTTTTGTTAAAAAATGCATTCGTCCGAAAATCCAAAATAATTAAGGTCGAAGCTGTCATTGAAGGCTTATGGTGTCTGTCGAATGTTCTAAGAAGATTCGATGGAGCAGCTAAACTGTACGACGCCGCAATCGTACATTTCCTGTCAAATGTTCTGCCTACAAGTTATAGTAGAATTCTAATGTTGTATGACACTAGTAATAATTATATTTATTAATTATTATTACTAGTCAACCAAAATTAGAATTCTTCTATAGCCTATAGGCGGAGCATTTGACCATAAATGTCTGCTCACGGCGTCTGCTTCGTCGAATCTTCATGTCGAATCTTTTCTCTCTATGTCGAATAATCTTGGACTAATAGAGTTAGGTTAGGCACATTCAACCTTTTTTGCTATTGTCTCTATAATGTTGAATCTTTTCTCTCTATGTCAAATCTTTTCTCTCTATGTAGAATAATCTTGGACTAATAGAGCTAAGGTTAGGCACATTCGACCACAGGTTCGATGGACACAGATCGCTATTGTCAGGCGTCATGTCGAATCTCCTATCTATATCAAACTATTGTCGCAACAAAAACAAAAAAAAGCATTTGTTTATGTCAGATCTTTCGGTTTTTGGATTCTGCACGTTCATTATCGTTTATTAAAATGACAGCGAAAATACCTGAAATTCGGCCGAAATTGCATTCGGACGAAAATGAATGCACATGTCTAAGATAGACCAAGGATTTCCTACTGAGATGTTCACAATATCGGAATAACACATTTTCCTGGGCCAAGCTGGTGCGATCAGATTCACCAGCATTCTCTTAACCTGAATCCTGCATAGTAAAATCAGAATACGCTGTAACCGAGGAAAAGCATAAATCAGAGAGAACTGGTTCCAATGACATAATCAGGGAATCTACTGCAAAAGTCTGAGGATCTCTGGTATTCATTTATTTACGCAATGTCAGGTAATGACCTTTCCTATGGAGTCCAAGTTTCTTGCACTGAAAATTGATCCAGAACTCCTCCCCAACCCGTTAAGCTGGAGTTCATCATCAGCACCTTCCAAGAGATAGGGAGATAAAATTGGGGGGAAACATCCACCAGTCTAGAGACTGTAGAGTACTGGTATGTAGGGGCATTGGAGTCCTCCTGTCCCATGGTAACAGAATATTTTGCTGTAAAGGCCTGGAATGGAACTAAGCAAAATGAGTTGCTTCGAACAAAGCCACCGTCTTTCCCTATGTTTTTATGCAGAGACAATTTGCTCTGCTCACACTGACAGGCACGAGTAGAGAAGAGCCGATTGGCTGCTCTCCTGACATGGGGGGTCTGCACTGATAATCAGCGCATTGATTATCACTGCAGAACCATCAAGGGTCCCCACCCATGACCACCAGGGGTACCCAACCATAACCAGCAGGTAAGCCCGCTAGAGCCCAAAAGGGATGCCAATCAGTGCCCATTAAGGATGGCACTCTGTGGCCATCAGTGATGCCTGCCAGTGCCTCCTGATCAGTGCTGCCTATCAGTGCCATCTATCAGTGCCCAACAGTGCCCATCCATGCCACCTATCAGTGCCCATCAGTGCCACTGATGAGTGCACATCAGTGCCACCTATAAGTGCCCATCAGTGATACCTTTTAGTGCCCATCGGTGCTGCCTATGAGTGCCCATCAGTGCCGCCTATGAGTGCCCATCAGTGCCCATCATTGCCGCCTATGAGTGCCCATCAGTGCCACCTATCAGTGCCCATCAGTGCTGTATATCAGTGCCACCTTTCAGTGCCTATCAGTGCTGAATATAAGTGCCTCATCATTCGTGCCACCTCATCAGTGACAATCAGTACTGCCTCATCAGTGCCCGTCAGTGCAGCCTCATCAGTGCTCATCAGTGAAGGAAAAAAATTACTTATTTACAAAGTTTTGTAAAAGAAACAAAGAAAAACTTTTTTTTTTCAAAAGTTTTGGTCTTTTTTTATTTGTAACACAAAAAATAAAAAACCCAGTTGTGATCAAATACCACCAAAAGAAAGCTATATTTGTGGGAAAGAGATTATAAACATTTTGTTTTGGTACAGCATCGCATCACCGCGCAATTCTCATTCAAATTGTGATAGCGATGAAAGCTGAAATTGGACTGGGCAGGAAGGGGGGAAGTGCTCTGTATTGAAGTGATTAAACTTACCTTAAATGGAAGCATTCCATCAAAGAGATGTCAGAGCTTCAAATGCCCCATGTTCACCTCTCTTGCTTCTGGGTTTGCGCACTCCTGCTCTGTGACTGTCCAGAGCCGCGATGGTGTCACGGGAGCTGCCGTTTATGGCACAGGGCTCTGAAGTATCGGCATAGGTGTCCGTTCCTTCAGAGCACATGTGCCAGTGATGTCACTGGTTGCATGTACAGTAAATGTCTCCTAAACGGTGCCTATAGGTAAAAGCCAGAGACGGATGTTTACTTCCATTTTAAAGTTAAGTGTTTTTATCTTTCCAGTATGTGCTTGTTGTTTACAGCTAACATTAAATGAAATCATGTTATGGTCAATGCTACCCAGATATTCTATTATATGAACACTAGTAATAAGTGCAGAATGTTTTGAGATTACCAAGTCCAGCAGAGCATTATTCCTAATCGGGGCCTCTGTGGACTGTACCATAACATTGTCTTGTAATTGGCTTATATATTTTTGCCCTTTAACTGTTCCTGCAGTGTCAATATTCCAGTCAATTTCTGGATAGTTAAAACCCCCCATTGTCATCACTGTCCCAGTCCTTGTTGGCCTATCTGTGCAAGGAGCCTCCTCATTAACACTGGGTGGCCTATAACAAACTCCATTGATTACCTTTGTAGTACACACATCCATGTACAGTTCCACCCATAATAATTCAGCCTCATCACGCTCTCCATCAACTAGGTCCTCTTTCACACTCGCTTTGAGATCACTTCTCACAAAGAGACAGACACCACCACTTTTCCGTTTTACCCTGTCTCTCTGAAAGAGAGCAAAGCCAGGAATATTACTAGCCCAGTCATGTAAAGAATGAAGCCAAGATTCAGAAATACCAATTAACTCATTCAATCACCAAAGCTCACCTATTTTGCTTGGCAGACTTCTGGCATTGGTGAACAAACACTTCAATTCATTGTCACATTTTTATTTTATTTTTTTCTAATTTCAATAGATTATAATTCAATTTTTCGGGGGCGTGGCTAGCCACGGAGTGGGATGGCAGCTTGATTCCCGAGCTCCGCTCCATAGCAGGGATATCCAGCGACAAGCAGCAACAAGATTCTCCCCTGTCCCTGAGAAACCAAGGGGAGAACAGCGGGACACGAACCGGCATGTCAAGGAGGCGTAATCCGCCGCCACAACCGTGCCGCTTAACCGAGTATTTCGGCCCCATGGAACAGCGCTCCAGACAAGATGGCGCCGGCCTCAGTCTGCCCACAGGATATCAGCATGGCCGCATGAATAACACACAGCCACAACATCAGGACAGTGCAGAGCTGCTGGGGATGAGAGATACAGAGGATATGGACAGTCTCCCTCCTTCAACGCCAGAACCAGCATAAACACAGCATGACAGAGGTAAGAGGCTTGCCTCGTCCCCATGCAACTCCCCTGACAAAACCCCTCAGGCTAAAAAGCACAATGCCTCAGGATCCACCTGTCACAGCCCTGCACATATATCTACACTAGGGATGAGCTTCGTGTTCGGTTCACGGCTGTTCGGTCGTTTGCCGAATTCCAAACGTTATGGGCCGTTCGCGCCAAATTCGTGTGGCGCGTCATGGCCCATAATTCATTGCAGCATCGCAGTGCATTGCTGGCTGATGATTGGCCAAGCATGCACTATGACCCGCATGCTTGGCCAATCACAGTGCCGTCGGTAGAGAGAGCTGTAATTGGCCAAAGCCAGGGTGGCTTTGGCCAATTATGGCTCAGGGGGTTTAGAACACGCCCCACACTATATAAGGCCGCCTGCACGGTGGCCCTGTGTAGTGTGTGTTCCGGCGTTGAAAGAGAGATAGATAGAGACAGTGTCATTTCATTTGAGTTAGATAGATTAGGCAGGACAATCAGTGAGTTAGCTGCACTTACAGTGTACTGTGTATATATATGCATCCCAGGTGTTGCATATATATATATATATATACACTGTATTCAGTTTAGCTAGATCCGTTCCTGTTATCTTCTTACTGACAGGCAGGCTTGTCTTGTTACAGTATTTACAGCTACCTGAAGAAAATTGCTGGTGTTCTTTTGATCCTATTAGTACCACAGTCAGGCAGCTAGACTATTTACAGTTAGTGCAATGCATCCTGCTCACAGTGTTCAGCTAAAACTACAAGTTAGTGTGGTGCGTCCTCCTCACAGTGTTCAGCTAAAACTAGAAGTTAGTGTAGTGTGTCCTGCTCACAGTGTTCAGCTAAAACTACAAGTTAGTGTGGTGCGTCTTCCTCACAGTGTTCAGCTAAAACTACAAGTTAGTGCAGTGCGTCCTGCCCACAGTGTTCAGCTAAAACTACAAGTTAGTGTAGTGAGACTTCTGCACAGTGTTCATCTAAAGCTACAAGTTAGTGCAGTGCGTCCTGCTCACAGTGTTCAGCTAAAACTACAAGTTAGCACAGTGCATCCTCCTCACAGTGTTCAGCTAAACCTACAAGTTATTTTTTTGCGAGCTCTGCACAGTGTTCATCTAAAGCTACAAGTTAGTGCAGTGCGTCCTGCTCACAGTGTTCAGCTAAAACTACAAGTTAGTGTGGTGCATCCTCCTCACAGTGTTCAGCTAAAACTACAAGTTAGTTCAGTGCGTCCTGCTCACAGTGTTCAGCTAAAACTACAAGTTAGTGTGGTGCGTCCTCCTCACAGTGTTCAGCTAAAACTACAAGTTAGTGCAGTGCGTCCTGCTCACAGTGTTCAGCTAAAACTACAAGTTAGTGTAGTGAGAACTCTGCACAGTGTTCATCTAAAGCTACAAGTTAGTGCAGTGCGTCCTGCTCACAGTGTTCAGCTAAAACTACAAGTTAGTGTAGTGAGAACTCTGCACAGTGTTCATCTAAAGCTACAAGTTAGTGCAGTGCGTCCTGCTCACAGTGTTCAGCTAAAACTAAAAGTTAGTGTGGTGCGTCCTCCTCACAGTGTTCAACTAAAACTAGAAGTTAGTGTAGTGTGTCCTGCTCACAGTGTTCAGCTAAAACTACAAGTTAGTGTGGTGCGTCTTCCTCACAGTGTTCAGCTAAAACTACAAGTTAGTGTGGTGCGTCTTCCTCACAGTGTTCAGCTAAAACTACAAGTTAGTGTAGTGCGTCCTGCCCACAGTGTTCAGCTAAAACGACAAGTTAGTGTAGTGAGACTTCTGCACAGTGTTCATCTAAAGCTACAAGTTAGTGCAGTGCGTCCTGCTCACAGTGTTCAGCTAAAACTACAAGTTAGCACAGTGCATCCTCCTCACAGTGTTCAGCTAAACCTACAAGTTATTTTTTTGCGAGCTCTGCACAGTGTTCATCTAAAGCTACAAGTTAGTGCAGTGCGTCCTGCTCACAGTGTTCAGCTAAAACTACAAGTTAGTGTGGTGCATCCTCCTCACAGTGTTCAGCTAAAACTACAAGTTAGTGCAGTGCGTCCTGCTCACAGTGTTCAGCTAAAACTACAAGTTAGTGTGGTGCGTCCTCCTCACAGTGTTCAGCTAAAACTACAAGTTAGTGCAGTGCATCCTGCTCACAGTGTTCAGCTAAAACTACAAGTTAGTGTAGTGAGAACTCTGCACAGTGTTCATCTAAAGCTACAAGTTAGTGCAGTGCGTCCTGCTCACAGTGTTCAGCTAAAACTACAAGTTAGTGTAGTGAGAACTCTGCACAGCGTTCATCTAAAGCTACAAGTTAGTGCAGTGCGTCCTGCTCACAGTGTTCAGCTAAAACTACAAGTTAGCACAGTGCATCCTCCTCACAGTGTTCAGCTAAACCTACAAGTTATTTTTTTGTGAGCTCTGCACAGTGTTCATCTAAAGCTACAAGTTAGTGCAGTGCGTCCTGCTCACAGTGTTCAGCTAAAACTACAAGTTAGTGTGGTGCGTCCTCCTCACAGTGTTCAGCTAAAACTACAAGTTAGTGCAGCGCGTCCTGCTCACAGTGTTCAGCTAAAACTACAAGTTAGTGTGGTGCGTCCTCCTCACAGTGTTCATCTAAAGATACAAGTTAGTGCAGTGCGTCCTGCTCACAGTGTTCAGCTAAAACTACAAGTTAGTGTGGTGCGTCCTCCTCACAGTTTTCAGCTAAAGCTACAAGTTAGTGCAGTGCGTCCTGCTCACAGTGTTCAGCTAAATCTACAAGTTAGTGTAGTGAGACCTCTGCACAGTGTTCATCTAAAGCTACAAGTTAGTGCAGTGCGTCCTGCTCACAGTGTTCAGCTAAAACTACAAGTTAGCACAGTGCATCCTCTTCACAGTGTTCAGCTAAACCTACAAGTTATTTTTTTGTGAGCTCTGCACAGTGTTCATCTAAAGCTACAAGTTAGTGCAGTGCATCCTGCTCACAGTGTTCAGCTAAAACTACAAGTTAGTGTGGTGCGTCCTCCTCACAGTGTTCAGCTAAAACTACAAGTTAGTGTGGTGCATCCTCCTCACAGTGTTCAGCTAATACTACAAGTTAGTGTGGTGCGTCCTCCTCACAGTGTTCAGCTAAAACTACAAGTTAGTGCAGTGCGTCCTGCTCACAGTGTTCAGCTAAAACTACAAGTTAGTGTGGTGCGTCCTCCTCACAGTGTTCATCTAAAGCTACAAGTTAGTGCAGTGCGTCCTGCTCACAGTGTTCAGCTAAAACTACAAGTTAGTGTGGTGCGTCCTCCTCACAGTTTTCAGCTAAAGCTACAAGTTAGTGCAGTGCGTCCTGCCCACAGCGTTCAGCTAAAACTACAAGTTAGTGTAGTGAGACCTATGCACAGTGTTCATCTAAAGCTACAAGTTAGTGCAGTGCGTCCTGCTCACAGTGTTCAGCTAAAACTACAAGTTAGCACAGTGCATCCTCCTCACAGTGTTCAGCTAAACCTACAAGTTATTTTTTTGTGAGCTCTGCACAGTGTTCATCTAAAGCTACAAGTTAGTGCAGTGCGTCCTGCTTACAGTGTTCAGCTAAAACTACAAGTTAGTGTGGTGCGTCCTCCTCACAGTGTTCAGCTAAAACTACAAGTTAGTGCAGTGCGTCCTGCTCACAGTGTTCAGCTAAAATTACAAGTTAGTGTGGTGCGTCCTCCTCACAGTGTTCATCTAAAGCTACAAGTTAGTGCAGTGTGTCCTCCTCACAGTGTTCAGCTAAAACTACAAGTTAGTGTGGTGCGTCCTCCTCACAGTTTTCAGCTAAAGCTACAAGTTAGTGCAGTGCGTCCTGCTCACAGTGTTCAGCTAAAACTACAAGTTAGTGTAGTGAGAACTCTGCACAGTGTTCATCTAAAGCTACAAGTTAGTGCAGTGTGTCTTCCTCACAGTGTTCAGCTAAAACTACAAGTTAGTGTGGTGTGTCCTCCTCACAGTGTGCAGCTAAAACTACAAGTTAGTGTAGTGCGTCCTGCTCACAGAGTTCAGCTAAAACTACAAGTTAGTGTGGTGTGTCCTCCTCACAATGTTCAGCTAAAACTACAAGTTAGTGCAGTGCGTCCTGCTCACAGTGTTCAGCTAAAACTACAAGTTAGTGTGGTGCATCCTCCTCACAGTTTTCAGCTAAAGCTACAAGTTAGTGCAGTGCGTCCTGCTCACAGTGTTCAGCTAAAACTACAAGTTAGTGTAGTGAGAACTCTGCACAGTGTTCAGCTAAAACTACAAGTTAGTGTGGTGCGTCCTCCTCACAGTGTTCAGCTAAAACTACAAGTTAGTGCAGTGCGTCCTGCTCACAGTGTTCAGCTAAAACTACAAGTTAGTGTAGTGAGAACTCTGCACAGTGTTCATCTAAAGCTACAAGTTAGTGCAGTGCGTCCTGCTCACAGTGTTCAGCTAAAACTACAAGTTAGTGTAGTGAGAACTCTGCACAGTGTTCATCTAAAGCTACAAGATAGTGCAGTGCGTCCTGCTCACAGTGTTCATCTAAAACTAAAAGTTAGTGTGGTGCGTCCTCCTCACAGTGTTCAGCTAAAACTAGAAGTTAGTGTAGTGTGTCCTGCTCACAGTGTTCAGCTAAAACTACAAGTTAGTGTGGTGCGTCTTCCTCACAGTGTTCAGCTAAAACTACAAGTTAGTGTGGTGCGTCTTCCTCACAGTGTTCAGCTAAAACTACAAGTTAGTGTAGTGCGTCCTGCCCACAGTGTTCAGCTAAAACTACAAGTTAGTGTAGTGAGACTTCTGCACAGTGTTCATCTAAAGCTACAGGTTAGTGCAGTGCGTCCTGCTCACAGTGTTCAGCTAAAACTACAAGTTAGCACAGTGCATCCTCCTCACAGTGTTCAGCTAAACCTACAAGTTATTTTTTTGTGAGCTCTGCACAGTATTCATCTAAAGCTACAAGTTAGTGTAGTGCGTCCTGCTCACAGTGTTCAGCTAAAACTACAAGTTAGTGTGGTGCATCCTCCTCACAGTGTTCAGCTAAAACTACAAGTTAGTGCAGTGCGTCCTGCTCACAGTGTTCAGCTAAAACTACAAGTTAGTGTGGTGCGTCCTCCTCACAGTGTTCAGCTAAAACTACAAGTTAGTGCAGTGCGTCCTGCTCACAGTGTTCAGCTAAAACTACAAGTTAGTGTAGTGAGAACTCTGCACAGTGTTCATCTAAAGCTATAAGTTAGTGCAGTGCGTCCTGCTCACAGTGTTCAGCTAAAACTACAAGTTAGTGTAGTGAGAACTCTGCACAGTGTTCATCTAAAGCTATAAGTTAGTGCAGTGCGTCCTGCTCACAGTGTTCAGCTAAAACTACAAGTTAGTGTGGTGCATCCTCCTCACAGTGTTCAGCTAAAACTACAAGTTAGTGCAGTGCGTCCTGCTCACAGTGTTCAGCTAAAACTACAAGTTAGTGTGGTGCGTCCTCCTCACAGCGTTCAGCTAAAACTACAAGTTAGTGCAGTGCGTCCTGCTCACAGTGTTCAGCTAAAACTACAAGTTAGTGTAGTGAGAACTCTGCACAGTGTTCATCTAAAGCTACAAGTTAGTGCAGTGCGTCCTGCTCACAGTGTTCAGCTAAAACTAGAAGTTAGTGTAGTGTGTCCTGCTCACAGTGTTCAGCTAAAACTACAAGTTAGTGTGGTGCGTCTTCCTCACAGTGTTCAGCTAAAACTACAAGTTAGTGCAGTGCATCCTGCCCACAGCGTTCAGCTAAAACTACAAGTTAGTGTAGTGAGACCTCTGCACAGTTTTCATCTAAAGCTACAAGTTAGTGCAGTGCATCCTGCTCACAGTGTTCAGCTAAAACTACAAGTTAGCACAGTGCATCCTCCTCACAGTGTTCAGCTAAACCTACAAGTTATTTTTTTGTGAGCTCTGCACAGTGTTCATCTAAAGCTACAAGTTAGTGCAGTGCGTCCTGCTCACAGTGTTCAGCTAAAACTACAAGTTAGTGTGGTGCGTCCTCCTCACAGTGTTCAGCTAAAACTACAAGTTAGTGCAGTGCGTCCTGCTCACAGTGTTCAGCTAAAACTACAAGTTAGTGTGGTGCGTCCTCCTCACAGTGTTCATCTAAAGCTACAAGTTAGTGCAGTGCGTCCTGCTCACAGTGTTCAGCTAAAACTACAAGTTAGTGTAGTGAGACCTCTGCATAGTGTTCATCTAAAGCTACAAGTTAGTGCAGTGCGTCCTGCTCACAGTGTTCAGCTAAACCTACAAGTTAGTGTAGTGAGAACTCTGCACAGTGTTCATCTAAAGCTACAAGTTAGTGCAGTGCGTCCTGCTCACAGTGTTAAGCTAAAACTACAAGTTAGTGTGGTGCGTCCTCCAACACAGTGTTCAGCTAAAACTACAAGTTAGTGTGGTGCATCCTCCTCACAGTTTTCAGCTAAAGCTACAAGTTAGTGCACTGCGTCCTGCTCACAGTGTTCAGCTAAAACTACAAGTTAGTGTAGTGAGAACTCTGCACAGTGTTCATCTAAAGCTACAAGTTAGTGCAGCGTGTCCTCCTCACAGTGTTCAGCTAAACCTACAAGTTATTTTTTTGCGAGCTCTGCACAGTGTTCAGATAAAACTACAAGTTAGTGTGGTGCGTCCTCCTCACAGTGTTCAGCTAAAACTAGAAGTTAGTGTAGTGTGTCCTGCTCACAGTGTTCAGCTAAAACTACAAGTTAGTGTGGTGCGTCTTCCTCACAGTGTTCAGCTAAAACTACAAGTTAGTGCAGTGCGTCCTGCCCACAGTGTTCAGCTAAAACTACAAGTTAGTGTAGTGAGACTTCTGCACAGTGTTCATCTAAAGCTACAAGTTAGTGCAGTGCGTCCTGCCCACAGTGTTCAGCTAAAACTACAAGTTAGCACAGTGCATCCTCCTCACAGTGTTCAACTAAACCTACAAGTTATTTTTTTGCGAGCTCTGCACAGTGTTCATCTAAAGCTACAAGTTAGTGCAGTGCGTCCTGCTCACAGTGTTCAGCTAAAACTACAAGTTAGTGTGGTGCATCCTCCTCACAGTGTTCAGCTAAAACTACAAGTTAGTGCAGTGCGTCCTGCTCACAGTGTTCAGCTAAAACTACAAGTTAGTGTGGTGCGTCCTCCTCACATTGTTCAGCTAAAACTACAAGTTAGTGCAGTGCGTCCTGCTCACAGTGTTCAGCTAAAACTACAAGTTAGTGTAGTGAGAAATCTGCACAGTGTTCATCTAAAGCTACAAGTTAGTGCAGTGCGTCCTGCTCACAGTGTTCAGCTAAAACTACAAGTTAGTGTAGTGAGAACTCTGCACAGTGTTCATCTAAAGCTACAAGTTAGTGCAGTGCGTCCTGCTCACAGTGTTCAGCTAAAACTAAAAGTTAGTGTGGTGCGTCCTCCTCACAGTGTTCAGCTAAAACTAGAAGTTAGTGTAGTGTGTCCTCCTCACAGTGTTCAGCTAAAACTAGAAGTTAGTGTGGTGCCTCTTCCTCACAGTGTTCAGCTAAAACTACAAGTTAGCGTGGTGCGTCTTCCTCACAGTGTTCAGCTAAAACTACAAGTTAGTGTAGTGCGTCCTGCCCACAGTGTTCAGCTAAAACTACAAGTTAGTGTAGTGAGACTTCTGCACAGTGTTCATCTAAAGCTACAAGTTAGCACAGTGCATCCTCCTCACAGTGTTCAGCTAAACCTACAAGTTATTTTTTTGCGAGCTCTGCACAGTGTTCATCTAAAGCTACAAGTTAGTGCAGTGCGTCCTGCTCACAGTGTTCAGCTAAAACTACAAGTTAGTGTGGTGCGTCCTCCTCACAGTGTTCAGCTAAAACTACAAGTTAGTGCAGTGCGTCCTGCTCACAGTGATCAGCTAAAACTACAAGTTAGTGTGGTGCGTCCTCCTCACAGTGTTCAGCTAAAACTACAAGTTAGTGCAGTGCGTCCTGCTCACAGTGTTCAGCTAAAACTACAAGTTAGTGTAGTGAGAACTCTGCACAGTGTTCATCTAAAACTACAAGTTAGTGCAGTGCGTCCTGCTCACAGTGTTCAGCTAAAACTAAAAGTTAGTGAGGTGCGTCCTCCTCACAGTGTTCAGCTAAAACTAGAAGTTAGTGTAGTGTGTCCTGCTCACAGTGTTCAGCTAAAACTACAAGTTAGTGTGGTGCGTCTTCCTCACAGTGTTCAGCTAAAACTACAAGTTAGTGCAGTGCGTCCTGCACACAGCGTTCAGCTAAAACTACAAGTTAGTGTAGTGAGACCTCTGCACAGTGTTCATCTAAAGCTACAATTTAGTGCAGTGCGTCCTGCTCACAGTGTTCAGCTAAAACTACAAGTTAGTACAGTGCATCCTCCTCACAGTGTTCAGCTAAACCTACAAGTTATTTTTTTGTAAGCTCTGCACAGTGTTCATCTAAAGCTACAAGTTAGTGCAGTGCGTCCTGCTCACAGTGTTCAGCTAAAACTACAAGTTAGTGTGGTGCGTCCTCCTCACAGTGTTCAGCTAAAACTACAAGTTAGTGCAGTGCGTCCTGCTCACAGTGTTCCGCTAAAACTACAAGTTAGTGTGGTGCGTCCTCCTCACAGTGTTCATCTAAAGCAGTGGTTCTCAACCTTCTAGTGCCGTGACCCCTTGATAAAATTTTCAAAGTTGTCGGGACCCCTAACAGTAAAATTATTTTCATAGCACCCAAGGCAAGGCAAGTAATTTGCGCCCCTAACCCGCAGACATTTAGCGCTACCTGAGTCCTTTTATTGGCAACTATAATCACAGGTAGTGTTACTCACTGTGTCTCTGGCTTCACTGTGTCTCCGACTTGGTGGTGTCTCGTAGCAGTGACACCTATGCCAAAATCAGGAGATAGGGTCTCCTCCAGTCCCTCCCACTTCACATTCCTCACCAGTCAGCTGACCTCTAGTCTCTGCCCCCCAGCCATACCATGAACTGAATGGGCACCTGCGAAGAGGATGAGTGGGTGGCCGCAGGCTCCAGGAATAGCCCAGGGGGGAGGTCACAGGCTCCAAGGATAGCCCTGCTGCGGGTCGGCCGCAAAAAGGCTGGGAGAGCGGTGTGGGCTTCAGGAACAGCCCAGGATTCGGTGACCCCTGACAAATCATCATTTGACCCCCGAGGGGGTCCCGACCCCCAGGTTGAGAACCACTGATCTAAAGCTACAAGTTAGTGCAGTGCGTCCTGCCCACAGTGTTCAGCTAAAACTACAAGTTAGTGTAGTGAGACTTCTGCACAGTGTTCATCTAAAGCTACAAGTTAGCACAGTGCATCCTCCTCACAGTGTTCAGCTAAACCTACAAGTTATTTTTTTGCGAGCTCTGCACAGTGTTCATCTAAAGCTACAAGTTAGTGCAGTGCGTCCTGCTCACAGTGTTCAGCTAAAACTACAAGTTAGTGTGGTGCGTCCTCCTCACAGTGTTCAGCTAAAACTACAAGTTAGTGCAGTGCGTCCTGCTCACAGTGATCAGCTAAAACTACAAGTTAGTGTGGTGCGTCCTCCTCACAGTGTTCAGCTAAAACTACAAGTTAGTGCAGTGCGTCCTGCTCACAGTGTTCAGCTAAAACTACAAGTTAGTGTAGTGAGAACTCTGCACAGTGTTCATCTAAAACTACAAGTTAGTGCAGTGCGTCCTGCTCACAGTGTTCAGCTAAAACTAAAAGTTAGTGAGGTGCGTCCTCCTCACAGTGTTCAGCTAAAACTAGAAGTTAGTGTAGTGTGTCCTGCTCACAGTGTTCAGCTAAAACTACAAGTTAGTGTGGTGCGTCTTCCTCACAGTGTTCAGCTAAAACTACAAGTTAGTGCAGTGCGTCCTGCACACAGCGTTCAGCTAAAACTACAAGTTAGTGTAGTGAGACCTCTGCACAGTGTTCATCTAAAGCTACAATTTAGTGCAGTGCGTCCTGCTCACAGTGTTCAGCTAAAACTACAAGTTAGTACAGTGCATCCTCCTCACAGTGTTCAGCTAAACCTACAAGTTATTTTTTTGTAAGCTCTGCACAGTGTTCATCTAAAGCTACAAGTTAGTGCAGTGCGTCCTGCTCACAGTGTTCAGCTAAAACTACAAGTTAGTGTGGTGCGTCCTCCTCACAGTGTTCAGCTAAAACTACAAGTTAGTGCAGTGCGTCCTGCTCACAGTGTTCCGCTAAAACTACAAGTTAGTGTGGTGCGTCCTCCTCACAGTGTTCATCTAAAGCAGTGGTTCTCAACCTTCTAGTGCCGTGACCCCTTGATAAAATTTTCAAAGTTGTCGGGACCCCTAACAGTAAAATTATTTTCATAGCACCCAAGGCAAGGCAAGTAATTTGCGCCCCTAACCCGCAGACATTTAGCGCTACCTGAGTCCTTTTATTGGCAACTATAATCACAGGTAGTGTTACTCACTGTGTCTCTGGCTTCACTGTGTCTCCGACTTGGTGGTGTCTCGTAGCAGTGACACCTATGCCAAAATCAGGAGATAGGGTCTCCTCCAGTCCCTCCCACTTCACATTCCTCACCAGTCAGCTGACCTCTAGTCTCTGCCCCCCAGCCATACCATGAACTGAATGGGCACCTGCGAAGAGGATGAGTGGGTGGCCGCAGGCTCCAGGAATAGCCCAGGGGGGAGGTCACAGGCTCCAAGGATAGCCCTGCTGCGGGTCGGCCGCAAAAAGGCTGGGAGAGCGGTGTGGGCTTCAGGAACAGCCCAGGATTCGGTGACCCCTGACAAATCATCATTTGACCCCCGAGGGGGTCCCGACCCCCAGGTTGAGAACCACTGATCTAAAGCTACAAGTTAGTGCAGTGCGTCCTGCTCACAGTGTTCAGCTAAAACTACAAGTTAGTGTGGTGCGTCCTCCTCACAGTGTTCAGCTAAAACTACA
This sequence comes from Aquarana catesbeiana, assembly GCF_042186555.1. Lineage (NCBI taxonomy): Eukaryota > Metazoa > Chordata > Amphibia > Anura > Ranidae > Aquarana > Aquarana catesbeiana. The sequence goes on along the minus strand of NC_133328.1, from coordinate 330,467,625 downwards.
AGTTAGTGTAGTGAGAACTCTGCACAGTGTTCATCTAAAGCTACAAGTTAGTGCAGTGCGTCCTGCTCACAGTGTTCAGCTAAAACTACAAGTTAGTGTAGTGAGAACTCTGCACAGTGTTCATCTAAAGCTACAAGTTAGTGCAGTGCGTCCTGCTCACAGTGTTCAGCTAAAACTAAAAGTTAGTGAGGTGCGTCCTCCTCACAGTGTTCAGCTAAAACTAGAAGTTAGTGTAGTGTGTCCTGCTCACAGTGTTCAGCTAAAACTACAAGTTAGTGTGGTGCGTCTTCCTCACAGTGTTCAGCTAAAACTACAAGTTAGTGCAGTGCGTCCTGCCCACAGCGTTCAGCTAAAACTACAAGTTAGTGTAGTGAGACCTCTGCACAGTGTTCATCTAAAGCTACAAGTTAGTGCAGTGCGTCCTGCTCACAGTGTTCAGCTAAAACTACAAGTTAGCACAGTGCATCCTCCTCACAGTGTTCAGCTAAACCTACAAGTTATTTTTTTGTGAGCTCTGCACAGTGTTCATCTAAAGCTACAAGTTAGTGCAGTGCGTCCTGCTCACAGTGTTCAGCTAAAACTACAAGTTAGTGTGGTGCGTCCTCCTCACAGTGTTCAGCTAAAACTACAAGTTAGTGCAGTGCGTCCTGCTCACAGTGTTCCGCTAAAACTACAAGTTAGTGTGGTGCGTCCTCCTCACAGTGTTCATCTAAAGCTACAAGTTAGTGCAGTGCGTCCTGCTCACAGTGTTCAGCTAAAACTACAAGTTAGTGTGGTGCGTCCTCCTCACAGTTTTCAGCTAAAGCTACAAGTTAGTGCAGTGCGTCCTGCTCACAGTGTTCAGCTAAAACTACAAGTTAGTGTGGTGCGTCTTCCTCACAGTGTTCAGCTAAAACTACAAGTTAGTGCAGTGCGTCCTGCCCACAGCGTTCAGCTAAAACTACAAGTTAGTGTAGTGAGACCTCTGCACAGTGTTCATCTAAAGCTACAAGTTAGTGCAGTGCGTCCTGCTCACAGTGTTCAGCTAAAACTACAAGTTAGCACAGTGCATCCTCCTCACAGTGTTCAGCTAAACCTACAAGTTATTTTTTTGTGAGCTCTGCACAGTGTTCATCTAAAGCTACAAGTTAGTGCAGTGCGTCCTGCTCACAGTGTTCAGCTAAAACTACAAGTTAGTGTGGTGCGTCCTCCTCACAGTGTTCAGCTAAAACTACAAGTTAGTGCAGTGCGTCCTGCTCACAGTGTTCCGCTAAAACTACAAGTTAGTGTGGTGCGTCCTCCTCACAGTGTTCATCTAAAGCTACAAGTTAGTGCAGTGCGTCCTGCTCACAGTGTTCAGCTAAAACTACAAGTTAGTGTGGTGCGTCGTCCTCACAGTTTTCAGCTAAAGCTACAAGTTAGTGCAGTGCATCCTGCTCACAGTGTTCAGCTAAAACTACAAGTTAGTGTAGTGAGAACTCTGCACAGTGTTCATCTAAAGCTACAAGTTAGTGCAGTGTGTCCTCCTCACAGTGTTCAGCTAAACCTACAAGTTATTTTTTTGTGAGCTCTGCACCATGTTCATCTAAAGCTACAAGTTAGTGCAGTGCGTCCTGCTCACAGTGTTCAGCTAAAACTACAAGTTAGTGTGGTGGGTCCTCCTCACAGTGTTCAGCTAAAACTACAAGTTAGTGCAGTGCATCCTGCTCACAGTGTTCAGCTAAAACTACAAGTTAGTGTGGTGCGTCCTACTCACAGTGTTCAGCTAAAACTACAAGTTAGTGCAGTGCGTCCTGCTCACAGTGTTCAGCTAAAACTACAAGTTAGTGTAGTGAGAACTCTGCACAGTGTTCATCTAAAGCTACAAGTTAGTGCAGTGCGTCCTGCTCACAGTGTTCAGCTAAAACTAAAAGTTAGTGTGGTGCGTCCTCCTCACAGTGTTCAGCTAAAACTAGAAGTTAGTGTAGTGTGTCCTGCTCACAGTATTAAGCTAAAACTACAAGTTAGTGTGGTGCGTCTTCCTCACAGTGTTCAGCTAAAACTACAAGTTAGTGTGGTGCGTCTTCCTCACAGTGTTCAGCTAAAACTACAAGTTAGTGTAGTGCGTCCTGCCCACAGTGTTCAGCTAAAACTACAAGTTAGTGTAGTGAGACTTCTGCACAGTGTTCATCTAGAGCTACAAGTTAGTGCAGTGCGTCCTGCTTACAGTGTTCAGCTAAAACTAAAAGTTAGTGTGGTGCGTCCTCCTCACAGTGTTCAGCTAAAACTAGAAGTTAGTGTAGTGTGTCCTCCTCACAGTGTTCAGCTAAAACTACAAGTTAGTGCAGTGCGTCCTGCTCACAGTGATCAGCTAAAACTACAAGTTAGTGTGGTGCGTCCTCCTCACAGTGTTCAGCTAAAACTACAAGTTAGTGCAGTGCGTCCTGCTCACAGTGTTCAGCTAAAACTACAAGTTAGTGTAGTGAGAACTCTGCACAGTGTTCATCTAAAACTACAAGTTAGTGCAGTGCGTCCTGCTCACAGTGTTCAGCTAAAACTAAAAGTTAGTGAGGTGCGTCCTCCTCACAGTGTTCAGCTAAAACTAGAAGTTAGTGTAGTGTGTCCTGCTCACAGTGTTCAGCTAAAACTACAAGTTAGTGTGGTGCGTCTTCCTCACAGTGTTCAGCTAAAACTACAAGTTAGTGCAGTGCGTCCTGCACACAGCGTTCAGCTAAAACTACAAGTTAGTGTAGTGAGACCTCTGCACAGTGTTCATCTAAAGCTACAATTTAGTGCAGTGCGTCCTGCTCACAGTGTTCAGCTAAAACTACAAGTTAGTACAGTGCATCCTCCTCACAGTGTTCAGCTAAACCTACAAGTTATTTTTTTGTAAGCTCTGCACAGTGTTCATCTAAAGCTACAAGTTAGTGCAGTGCGTCCTGCTCACAGTGTTCAGCTAAAACTACAAGTTAGTGTGGTGCGTCCTCCTCACAGTGTTCAGCTAAAACTACAAGTTAGTGCAGTGCGTCCTGCTCACAGTGTTCCGCTAAAACTACAAGTTAGTGTGGTGCGTCCTCCTCACAGTGTTCATCTAAAGCAGTGGTTCTCAACCTTCTAGTGCCGTGACCCCTTGATAAAATTTTCAAAGTTGTCGGGACCCCTAACAGTAAAATTATTTTCATAGCACCCAAGGCAAGGCAAGTAATTTGCGCCCCTAACCCGCAGACATTTAGCGCTACCTGAGTCCTTTTATTGGCAACTATAATCACAGGTAGTGTTACTCACTGTGTCTCTGGCTTCACTGTGTCTCCGACTTGGTGGTGTCTCGTAGCAGTGACACCTATGCCAAAATCAGGAGATAGGGTCTCCTCCAGTCCCTCCCACTTCACATTCCTCACCAGTCAGCTGACCTCTAGTCTCTGCCCCCCAGCCATACCATGAACTGAATGGGCACCTGCGAAGAGGATGAGTGGGTGGCCGCAGGCTCCAGGAATAGCCCAGGGGGGAGGTCACAGGCTCCAAGGATAGCCCTGCTGCGGGTCGGCCGCAAAAAGGCTGGGAGAGCGGTGTGGGCTTCAGGAACAGCCCAGGATTCGGTGACCCCTGACAAATCATCATTTGACCCCCGAGGGGGTCCCGACCCCCAGGTTGAGAACCACTGATCTAAAGCTACAAGTTAGTGCAGTGCGTCCTGCTCACAGTGTTCAGCTAAAACTACAAGTTAGTGTGGTGCGTCCTCCTCACAGTGTTCAGCTAAAACTACAAGTTAGTGTAGTGAGAACTCTGCACAGTGTTCATCTAAAGCTACAAGTTAGTGCAGTGCGTCCTGCTCACAGTGTTCAGCTAAAACTACAAGTTAGTGTAGTGAGAACTCTGCACAGTGTTCATCTAAAGCTACAAGTTAGTGCAGTGCGTCCTGCTCACAGTGTTCAGCTAAAACTAAAAGTTAGTGAGGTGCGTCCTCCTCACAGTGTTCAGCTAAAACTAGAAGTTAGTGTAGTGTGTCCTGCTCACAGTGTTCAGCTAAAACTACAAGTTAGTGTGGTGCGTCTTCCTCACAGTGTTCAGCTAAAACTACAAGTTAGTGCAGTGCATCCTGCCCACAGCGTTCAGCTAAAACTACAAGTTAGTGTAGTGAGACCTCTGCACAGTGTTCATCTAAAGCTACAAGTTAGTGCAGTGCGTCCTGCACACAGTGTTCAGCTAAAACTACAAGTTAGCACAGTGCATCCTCCTCACAGTGTTCAGCTAAACCTACACGTTATTTTTTTGTGAGCTCTGCACAGTGTTCATCTAAAGCTACAAGTTAGTGCAGTGCGTCCTGCTCACAGTGTTCAGCTAAAACTACAAGTTAGTGTGGTGCGTCCTCCTCACAGTGTTCAGCTAAAACTACAAGTTAGTGCAGTGCGTCCTGCTCACAGTGTTCCGCTAAAACTACAAGTTAGTGTGGTGCGTCCTCCTCACAGTGTTCATCTAAAGCTACAAGTTAGTGCAGTGCGTCCTGCTCACAGTGTTCAGCTAAAACTACAAGTTAGTGTGGTGCGTCCTCCTCACAGTTTTCAGCTAAAGCTACAAGTTAGTGCAGTGCGTCCTGCTCACAGTGTTCAGCTAAAACTACAAGTTAGTGTGGTGCGTCTTCCTCACAGTGTTCAGCTAAAACTACAAGTTAGTGCAGTGCGTCCTGCCCACAGCGTTCAGCTAAAACTACAAGTTAGTGTAGTGAGACCTCTGCACAGTGTTCATCTAAAGCTACAAGTTAGTGCAGTGAGTCCTGCTCACAGTGTTCAGCTAAAACTACAAGTTAGCACAGTGCATCCTCCTCACAGTGTTCAGCTAAACCTACAAGTTATTTTTTTGTGAGCTCTGCACAGTGTTCATCTAAAGCTACAAGTTAGTGCAGTGCGTCCTGCTCACAGTGTTCAGCTAAAACTACAAGTTAGTGTGGTGCGTCCTCCTCACAGTGTTCAGCTAAAACTACAAGTTAGTGCAGTGCGTCCTGCTCACAGTGTTCCGCTAAAACTACAAGTTAGTGTGGTGCGTCCTCCTCACAGTGTTCATCTAAAGCTACAAGTTAGTGCAGTGCGTCCTGCTCACAGTGTTCAGCTAAAACTACAAGTTAGTGTGGTGCGTCGTCCTCACAGTTTTCAGCTAAAGCTACAAGTTAGTGCAGTGCATCCTGCTCACAGTGTTCAGCTAAAACTACAAGTTAGTGTAGTGAGAACTCTGCACAGTGTTCATCTAAAGCTACAAGTTAGTGCAGTGTGTCCTCCTCACAGTGTTCAGCTAAACCTACAAGTTATTTTTTTGTGAGCTCTGCACCATGTTCATCTAAAGCTACAAGTTAGTGCAGTGCGTCCTGCTCACAGTGTTCAGCTAAAACTAAAAGTTAGTGTGGTGCGTCCTCCTCACAGTGTTCAGCTAAAACTAGAAGTTAGTGTAGTGTGTCCTGCTCACAGTATTAAGCTAAAACTACAAGTTAGTGTGGTGCGTCTTCCTCACAGTGTTCAGCTAAAACTACAAGTTAGTGTGGTGCGTCTTCCTCACAGTGTTCAGCTAAAACTACAAGTTAGTGTAGTGCGTCCTGCCCACAGTGTTCAGCTAAAACTACAAGTTAGTGTAGTGAGACTTCTGCACAGTGTTCATCTAGAGCTACAAGTTAGTGCAGTGCGTCCTGCTTACAGTGTTCAGCTAAAACTACAAGTTAGCACAGTGCATCCTCTTCACAGTGTTCAGCTAAACCTACAAGTTATTTTTTTGCGAGCTCTGCACAGTGTTCATCTAAAGCAACAAGTTAGTGCAGTGCGTCCTGCTCACAGTGTTCAGCTAAAACTACATGTTAGTGTGGTGCGTCCTCCTCACAGTGTTCAGCTAAAACTACAAGTTAGTGCAGTGCGTCCTGCTCACAGTGTTCAGCTAAAACTACAAGTTAGTGTAGTGAGAACTCTGCACAGTGTTCATCTAAAGCTACAAGTTAGTGCAGTGCGTCCTGCTCACAGTGTTCAGCTAAAACTACAAGTTAGTGTAGTGAGAACTCTGCACAGTGTTCATCTAAAGCTACAAGTTAGTGCAGTGCGTCCTGCTCACAGTGTTCAGCTAAAACTAAAAGTTAGTGAGGTGCGTCCTCCTCACAGTGTTCAGCTAAAACTAGAAGTTAGTGTAGTGTGTCCTGCTCACAGTGTTCAGCTAAAACTACAAGTTAGTGTGGTGCGTCTTCCTCACAGTGTTCAGCTAAAACTACAAGTTAGTGCAGTGCGCCCTGCCCACAGCGTTCAGCTAAAACTACAAGTTAGTGTAGTGAGACCTCTGCACAGTGTTCATCTAAAGCTACAAGTTAGTGCAGTGCGTCCTGCTCACAGTGTTCAGCTAAAACTACAAGTTAGTGTAGTGAGACCTCTGCACAGTGTTCATCTAAAGCTACAAGTTAGTGCAGTGCGTCCTGCTCACAGTGTTCAGCTAAAACTACAAGTTAGCACAGTGCATCCTCCTCACAGTGTTCAGTTAAACCTACAAGTTATTTTTTTGTGAGCTCTGCACAGTGTTCATCTAAAGCTACAAGTTAATGCAGTGCGTCCTGCTCACAGTGTTCAGCTAAAACTACAAGTTAGTGTGGTGCGTCCTCCTCACAGTGTTCAGCTAAAACTACAAGTTAGTGCAGTGCGTCCTGCTCACAGTGTTCCGCTAAAACTACAAGTTAGTGTGGTGCGTCCTCCTCACAGTGTTCATCTAAAGCTACAAGTTAGTGCAGTGCTTCCTGCTCACAGTGTTCAGCTAAAACTACAAGTTAGTGTGGTGCGTCCTCCTCACAGTTTTCAGCTAAAGCTACAAGTTAGTGCAGTGCGTCCTGCTCACAGTGTTCAGCTAAAACTACAAGTTAGTGTAGTGAGAACTCTGCACAGTGTTCATCTAAAGCTACAAGTTAGTGCAGTGTGTCCTCCTCACAGTGTTCAGCTAAACCTACAAGTTATTTTTTTGTGAGCTCTGCACCATGTTCATCTAAAGCTACAAGTTAGTGCAGTGCGTCCTGCTCACAGTGTTCAGCTAAAACTACAAGTTAGTGTGGTGGGTCCTCCTCACAGTGTTCAGCTAAAACTACAAGTTAGTGCAGTGCATCCTGCTCACAGTGTTCGGCTAAAACTACAAGATAGTGTGGTGCGTCCTACTCACAGTGTTCAGCTAAAACTACAAGTTAGTGCAGTGCGTCCTGCTCACAGTGTTCAGCTAAAACTACAAGTTAGTGTAGTGAGACCTCTGCATAGTGTTCATCTAAAGCTACAAGTTAGTGCAGTGCGTCCTGCTCACAGTGTTCAGCTAAACCTACAAGTTAGTGTAGTGAGAACTCTGCACAGTGTTCATCTAAAGCTACAAGTTAGTGCAGTGCGTTCTGCTCACAGTGTTCAGCTAAAACTACAAGTTAGTGTGGTGCATCCTCCTCACAGTGTTCAGCTAAAACTACAAGTTAGTGCAGTGCGTCCTGCTCACAGTGTTCAGCTAAAACTACAAGTTAGTGCAGTGCGTCCTGCTCACAGTGTTCAGCTAAAACTACAAGTTAGTGTGGTGCGTCCTCCTCACAGTGTTCAGCTAAAACTACAAGTTAGTGTGGTGCATCCTCCTCACAGTTTTCAGCTAAAGCTACAAGTTAGTGCAGTGCGTCCTGCTCACAGTGTTCAGCTAAAACTACAAGTTAGTGTAGTGAGAACTCTGCACAGTGTTCATCTAAAGCTACAAGTTAGTGCAGCATGTCCTCCTCACAGTGTTCAGCTAAACCTACAAGTTATTTTTTTGCGAGCTCTGCACAGTGTTCAGCTAAAACTACAAGTTAGTGTGGTGCGTCCTCCTCACAGTGTTCAGCTAAAACTACAAGTTAGTGCAGTGCGTCCTGCTCACAGTGTTCAGCTAAAACTACAAGTTAGTGTAGTGAGAACTCTGCACAGTGTTCATCTAAAGCTACAAGTTAGTGCAGTGCGTCCTGCTCACAGTGTTCAGCTAAAACTAAAAGTTAGTGTGGTGCGTCCTCCTCACAGTGTTCAGCTAAAACTAGAAGTTAGTGTAGTGTGTCCTGCTCACAGTGTTCAGCTAAAACTACAAGTTAGTGTGGTGTGTCTTCCTCACAGTGTTCAGCTAAAACTAGAAGTTAGTGCAGTGCGTCCTGCCCACAGTGTTCAGCTAAAACTACAAGTTAGTGTAGTGCGTCCTGCTCACAGTGTTCAGCTAAAACTACAAGTTAGCACAGTGCATCCTCCTCACAGTGTTCAGCTAAACCTTCAAGTTATTTTTTTGTGAGCTCTGCACAGTGTTCATCTAAAGCTACAAGTTAGTGCAGTGCGTCCTGCTCACAGTGTTCAGCTAAAACTACAAGTTATTGTGGTGCGTCCTCCTCACAGTTTTCAGCTAAAACTACAAGTTAGTGCAGTGCATCCTGCTCACAGTGTTCAGCTAAAACTACAAGTTAGTGTGGTGCGTCCTCCTCACAGTGTTCATCTAAAGCTACAAGTTATTGCAGTGCGTCCTGCTCACAGTGTTCAGCTAAAACTAAAAGTTAGTGTGGTGCGTCCTCCTCACAGTGTTCAGCTAAAACTAGAAGTTAGTGTAGTGTGTCCTGCTCACAGTGTTCAGCTAAAACTACAAGTTAGTGTGGTGTGTCTTCCTCACAGTGTTCAGCTAAAACTACAAGTTAGTGCAGTGCGTCCTGCCCACAGTGTTCAGCTAAAACTACAAGTTAGTGTAGTGAGACTTCTGCACAGTGTTCATCTAAAGCTACAAGTTAGTGCAGTGCGTCCTGCTCACAGTGTTCAGCTAAAACTACAAGTTAGCACAGTGCATCCTCCTCATAGTGTTTAGATAAACCTACAAGTTATTTTTTTGCGAGCTCTGCACAGTGTTCATCTAAAGCTACAAGTTAGTGCAGTGCGTCCTGCTCACAGTGTTCAGCTAAAACTACAAGTTAGTGTGGTGCGTCCTCCTCACAGTGTTCAGCTAAAACTACAAGTTAGTGCAGTGCGTCCTGCTCACAGTGTTCAGCTAAAACTACAAGTTAGTGTGGTGCGTCCTCCTCACAGTGTTCAGCTAAAACTACAAGTTAGTGCAGTGCGTCCTGCTCACAGTGTTCAGCTAAAACTACAAGTTAGTGTGGTGCGTTTTCCTCACAGTGTTCAGCTAAAACTACAAGTTAGTGTGGTGCATCCTCCTCACAGTTTTCAGCTAAAGCTACAAGTTAGTGCAGTGCGTCCTGCTCACAGTGTTCAGCTAAAACTACAAGTTAGTGTAGTGAGAACTCTGCACAGTGTTCATCTAAAGCTACAAGTTAGTGCAGTGCGTCCTGCTCACAGTGTTCAGCTAAAACTACAAGTTAGTGTGGTGCATCCTCCTCACAGTGTTCAGCTAAAACTACAAGTTAGTGCAGTGCGTCCTGCTCACAGTGTTCAGCTAAAACTACAAGTTAGTGTGGTGCGTCCTCCTCACAGTATTCAGCTAAAACTACAAGTTAGTGCAGTGCGTTCTGCTCACAGTGTTCAGCTAAAACTACAAGTTAGTGTAGTGAGAACTCTGCACAGTGTTCATCTAAAGCTACAAGTTAGTGCAGTGCGTCCTGCTCACAGTGTTCAGCTAAAACTAAAAGTTAGTGTGGTGCGTCCTCCTCACAGTGTTCAGCTAAAACTAGAAGTTAGTGTAGTGTGTCCTGCTCACAGTGTTCAGCTAAAACTACAAGTTAGTGTGGTGTGTCTTCCTCACAGTGTTCAGCTAAAACTACAAGTTAGTGTAGTGCGTCCTGCTCACAGTGTTCAGCTAAAACTACAAGTTAGCACAGTGCATCCTCCTCACAGTGTTCAGCTAAACCTTCAAGTTATTTTTTTGTGAGCTCTGCACAGTGTTCATCTAAAGCTACAAGTTAGTGCAGTGCGTCCTGCTCACAGTGTTCAGCTAAAACTACAAGTTAGTGTGGTGCGTCCTGCTCACAGTGTTCATCTAAAGTTACAAGTTATTGCAGTGCGTCCTGCTCACAGTGTTCAGCTAAAACTAAAAGTTAGTGTGGTGCGTCCTCCTCACAGTGTTCAGCTAAAACTAGAAGTTAGTGTAGTGTGTCCTGCTCACAGTGTTCAGCTAAAACTACAAGTTAGTGTGGTGTGTCTTCCTCACAGTGTTCAGCTAAAACTACAAGTTAGTGCAGTGCGTCCTGCCCACAGTGTTCAGCTAAAACTACAACTTAGTGTAGTGAGACTTCTGCACAGTGTTCATCTAAAGCTACAAGTTAGTGCAGAGCGTCCTGCTCACAGTGTTCAGCTAAAACTACAAGTTAGCACAGTGCATCCTCCTCATAGTGTTTAGATAAACCTACAAGTTATTTTTTTGCGAGCTCTGCACAGTGTTCATCTAAAGCTACAAGTTAGTGCAGTGCGTCCTGCTCACAGTGTTCAGCTAAAACTACAAGTTAGTGTGGTGTGTCCTCCTCACAGTGTTCAGCTAAAACTACAAGTTAGTGCAGTGCGTCCTGCTCACAGTGTTCAGCTAAAACTACAAGTTAGTGTGGTGCGTCCTCCTCACAGTGTTCAGCTAAAACTACAAGTTAGTGCAGTGCGTCCTGCTCACAGTGTTCAGCTAAAACTACAAGTTAGTGTAGTGAGAACTCTGCACAGTGTTCATCTAAAGCTACAAGTTAGTGCAGTGCGTCCTGCTCACAGTGTTCAGCTAAAACTACAAGTTAGTGTAGTGAGAACTCTGCACAGTGTTCATCTAAAGCTACAAGTTAGTGCAGTGCGTCCTGCTCACAGTGTTCAGCTAAAACTAGAAGTTAGTGTAGTGTGTCCTGCTCACAGTGTTCAGCTAAAACTACAAGTTAGTGTGGTGCGTCTTCCTCACAGTGTTCAGCTAAAACTACAAGTTAGTGCAGTGCGTCCTCCCCACAGCGTTCAGCTAAAACTACAAGTTAGTGTAGTGAGACCTCTGCACAGTGTTCGTCTAAAGCTACAAGTTAGTGCAGTGCGTCCTGCTCACAGTGTTCAGCTAAAACTACAAGTTATTTTTTTGTGAGCTCTGCACAGTGTTCATCTAAAGCTACAAGTTAGTGCAGTGCGTCCTGCTCACAGTGTTCAGCTAAAACTACAAGTTAGTGTGGTGCGTCCTCCTCACAGTGTTCAGCTAAAACTACAAGTTAGTGCAGTGCGTCCTGCTCACAGTGTTCAGCTAAAACTACAAGTTAGTGTGGTGCTTCCTCCTCACAGTGTTCATCTAAAGCTACAAGTTAGTGCAGTGTGTCCTGCTCACAGTGTTCAGCTAAAACTACAAGTTAGTGTGGTGCGTCCTCCTCACAGTTTTCAGCTAAAGCTACAAGTTAGTGCAGTGCGTCCTGCTCTCAGTGTTCAGCTAAAACTACAAGTTAGTGTGGTGCGTCCTCCTCCCAGTGTTCAGCTAAAACTACATGTTAGTGCAGTGCATTCTGTTCACAGTGTTCAGCTAAAACTACAAGTTAGTGTGGTGCGTCCTCCTCACAGTGTTCAGCTAAAACTACAAGTTAGTGCAGTGCGTCCTGCTCACAGTGTTCAGCTAAAACTACAAGTTAGTGTGGTGCGTCCTCCTCACAGTGTTCATCTAAAGCTACAAGTTAGTGCAGTGCGTCCTGCTCACAGTGTTCAGCTAAAACTACAAGTTAGTGTGGTGCGTCCTCCTCACAGTTTTCAGCTAAAGCTACAAGTTAGTGCAGTGCGTCCTGCTCACAGTGTTCAGCTAAAACTACAAGTTAGTGTAGTGAGACCTCTGCATAGTGTTCATCTAAAGCTACAAGTTAGTGCAGTGCGTCCTGCTCACAGTGTTCAGCTAAACCTACAAGTTAGTGTAGTGAGAACTCTGCACAGTGTTCATCTAAAGCTACAAGTTAGTGCATTGCGTCCTGCTCACAGTGTTCAGCTAAAACTACAAGTTAGTTTGGTGCGTCCTCCTCACAGTGTGCAGCTAAAACTACAAGTTAGTGTAGTGCGTCCTGCTCACAGAGTTCAGCTAAAACTACAAGTTAGTGTGGTGTGTCCTTCTCACAGTGTTCAGCTAAAACTACAAGTTAGTGCAGTGCGTCCTGCTCACAGTGTTCAGCTAAAACTACAAGTTAGTGTGGTGCATCCTCCTCACAGTTTTCAGCTAAAGCTACAAGTTAGTGCAGTGCGTCCTGCTCACAGTGTTCAGCTAAAAGTACAAGTTAGTGTAGTGAGAACTCTGCACAGTGTTCATCTAAAGCTACAAGTTAGTGCAGCGTGTCCTCCTCACAGTGTTCAGCTAAACCTACAAGTTATTTTTTTGCGAGCTCTGCACAGTGTTCAGCTAAAACTACAAGTTAGTGTGGTGCGTCCTCCTCACAGTGTTCAGCTAAAACTACAAGTTAGTGCAGTGCGTCCTGCTCACAGTGTTCAGCTAAAACTACAAGTTAGTGTAGTGAGAACTCTGCACAGTGTTCATCTAAAGCTACAAGTTAGTGCACTGCGTCCTGCTCACAGTGTTCAGCTAAAACTACAAGTTAGTGTAGTGAGAAGTCTGCACAGTGTTCATCTAAAGCTACAAGTTAGTGCAGTGCGTCCTGCTCACTGTGTTCAGCTAAAACTAAAAGTTAGTGTGGTGCGTCCTCCTCACAGTGTTCAGCTAAAACTAGAAGTTAGTGTAGTGTGTCCTGCTCACAGTGTTCAGCTAAAACTACAAGTTAGTGTGGTGCGTCTTCCTCACAGTGTTCAGCTAAAACTACAAGTTAGTGCAGTGCGTCCTGCCCACAGTGTTCAGCTAAAACTACAAGTTAGTGTAGTGCGTCCTACTCACAGTGTTCAGCTAAAACTACAAGTTAGCACAGTGCATCCTCCTCACAGTGTTCAGCTAAACCTACAAGTTATTTTTTTGTGAGCTCTGCACAGTGTTCATCTAAAGCTACAAGTTAGTGCAGTGCGTCCTGCTCACAGTGTTCAGCTAAAACTACAAGTTAGTGTGGTGCGTCCTCCTCACAGTGTTCAGCTAAAACTACAAGTTAGTGCAGTGCGTCCTGCTCACAGTGTTCAGCTAAAACTACAAGTTAGTGTGGTGCGTCCTCCTCACAGTGTTCATCTAAAGCTACAAGTTAGTGCAGTGCATCCTGCTCACAGTGTTCAGCTAAAACTACAAGTTAGTGCAGTGCGTCCTGCTCACAGTGTTCAGCTAAAACTACAAGTTAGTGTGGTGCATCCTCCTCACAGTTTTCAGCTAAAGCTACAAGTTAGTGCAGTGCGTCCTGCTCACAGTGTTCAGCTAAAACTACAAGTTATTTTTTGCGAGCTCTGCACAGTGTTCAGCTAAAACTACAAGTTAGTGTGGTGCGTCCTGCTCACAGTGTTTAGCTAAAACTACAAGTTAGTGTAGTGAGACCTCTGCACAGTGTTCATCTAAAGCTACAAGTTAGTGCAGTGTGTCCTGCTCACAGTGTTCAGCTAAACCTACAAGTTAGTGTAGTGAGACCTCTGCACAGTGTTCATCTAAAACTACAAGTTAGTGCCGTGCGTCCTGCTCACAGTGTTCAGCTAAAACTACAAGTTAGCGCAGTGCGTCCTCCTCACAGTGTTCAGCTAAACCTACAAGTTATTTTTTTGCGAGCTCTTCACAGTATTCATCTAAAGCTACAAGCTAGTGCAGTGCGTCCTGCTCACAGTGTTCAACTAAAACTACAAGTTAGTGCGGTGCGTCCTGCTCACAGTGTTCAGCTAAAACTACAAGTTAGTGCAGTGCGTCCTGCTCACAGTGTTCAGCTAAAACTACAAGTTAGTGTGGTGCGTCCTCCTCACAGTTTTCAGCTAAAGCTACAAGTTTGTGCAGTGCATCCTGCACACAGTGTTCAGCTAAAACTACAAGCTAGTGTAGTGAGAACTCTGCAGAGTGTTCATCTAAAGCTACAAGTTAGTGCAGTGTGTCCTCCTCACAGTGTTCAGCTAAACCTACAAGTTATTTTTTTGCGAGCTCTGCACTGTGTTCATCTAAAGCTACAAGTTAGTGCAGTACGTCCTGCTCACAGTGTTCAGCTAAAACTACAAGTTAGTGTGGTGCGTCCTCCTCACAGTGTTCAGCTAAACCTACAAGTTATTTTTTTTGCGAGCTCTGCACAGTGTTCAGCTAAAGCTACCTGTAGAAGGTTGGTGGTGTTCTCATACTACAGGCAGGCAGTTGATTTTGCTAGCTGCAGTATCAGTACACATATATATATATATATGTATATATATATATATATCCCTTAGTGCAGCTACAGGCCATTAGTATGTCTGGAAGGCCAAGAAGGAGAGGCAGACAGTCACAAGCCAATAAGAGAGGGCAAGCAGGCTCTGTGTCTAGTGCTGGTCGTGGAGACGGTGCATGCTCATCAGCACGTGGCCGTGAGACACGCTTGGCCTTTTTTTCGGCAGCTGGCCGTGTTGAGCCACAACATGCGGAAGACTTGGTCGAGTGGATGACCAAGCCGTCCTCATCCTCCTCATCCTCTCTCACCCATGCTCAGGGTACTTTGTCTGGCAAAGCAGCGGCCTCTTCCCTCGGCTCAATGTCATCAGTGACTCCTTCCCTAGCCCCACCATGTGCTCCTGAGGAGTCCCTCAAACTGTTTGACCACAGTGTTGGGTACATGCTCCAGGGGGATGCCCAGCGTTTGGAAGGCTCTGATGATGATACTGAGCTCGATGAAGGCAGTAACATGAGCACGGACAAAGGGGGTGCCCAAGAAGGACAGCAATCTGGCAGTCATGCTCCCCCTGCTGCAGCATACTGCCAGGTTTGCTCCAGTAATTAGGAGGGAGGGGATGATGAGGTCACTGACTCAACGTGGGTGCCTGATAGGAGAGAGGAGGAGGAGGCAGCACATCATCAACGAGGCAGGATGCCCTCCAGGGGCCAGCCTAAGGGCAGCACATTGACTGCATCACACCCCAAAGCTTAGCATGTGCAGGGTGCTGCAGTCTCTGCGCGTTATTCCAAAAGTTCTTTGGTGTGGGCCTTTTTTGAGACGAGTGCATCAGATCGCACTGCTGCTATTTGCAACATATGTCTCAAGCGTATCTCGCATGGCCAAAACACCTCCCGCTTGGGTACCACATGCTTGACCAGACATATGTTGACCTGCCATGCAGTTCGTAGGCAAGCGTATCTAAAAGACCCACACCAAAGACCAAAGAGGACCTCTCCTTGCTCCTCATCAGCTGAGATCTCCAACCCCACTATACCTTCAGTCCTCTCTGAGACCTGCACTGAGAGGAATGAAGGTGTAGAATTAAGTGTGTCACAGCCAAGTACTTGTGGGCAATCTGCTTTCAGTACACCAACGTCAGATTGTACCAGGCAAATTTCCCTGCCTCAGCTGCTGCACCGCCAAAAAAAGGTCGCTCCCAGCCATCCACATGCCCAGCGGTTGAATGCTAGCTTGGCAAAATTGCTAGCACTTCAACTGCTGCCTTTTCAGTTGGTAGACTCTGCCCCCTTCCGTGAGTTTGTGGAATGTGCGGTTCCTCAGTGGCAGGTACCCAAATGCCACTTTTTCTCATGGACGGCGATTCCGGCTCTCTACCGGCATGTGGAAGGCAATGTCCATGCCTCGCTGGACAGGGCGGTCAGCGGTAAGGTGCATATTACCGCTGACTCATGGTCTAGCAGGCATGGACAGGGACGTTACCTAAGTTTCACCGTGCATTGGGTGACTCTGCTGGCAGCTGGGGAGGATGCAGGACAAGGTGCAGTAGTGTTGGAGGTTGTTCCGCCACCACGCCTCCAAAATGCCACTACTAATGATTGTGACACACCTCTCTCCTCCACCCCCTCCTCTTCTTCTTCCTCCATGGCCTCTTCCTGTGCTTTGTCCTCGGAACCAGCAGTGCTCCGTAGCCGTTCAAGGGGCTATGCAAGTACGCAGGCCAAAAGATGCCATGCGGTGCTTGAGCTGGTGTGCTTGGGGGACAGGAGCCACACTAGGGCAGAGGTTCTGTCAGCTCTACAGGGGCAGGTTCAGAGGTGGTTGACGACACACCAACTTAAGGCATGACTAGTGTAGTCCAGATGTACCCCAATTTTACCCCTACTGTTAGCCACCATACTCCACCCTCTTACCAACTTAAATAACGAGACCACACCTTTCATCTGGAGTATAAATGGCCATAACAGCCTTTTATTAAACAACTGTATAAAATTACCTCCAATATTAACTTCAATATGAATAACATATAAACTCAGATAAAACAACATGTTTTAAACAATCTGTTGGTCAATGACGGAGCTACCCCAGTTTACCACATATCCACAAGAGGGCACTGCAGGAACATGTTTCAAAACTGATAAGGCCTCCAGCTGTACCGCTCGGAGACAACCCCCTCCCGCAGTGCAACATACCGGTATTCCTTTCAGGAATACACAGGAGGGGCCATACTATTGCTGACCCCCCACCCCTTTTAACCTTTTATTTACCGCTACCGTCACCGACCAACAACAACAAACCAGCCACAGCCCGAAAGGATGAAACCTTATCCTTAAGGGCCCCTCTACACCCTCAAGGCCCATTCTATTCCTTCCTGCAAACCCATGGTCCAAAGATCCGTCCCCACATCTGTGAGGTGGACCCCATCCCTCCTCAAATAGAGGCCTACATTTATCTCGAGCTCTCTGTGCCGAATCACCATGCCCCCTTGTTGAACCAAAAACCTCCCCACCACCCTGTTGACACGTATACGAGCCTTGTTAATCCTTACCACAGACCTAGCATTGCGCCACGAAGTTCGTGCCACAATATCAGACCATAGTAACAAAGTGTTCGGATAATTAGTGTGCAAGTGCAACAAATCTGCTTTTACATCCTCTATCAGGTCCCGGACCGTCCTCACCCCCAAATCGTTACCTCCAGCGTGTATGACCAACACATCCGGAGGTCTATCTAGCCAGGCAAATCGTTCCACCTCTGAAACCACTCTGCCCCACATCATTCCTGGTCTCCCCAGCCACTTGATAAAAGCCTCCCTTCTCGATATGCCTAACTGGCGCCCATCTGGTCTCGCATCACCTCTCCTTGCCCCCCAACAAACGTAGGAGTGTCCCAGTATCCAGACGAGGCGTGGAGACACTCCATCTGAAACGAAAAGACAACAAGGCAGGGTGATATCACCAACGCAACAGACCAAAAACACCCACTACCTATATGTGAAAACCCAACTTATACAACATACGGGTTTCATTTATTTTTCATTTATTTATTTATTTATTTATATATATTATTATTTTTTTTTTTTTTATTATTCCACTACTAATTGAGGGCGAATGTATGAACGGAATCTCTTTGATTCCCATCTACCGATCCTCCGCACCGCTGCTTCATCCAACCCGCATCTGGCAGCTTCTGTGGCCGCCCCAATGCGGAAGGAGTGTGAGGCGTATGCTTTCTCATCCAAACCTATCATCGATAAGCATTTTCGAAACACCGCCACAAATTGAAACTTTGAGAGGTAAGCACCATTCTCATGACATAGAAATGGACCCTCACCTACCGGTCTAATCTTCCCAAATTCATTAACCGTCCTCACCGGACATACTGGCGATCCCGGTAATGCATGCAGCCACACATCTATGCCCTTTCCCAATTGGTCTGTTTTCGACCTCCTCAGCCGTAAACACACACTTCCCGTGCGTGCCCGCACGTCTTGCACCAAAATACCCCCGCTTCCTTTTTGGATGGGCTGACCAACTCCCCTACCCGAAACGCCCCAAAAAACGCCAGCGAAAAAGCCGCTGTAAAAAGTAAACATTCATAACTTGAGCTGCACACCAACCCTAGCTGATCACAAATTGCCAACAGGTTGGCAAAAGTGACCGGTCTACGGTTATCTTTTTTCTTGTGCCCTTTCCGGTACCCTTTTAATGCCTGCCGTACCCAAAATTCCTTCGTCCAATCCTCCATCCCCTGTAACTTAAACAGAAACGACAGCGCCGCCAATTTCTTACCAATAGACGATACCCCCACCCCATTTTCCATATTCCTGGACACAAAATAAATGACCAATAATCTCAACTCTCCCCCGTCATCCTTTGCTCCGGATTCCCGTACAAGTCTCAACCATTCACCCCATACCTTCACAAAGGCCGACCATGTGGACTCACTCACAGACTGTTGTATCCATCCTGCGATGACTCCAATGCCAGCTCCCAGATCCAACCCGGGCAAGGAATCCCTTCCTTCTCTGCAGCCGGAGCTAATTCCCTGAACTTGTCCCACTGAAAGCGAGACAGTGAATCAGCCAGCGTATTTTCAATCCCAGGTATATGCACAGCATATATAAAAATATTCAATTGCAAGCACCGTAATACCAACTGTCGCAATAGTCTTATGACAGGTTGAGAAGACGCTGACAAGCGATTGACTACCTGCACCACTCCCATATTACCACAGTTCAACCGCAACTTTAAATTCTGACAAGCCTTGCCCCATAATTCCATAGCCAGAACTACTGGAAACAATTCCAATAGTACCAAGTTACGAAGGAAACCTGCTTCAACCCAGGATTTTGGCCATGGTTCTGCACTCCATTGACCCTTAAAGAACGCCCCATATCCAGTAGATCCCGCCGCGTCAGTAACTAATTCTACATCGAAGTTGCTTACCGGACCAGACATCCACACTGACCTCCCGTTGTATTCCGACAAAAATTGATACCATACCTTTAAATCCTCACGATGATCCTTAGTAAGCCTAATGAAATGGGCCGGTGCTTTTACCCCAGCCGTAGCTGCAGACAGCCATCGGCAAAAAACCCTACCCATGGGTATGATTCTACAAGCAAAGTTCAACTTACCAAGCAAAGATTGGAGATCCCTCAGCTGTATTTTTTTCATCCCATGGACCCGCCTTATTTCCGTCTGCAGATCCAGTAACTTTCCTTGCGGTAACCTACATTCCATTGCCATTGAATCAATAACAATGCCCAAAAAGCTAATCTCCGTGGTGGGGCCCTCAGTTTTGTCAGCAGCCAGGGGAACACCAAACCGTTCTGCAGTGTGTTGCAACGTTGACAATAAAATCGCACACACAC
Source organism: Aquarana catesbeiana (assembly GCF_042186555.1). Classification (NCBI taxonomy): domain Eukaryota; kingdom Metazoa; phylum Chordata; class Amphibia; order Anura; family Ranidae; genus Aquarana; species Aquarana catesbeiana. The sequence goes on along the minus strand of NC_133328.1, from coordinate 330,448,627 downwards.
TGGAAGACGGTGGGCCTATGCATAGGAAATCATCTAAATAGTGTATCATAGATTCAAGGCCGGACAAATCTCTTACCACCCACTCCAAAAAGGAACTGAAAACTTCAAACATGGCGCAGGAAATGGAGCAACCCATAGGCAAGCATTTGTCCACATAAAATTGTTCCTGCCACTTGCAACCCAGCAGCCAAAAACTGTCCGGGTGTACTGGCAGCAGCCTAAACGCTGCCTCAATATCAGCTTTTGCCATCAGTGCCCCTTTTCCATAGCGCCTGACCCATCGAACCGCCGCATCAAACGAAGTGTATGACACGGTGCAGACGTCCGGGTCAATGAAATCGTTAACCGAACCCCCTTTTGGAAATGATAAGTGGTGAATGAGCCGAAACTTATTCGGCTCTTTCTTGGGCACCACCCCCAGAGGGGACACCACCAAGTCATTCAATGGTTTTGCCTCAAATGGCCCCCCATCCATCCTAAAGCCACTTCCTTTTCCAATTTCTCCCCCACCACCCCCGGGTGTTGCAACGCAGATTTTAAATTCCGTGCTACTGGAGGAACCACCGCCAATGAACATGGAATTTTGAACCCCTCTCTAAAACCCTCAGTGATCAGTAACGCCGCTTTCCTATCCGGATACTTACTTAGGAAAGGTTGCATCCTTTCCACCTTCACCGGCGTCATCCCTCTTGTGAGCAAACTCCCCGGTACGTTTACCTTTTTTGAAACACAGAGACAGGGTGTGGGCTCCCCCACAGCCTGAACACTCGTGCTTGAATTTGCAGGACCCCCCAAATTTACAGGATCCTTCATTATACTGCCAGCATACCCCCCATTTTCTGCCGACCAGTAGTCCTGAGGAGTTAGTACCCCCGGCCCCCCCTTGAAATAACTGAGGCGGGGTCCTAGCCGACGACATCAGCTTCATCCATAGGCTAATATCCTTATGGTCCCAACGCAGAGCCGGACGCACCGCTCTGCGTTGACGAAACTGCTCATCGTAACGTAACCATGCAGTTCCCCCGTACACTCTATGTGCTTCACCTATAGCATCCATATAACAAAACAACCCCGAACAATGTTCAGGGTTCTTTTCGCCAATGACACTAGCCATGATAGCGAACGCTTGCAACCAATTCACAAACGTCCGTGGTATCAATCTATATCTCCTCTTCTCCTCATCCTCCTTCTTGGAATCGTCGGGTTTAACCCTATCCAGGTTAAACTTTTCCAATGGCAACAAGGAGAAAATTTCCACGTACTCACCTTTATGAATTTTTTCTCTCACTTCAGGTTTCAAGTGTGCCCCTAACGGGCCTTCAAAACAAACATATATCTCACATTTTGCAGCATCTGCCAGCCTAACCACATCAGTCCTGCCTTTTGTTTCTGCAGCCCCCTTCTCACCTGCTGTTTCCTTGTCTGCCACCTTCTCTGGCGTTGTGGTAGCTGGCACCTCTGTAACCGCAGCCCCTGTCGCCCTTTGTGCATCCCCTTGCGGAGCCTGCCCTGGTCCCTCTCCAAAGCGACCAACCAGGGCCCTTAAACCCTCCAATAGCTCCTGGAGCTGTCCCCCTGACCCCGAACTGGCGGGTGCAGTACTCGCCAGTTGTTGGTCAGTAACCTGACCCACCCCGCTCTGCAAAGGTGTCACCATCCCTCCTGCAGTTGTTGCTATCCCCCCCAGCAAGCCCTGCAAAGCATTGGTAAAGGAAAAGTTATCACTAGACTTACCGGGCTGACCAGGATTCCTCCCAACAGCCGCTGTGCTGCTCTCTCTTGCTGGTTCCGGCTGCTGTAGCCCATCTTCCTCATCGGACACCTCGTCTTCGGACTGTTCCCCTTGCACTGGGACTGGCGTCAGAGGTAGCCCCCCAGGAGAAGCCCTCCTGGAGGCCGGAAGCCCACGCTGGTGTGAGGCCTGCACCGTGCGACGAGTCACTGCTGCTCCCTGCTGCCCTGAACTTCCAGCTACCGGGCCAGCCTGGGCACTGTTTCCATCGCCATCTTGGGACACGTCCCCCTCGCCCGGTAAGCTCCGCCCACCCGCGGTGCCGCTCGATCCACGCGACCCGGACGCTGCTGCTCTCGGCGCCGTTCTCCCCCTTCTGTCCACCCGCTCACACTCGTGCAGAGGTACTGAGGGGCTGTTCGAAATCCTCCGTGCAGTGCCAGCGTGCGGGGAAGTGGCGCCATGTTGGCCCGTGGCCCCGCCCACCGCTCCGTGACCGCGGCGTGTAACCCACCTGGGCCCCACCGAATCACCCGTGTGGCTCCTCTTAGCCGGCGGTGCCGATTGTTCCCCCTTGGGCTCCGTGTCAGACGACCCTGTCCATGTCCTGGCCCAGGTGAATAGCGCGCCGGAGGCCGCGATCTCCGCGCACGCACAGACGGCTCACCTTCACCCCCTGCATGGCTTGCTTCTCCCCCGAGCATCGCTGTGACCTGGCTGCGAAGCCAGTCGGATCCATTCGCCGCCGCCGCCTGCCGCAACCGCGCCAAAATCGCCTCAACGTCCGCCATTGTGTCTGAGGAGCAGAGAAATTCTGCCTCCTCATGTCTCCTTCCCAGCACACTGTTCCGTTTTTGCTCCTCCCCTCTTTTATAAGGCCACTCCTCCTTACTTTCCTGTTATCTCCTCCCACACTTTTCCTTGAAACATTAACCCTATGTGTGTCACTAGACACACTGTCATGCCCGGCCCTGCACTATTCCTCTTCTTTCCATCATTCCGGGCCTCACTGGAATGGTGGTTTGTGACAATGGCACCAACCTCCTCTCTGCCCTCCGACAGGGACAAATGACCCATGTGCCCTGTTTGGCTCACGTCCTTAACTTGGTGGTGCAGCGGTTCTTGGGCAGGTACCCGGGCTTACAGGATGTCCTGAGGCAGGCAAGGAAAGTCTGTGTGCATTTCCACCGGTCATATAATGCCAGTGCTCGGCTGGCGGACCTCCAAAAGGAGTTTAACCTGCCCAAGAACCGCCTAATCTGTGACATGCCCACCAGGTGGAACTCAACGTTGGCCATGCTGCAGCAGCTGCAAACGCAGCAGAGGGCCATCAATGAGTACCTGTGCGACTATGGCACCAGGACAGGGTCAGGGGAGCTTGTTTTTTTTCCCCACGCCAGTGGGCCATGATTAGGGATGCATGCACTGTCCTGTCACCATTTGAGGAGGCCACGAGGATGGTGAGCAGTGACAGTGCATGCATCAGTGACACTGTCCCCCTTGTCCACCTGTTGGAGCACACGCTGCGTGGAATAATGGACAGGGCACTTGAGGCAGAACAGAGGCAGGAAGAGGAGGACTTCCTTAGCTCTCAAGGACCCCATTATCCAAACAGTTTTCCTGCGCGCCCACCAATCACACAGGAAGAGGAGGAGGAGGAGGAGGAGGAGGAGGAAGATTGTGTCAGTATGGAGGTGGAGCCTGGCACTCAGAATCAGCAGCAGTCTTTAAGGGATCAGTCCCAAGAAACACATGGACTTGTACGTGGCTGGGAGGAGGTGGCTGCGGACCATGTCGTCCTTAGTGACCCACAGGACTCCGGACCAAATGCCTCAGCAAACCTACGGTGCATGGCCTCCCTGATCCTGCAAAGCCTGCGTAAGGATCCTCGTATTCGTGGTATCAAGGAGAAGGACCAATACTGGCTGGCAACCCTCCTTGATCCACGTTACAAGGGTAAGGTTGCGGACCTTATCTTGCCATCGCAGAGGGAGCAGAGGATGAAACATCTTCGGGAGGCCTTGCAGAAAGGTCTGTGCAACGCGTTCCCAGAGACTAGGAGGTTACAAACTCCTGTTTCTGGACAACGTGTTGCTGAGGCTTCGGTCAGTCAAAGAAGGAGTGGTGGAGAAGGTGGCCGTCTGGCCGTTGCGTTCAGACAATTTTTTGGTCCGCAGCCCCAAGGTATGATCGGTTCCAGCAACCATCGCCAGCGTCTGTTTTACATGGTGCAGGAATACCTAGGGGCAAGATCTGACTTGGACACCTTTCCCACCGAAAATCCTCTGGGTTACTGGGTCTTGAGGATGGCCAGAGCTTGCACAGTATGCAATTGAGCTACTGGCCTGTCCTGCATCCAGCGTTCTTTCAGAACGCACATTCAGTGCTGCTGGAGGCTTTGTAACCGATCACAGGGTGCGTCTGTCCACCGACTCGGTCGATCGACTGACCTTCATAAAAATGAATCAGTCTTGGATCACCACCAGCTACCAAGCACCTGATGCACCTGACCCAATAATTTTTTTCAGATCCCTTCAAAGACTGCCTATGCTGATGCTGAGTGACTATCCCTTAGTAATTATCCTCTTCCTCCTCAATGATCACGCTGATAGCTTGTAAGAACATTTTTGGTTCTGGGCGCCACCACCAGTGCCTAAGGCCCAATTTTTCAGCCCCTGTTTAACAGGGGCGTGTAATTACAATTTTTGATGCAATACTTTGCAGCAGGGCTCGTTTCTGCGTTCCAACTAGTGTATCTGTGAGGGGTTGCAGTGTTGTGGCACCAGCACCAGTGCCTAAGGCCCAATTTTTCAGCCCCTGTTTAACAGGGGCGTGTAATTACAATTTTTGATGCAATACTTTGCAGCAGGGCTCGTTTCTGCGTTCCAACTAGAGTATCTGTGAGGGGTTGCAGTGTTGTGGCACCAGTGCCTAAGGCCCAATTTTTCAGCCCCTGTTTACAAGGGGCGTGTAATTACAATTTTTGATGCAATACTTTGCAGCAGGGCTCGTTTCTGCGTTCCAACTAGAGTGTCTGTGAAGACTTACAATGTTGTGGCACCAGCACCACCACCACCACCAAAGGCCCAATTTGTCTGCTCTTGTTCAAGAGGGGCATGTTATTACAATTCTTGATCTAATATTTCATAGCAGGGCCCATTTCTGCACCCACCAAGAGTGAGTGAGGACTTACAGTGTTGTGGCACCAGCACCACCACCACCACCAAAGGCCCAATTTTTCTGCCCCTGCTCAACAGGGGCATGTAATTACAATTCTTGATCTAATATTTCACAGCAGGGCCCTGTGAGGGCTTACATTGTTGTGGCCACAACAACACCTAAGGCCCAAATTTCTGCTGAGTATATAGGGCAGGCCCCTACTTTCAAATATCTAACTTACAAACGACTCCTACTTGCAAACGGAAGGAGACAACAGGAAGTGAGATGAAATCTACCCCTAAGAAGGGAAATTCTCTCCTGTAAGAGTTAATATGGGAAAAACATTTCTCCTTTCCACTGATGCTTTCCAATCCTTGTTCCACAAAAAAACCCCAAATTTTCAAAAAACATTTGTCATTGGGACAAAAAGTGAGGTGGAATCTTCTGAAGAGGAGGACAGACAGCAAAACAAATGTCACAGCAGTGATAACCCTTCCCTATGTTTTCCAAAAAGCTTAAAAAAGATTTTTTGGCTGGAGCTAAACACGTTAAAAATGTACCAGTTCAAAATTACAAACAGATTCTACTTAACAACAAACCTACAGTCCCTGTCTTGTTTGCACCGCCTGTATACTGCTGTTCAGAGTATATAGGGCCTGGTGGCCCCACACCTTTCCTTATTTTAATTTGGGTGTGGGGTTCCCCTTAATATCCATACAAGACCCATAGGGCCTGGTAATGGACTGGGGGGTACCCATGCCGTTTGTCTCACTGATTTTCATCCATATTGCCAGGACCCGACATTACATTAAACCCGCAAGCAGTTTTAAATGAGATTTTTTCCTTTAAAAATGACATTTTGTGCAGGGACTGTTCTAAACACGGGAAACACGCGCCACTTTACAGGCATACTATAGACACACCCCAGGTACGATATTTAAAGGAATATTTCACTTTTTTTTTTTTTACTTTAAGCATCATTAAAATCACTGCTCCCGAAAAAACTGACGTTTTTAAAAGTTTTTTTTGCAATGATACATGTCCCCTGGGGCAGGACCCTTGTCCCCAAACCTTTTTTAGGACAATACCAAAATGAGCACTTTTGATTTTGAACGTTCGAGTCCCATAGACGTCAATGGGGTTCTAACGTTCGTGCAAATTTTCGGTCCGTTCGCAGGTTCTGGTGCGAACCGAACCGGGGGGTGTTCGGCTCATCCCTAATCTACACTAGCAAATATACCTGTGACTGACAACCCAGTGTCTGAAAGCATGCTGAAATCAATGTTGCTTACCCTGCAAAAAGATCTACACAGGGATTTGCAGATATCCCTCTCCCGGGTACATGACAGGCTTGACTGCCTGGAAGAGAGAGCAGACACAGCAGAGGAACACATATCTGAAATTGGCAAAGCTCACAATGAGCTTCTTGATGCACACGATCATCACTCAGAGGAGATCCAAAAGATTAAATTGAAACTGGCAGACCTCAAAGACAGGGCCAGAAGAAACAACATAAAATTTAGAGGGATCCCTGAGTCAGTGTCACCCAATGAGCTCAAAAAATATCTACAGCAGCTCTTTAACACCTTGCTCCCCAATCTCTCTCCACATGACTTGCTCTTCGACCGAGCACATAGGATCACAAAACCAGATCACCTTCCAGCGGAGACGCCTAGAGATGTTCTGGAAGCACTAAAATACTTGGGAATTGTTCTAACTAAAGACCCCAACCAATACATTGGTAAGAACTTAGTACCTCTCCTGGCTAAATTTAAACAAAAAACAAGTATTTGGAGACGCCTCCCCCTATCAGTAGCAGGTAGATGTAGCCTGATAAAAATGATCTGGATGCCTCAATTGCTTTACATCTTGCATAACTCCCTAGTATGGATCAACAAGAGCTGGTTTAGGAAAATAGAGGCTCTATTTAGGGATTTGATATGGAAAGATGGGCAAGCTAGGTTACGGTTGCAAGTCCTCCAGCTTCCTATTAAGGAGGGGGGGTTTGCTCTTCCCCACCCGGAGCGTTATTTCCTTGCATCACAACTACAGCACTTAACGGGTTGTGGAATCCCAGAAGGGGGCACTCCGAATGGTAGGCTAATTTTGTTAAGCGCTCAGCATAATACGCTTATCGAGGCATTAGAGGCAGATATGTTTTACCATGAATTTCCGACAATTAGGTTGCTAATTAAGGTATGGAAGTCTGTTAAGAAATTAATGGGGTATGAGGGATTTACAGACCACACCCCTATTTGGAACAACCGGAATCTACAGGAAATTCTAAAAATTGGAAAGAGTAGGGGGTGGGAGGCTGGTGGTATTAAAAAGCTAAGACAGCTCTACTCAGGTAACACCCTTTAAAAATTTCCTGAGCTGATCAGGGAATTTAAGATCCCTCAGAACTCCTCGTTCCTATACCGGCAGATAGAACATGCTCTCAGGGCTCAATTTGGTGACCAGCCTCCGAGGTGGGTAGAAATGCCCTTTACTCGTCAGTTACTTCAAGTAGAACCCACTAGGGGTCTAATAACTAAAATCTATGACCAACTAAGTAACTCAGAGAACAGATGGGAAATACTTCAGAAGGTAAGAGTTAAATGGGAAGAGGAACTAGGGGCAATTTCTGAGGAACAATGGAAGAGAATTTTAGAGATGGCACCCCAGGTGTCAGTAACCCCTTCGCAGAAGATTTCTCATCTAATGCTGCTTAATAGGGCCTATTATACTCCAAAACAGCTCTTTAGGTTCGGTAGAAGGCCTAATGATAATTGCCCTAGGTGCCAGGAGTCTGGGGATCTCATCCATCTGCTCTGGAGATGTTCCAAGCTGCATCGATACTGGGAGGGAGTGGCTAGCAGTCTGGGTGAGACCTATCATAGGTTAGTAAAAAGGGAGGCGGTGGAATGCATCCTGGGATACAGAACGATAGAGGGGGAGAGGAGGGGTGCTACTCTGGCAATCCTGAGAGGGTTATTTCAGGCCCGAAAAATGATAATGCTAAGGTGGAAATCAAAGGAGCCCCCGACAGTGTATGATTGGATAGATACACTCGGTGCCTCCATTGACAGGGAGAGATTGGAGTATATAAAAAGGGGGAATCTCCAGGAATTCGACAAAATATGGAAGCCATGGATGGATAAGGCAGCCTGCATAAGGGGAAAGTTTGGAGTGTAAGGGATTAGGTTAATAGCCAAGATATATATGCATTAGAGAAATATAGAACCGGTGTATTACACAAAGTAATGTAGGGTTATTGGTGTTTTGATTAAGTAGGAAACATTAGGTAACAATAGTAAACAGTAAACTCTGTGTTTGGGTTGGATTTTGTATAGAAAGGGTATTGGGGTAGAGGGGGGTGGGAGCAGGGGAAGAGTTGGGGGTTTTCCACAAATACGTAACAGTTCACTAGTGGTCTGAATAGGGGGCTACGGGTGTGCGGACCCCATTAGCCCAGCTTCATACATGTGATTCTCCTAGATCTCATTGATGGGTAGCGTGTTTTTTTTCTTTTCTATATTTATTTCTTGTCGTCTGCTTTGCTCTGCGCTGGGTCGCGTAGGTAGATGTTATCCAGGGAGAAATAAGATTTATATAACCTGGTGATTTAAGTAGTTGAGAATAAGCGGACTAAGAAATCCCTTAATAGGGTACTTAATAAAGCTGTATATAATTTCTTGTTTTATATTTGTTAAAAGCTAGAAGGAAAAATAAATAAATAAACAAAGAAAACCACAATGATGTGAATCTAAGTCGGCGACAATAAATGATTATTACGCTGATTAGGCCAGTCGGTGGTGCTCACTGATGTGGAAGAAAAAAAAAAAAAAAAAAAGAGATGTTCTGGCCAGAATCCATTTTTTCCACGTAAAGGAACAGATCCTGTACACGGCTAGGAATCTCAGACTCCTACCAGTGCCCTACTCTAAAATATTGCTGTTTGTAGATCTCTCACCAGCTACAATGGAATTACGCAGGGCATACGCACCAGTAACCTCAATTTTACAGGAAAACAAAATCACATCCAATGGGGGATGCCCCACTAAGCTCCTGGTTACTTACCAGCAAAAAATTGTCCCAATCTTATCTCCTAAGGATGGCTACAAAAAATTGACTAACTGAGGCCTATTACCCATTCCTGTGGCCCCTCATCGGTCACGTAATCAGGATGCTTTTCATCTCCTCCTCCTCAACATCAACTGAAAAGGGTGGATAAAACCTAACAAATACCCTAAGGTTACTCGTCCCCCTTAGAAATATCCCGCTAGGGTGAACTATTCGAATTCCACCTCTCCATTCTACAGTGTGCTGAGCACACTCAGTTAAACGTTCCATTACAATACCTCACACAAAACATACTCTGTGAAGTTTCTTTACTGTTTTTCATAGTTCATTTCTGATAGTGTGGAGTGTTCTTGCCGAACGTTGATAATCTGTATTACTTTTACTCATTGTTTCTTTTTTTTTTTTTTTTTTTTTTGTTTTGCTTTTTTCCAGACTGCAAAAGCTATATACTCATTTGTTATAACTCTCTAAGCAAACTATTATCTAGTGACCAATCTATACAACAGGCACCTGTATACAATACTATAGTCTCGCTCAACTCCTGCAAATCAACCTCAATCACCTGTAATAATGACACTCAAGGTCACATCTATTAATGCCAAAGGGCTTAACTCCCCTTTTAAGAGAAACCTTCTATGGAAAGAAGCATGTTCCCAACATGCAGACATATTATGCGTCCAGGAGACGCACTTCCCGAGCACCAAATCACCATCCTGCACACATAAAAAATACTCACATTACTTCTTCTCCAACAACAACAAAAAGAAATGTTGGGTAACAATAGCGATTAGTACCAAAGTCTCCTTTGACCTACACCACATAGACACAGATGATGAAGGCAGATTTATAATTCTATCTGCCTCCATTGATAATCACCCCATGACTCTGGTGAATGTCTATGTACCCAACACTTCTCAAAAAAGTTTCTACAAAAAACTCAAAAACAAACTGGACCCCTACAAAAACGGCGCATTAATCATCTGTGGTGATTTCAATGACACCCTTAACCCCACATTGGATTCCACCAACTCAGACAGAAGGAGGGCATCCGCCCTCTCTTCATTCATAGATAATGAAGATCTATACGATCCCTGGAGGTGCATGCATGATGTTGAGCACGGCTATACTTTCTATTCTCACCCTGGGAATTCTTACTCTCGGATTGACCTTTTCCTCACAAACAAAAAAGCCTTATTGGCCACCTCAGAATCGCATATAGGTCTCATCACGTGGTCAGACCACGCCCCAATATCCCTGAAAATATTCCCCCAACCGTGCCCGTCCAATCACTCTCTCTGGAGGCTAAATTCATCCCTCATAGCCAATCCAAGATACGAAAGGGAAATTAGATCTGAGATTGAGAATTTCTTTAAGACTAATAGTGCATCTCTCAGCGATCAATCTATGGTATGGTTAGCCCATAAAGCTTTTCTACGAGGTCTCCTCATCAAATTTGGTGCTCAAGAACATAAGGGACGCTCACCGGAAATAGATTCAATACTGCAACAACTTAAGACTTTAGAATTAACAAATAAAAACTCACCCAATCAGGCAACACTTGAAGCGATCAGGGACCACAGATGCAAATTAAGTGAACTCTTACACCATAAATTTGACTATTATGTCAAACGTTTAAAATTAAAATCCTATTCCTTTAGTAACAAATCAGGAGCTTTTTTGGCCAAACAAGTCAAACGTCAGCAAATGCGCGCAAAAATTCCCTACCTCCCAAACACACAAGGGGCACGCATGACCAACCCACTGGACATAGCCAATACCTTTGCAGCCTTCTACAATAAATTATACAATTTGCAAGAGACAGAAACCAACACCCCACCAAGTCCCGAAGCAATAGAAGCCTTTCTCTCGTCCATGCAACTTCCATCACTGACCCCCACGCATGTAGCCACACTATCTACCCCATTCACAATAGACGAAATATGTAATGCTATCAAATCTCTCCCACTGCATAAGGCTCCAGGACCAGATGAGTTCTCTAATGAATATTATAAACACTTCAACAACATCTTATCACCCCACTTATGCACTACATTTAACCAATATGCCTCCACGGGAAAAATCCCTAAAGAATGCCTCGAAGCATTGATAGTGACCCTTCCCAAACCAGGCAAACCAACGAATGCTCCAGAGAATTATAGACCCATCTCCCTATTAAACACGGATACAAAGCTGTATGCAAAGCTACTAGCTCTCCGGCTCTCCACAGTTATCGAACAACTGATACATATAGACCAGGTTGGCTTCATACCGGGTAGACAAACATCAGACGGGACCCGTCGGTTTATAGACATCATTCAGTGGGTAGAAAACAACCGAGTGCCTTCTCTGCTTCTCTCTTTGGATGCAGAGAAGGCATTTGACAGAGTACAATGGACGTACCTGGAGGCGGCTCTATGTAAGTTCGGCATATCGGGCACACTCCTAAATGCCATACTCAGCCTATACACATCCCCAAGTGCAAAAGTGTGGACTCAGGTGTGCTATCTAACTCTTTCAATATCACAAAGACAGGGCTGCCCATTGTCACCTTTAATCTTTGCTATGATCATGGAGCCCTTAGCCCAACGTATTCGTTCTGCATCCCAAATTAAAGGAATAACCATTGGTGCCACTGAACACAAGATCGGTCTTTATGCAGACGATGTGATAATTGCCATTACAGACCCAAAACAATCCATAACCGAGATTCAACATATTCTTGATCAGTTCAGTACAATATCTTTATATAAAGTAAATCATAGCAAATCATTTATGCTTGCGATAGGCCTAGATAAACCAACTATACAACACATCTCAAAACACTCCTCATTCTCGTGGTCAAAAGACTCCTCCTTATGCTACCTAGGAATCCGCCTGCTATCACCTAGCAAAAACATTTTACGCACCAATCTGGCAGACCTTGTAGAAAAGCTTAAACGAATATCTAATGAACTACACCATCCCTTGGTATCATGGGCCGGTAGAATTGCTTTAGCTAAAATGTTCCTACTCCCGCACATTCTATATGTCTTCCACACAATACCAGTACCATTTCTTTCAACACAACTACGGACTCTTCAAGCTATTGTCAATTCCTTTATCTGGCAACAAAAACGGGCCAGAATAAAAAAACACAATCTAATGACCCAAACACGAATGGGGGGATTGGGAGCCCCCAATATAAATTTATACTACAAAGCAGTCATATTGGATCAACTCAAACATTGGTGGACCACATCTACCCCTTCCAACTGGGCACAAATAGAGTCAGTAGTACTGGCTAAAGACCCCAAAATTTACCTTTGTGCTTCGCTTCTCCCCCCCCACCCCCAAACACTTTCTGATGGACTCAATAACGGCCTCCCTAAGAGTTTGGACGTCTATTCCTCAAATGTTAAAAGGTGTACCTCACTCCATATTACAACACATACCAATCCAAGCCATCTCACTCATACTTCCAAACCTTCAACTAAGCTCATGGATTGATGTAGGTATTAAAACCATTGGAAACCTCTTCACCACATCCTGTTTAATGTCATTTGAACACCTTCGAACAAAATTTGATCTTTTGCCGAGATCTTTCTATATATACCTCAGGATTAGGTCTCTACTCAACAAATCGCAATGGATTAAACAAGACAAGATTTTATCTTCTGTACTAAACTATCTTGATTCAAGTAAAGATATACTTAAGGGTATTTCATATATCTATGGTCTACTCTCTCAATCAACAGAGAAAGCCACTCAAATCCAAATCCTGCAGTGGTCTAAACACATTCCCTCAACCCCTCCACCTACTCAATGGTACAAAGCGCTATCGCTGCCCTCAAAACTTTCTCATTGTACCACGCACTGGGAATCTCTACAAAAGCTCTTTCAACACTGGTACTACACCCCCAGCAGAATTGCCAAAATTTACCCCAATATGTCTCACCTATGCTGGAGAAACTGTGGCCTTCCAGGAACTATTTTCCAAATCTGGTGGGAATGCCCAACCCTCAAAGAATTTTGGAACCAAATACTAAAATTGCTCCAATCAATTGCCCCTACAGCAAATAACCTATGCTCAGTTGACCTCCTTTTGGGCCTGATGATTCCCACATGGCCCAGAAAATCTCAAACCATGGCCACCCACATTCTTATTGCCGCAAGGTTAGCACTAGCAAGGAAGTGGAAAAGTGCTCACCCTCCTGACATCCAAGAAGTAATTACAATCCTAAACAGAAATCTCAAATTGGAACATGGCTTCGCTAAAGCCCAACTTACCACTGAAAAATTTTACCGAAATTGGGACTCATGGATCAAGAAGTATACAGCTGGACTGACCCTCCAGTCACAAAGGATTCATAATACTCCTGTATGCTCCCATCTTGCCCTTCAATAACAAACAGGCAACACACTTGCCTCTGCACTGTGCACTTAGTAACAATACATAGTAGATTAAACAACAAGTGTGATTGCCTAATGGTTCTATCACCTATAAGTGTTAAGGTTAAGGTTAAAGCTAAATCTAATTCTCATAAAGTTTTTGTTACCACATATACAAGACAATGTGTACGCATGCTATAACTCTTTTATTACCGCTATTGTAAAAGGAATACCTGATTGTTATAGATACATACTAATGTGTATACATACCGTAACCTGAAAATGTATCACTGTACTCTTTAGGTTGCTTTTTGTACCTTATGGAAAATGAATGAACTTTGAAGTTAAAAAAAAAAAAAAATTCAATTTTTCAAACACGTACAGAGACAATGTTGCGCACATATGCCGTTGTCAAATCCAATTATAGCATTGGATAACATGTAACATAACTATACATGTGGAGTGTACAGTATAACAAACAAACTAACAAACTCATTACATCCAGTTCGCTTCATGACCCAGTAAATTGTTTACTCATCATATAATAAGCAAACATCAGTAATGCTAGTAGCAACAAAATTCAAGAGGTCATTTGGTATAGCATTCAAACCATTTGGGCCACAGTGACCACTAAGGATGGGCCAAACGACCCCCCCCCCCGGTTCGGTTCGCATCCAGAACATGCGAACGGACCGAAAGCTCGCACGAACATTCAAACACCGTTAAAGTCTATGGGACTCAAACGCGAGAAATCAAAAGTGCTAATTTTAAAGGATAATATGCAAGGTATTGTGCTAAAAAGGGTTTAGGGACCCGGGACCTGCCCCAGAGGACATGTATCAATGGAAAAGAAAGTTTTAAAAATGGACATTTTTTCGGGAGCAGTGATTTTAATGATGATGAGGAGCAAGGAGAGGTCCACCTTGTTCTTTCATGTCTGTCTTTTAAGTACTGTTGCCAACGGACTGCATGGGAGCTCGACATATGTCTGGTCAAGCATGTGGTGCCCAAGCGACTGCTGTTTTGGCCACGCTTGATACGCTTCAGACATATGTTGCAAACAGCAACGGTGCAATCTGCTGCACACATCTCAAAAAAGGCCCACACCAAAGAACTTTTGGAAAAACGTGCGGAGTCAGCAGCGTCCTGCGCATGCGGAGCTCTGCGGTGTGATGCAGTCGGTTGCCTACCCTTAAGCTGGCCCCTGGAGGGCATCCTGCCTCATTGAGGATGTGCCTCCTCCTCCTCTCTTCTATCTGGCACCCACGTAGAGTCAGTGACCCTTATCATCCCCTCCCTCCTCGACACTGGAGCGAATCTGGCAGTATGCTGCAGCTGGGGGAACATGACTGTTAGTTTCTTTTCCTTCTTGGGCACCCCCTCTCTCTGGGCTCAAGTTACTGCCTTCATCCTCAACCTGGGTACCATCAGAGCCTTCAAAATGCTGCGCATCCTCCAGCAGCATGTACCCTACACTGTGGTCAAACAGTTCAGGGGACTCCTCAAGGCATGATGGTGGGGCTAGGGAAGGAGTGACTGATGACATTGAGTCGATGGAAGAGGCCACTGTGACAGACCTAGCCGGGAAAGAGACTTTTGGAGGGGACTGTATGTTAGCCTCTTGCCGATCGATCGGGGGCCCTTGCATTTGGGGGAACGGTGCTCTTTGTGAGCTGTATGTCTGGGGACCCTGGATTTGCCATATTGGAATAGTGGCTGATTCATAATGCTGGGACAGATACTGTTAGGAGATGCTGATGTAAATTCCAACACCTGTCTGTCTATTGTCTGCTAAAATGTGTATTGTAAATAAGTCTACTATGGGATCTAAGAGTCATTAGATCCCCATTGTTATTTGTGTTAATTAACTCTGCTATTGTGTCAAGAAGAGTCTATGTTGATTGTGATAATGTTGATTGGATTTTCTGAACTACAAGACGGCCAGTCTGGCCTAACGGTCATGTCTGAGTCATCTAGGCTGTCTAAAGGGATTAGTTAATTAGCTCATGTTAATTAGGTTAATTAGGTTACAGCTGTATTGTTAGAGTAATATGAGCAGGAGGTCTGCACCTCCACTTTGAGTGTATAAAAGCCTGTATTTTGTCAATAAAGATAGATTCCTGTTTGAACTTACATACAGCCTGCCTGGTGTTTGTTCTGAGCTATCACAGCTGGGTTAGAACGGCACATAGCTGAAGTTCTAATCCCGGAGCATTGGATGACCGAACCATCAGACGTTGCAATCTGATTCAATAGCTGCAGAGGAGTGTTGGGAGAGTGGAACCGAGCGAGCAAGGGGCTCGTTACAGCCGCTTTGGCAGCTGCACTGGCAGACAAAGTACCCTTAGCCTGGGTGAGAGAGGATGAGGAGGATGAGGACGGCTTGGTCATCCACTCTACCAACTCTTCTGCATGTTGTGGCTCAACACGGCCAGCTGCAGATAAAAAGGACAGGCGTGCCCCATGGCCACGTGCTGAGGATCCACCGTGTCCACGACCAGCACTGTTGGCTGTAGACACAGAGCCTGCTTGCCCTCTTTTAGAGGCCTGTGAGCGTCTGCCTCTCCTTAGTGGCCTTCCAGACATACTGTATATATATACATATATATATATATATATATATATATATATATATATATATATATATATATATATATATATATATATATACATATAGATAGATAGATAGATAGATAGATAGATAGATAGATAGATAGATAGATAGATAGATAGATAGATAGATAGATAGATAGATAGATAGATATTAAATTAATTGCACCTCACTGAGTCACCTGCCTAAAAGTGTCTTTGAACATGTACTCCAGGAATGGCCTACTGTCAGGTATAGGCTTGGCTGGACTACAATGCAGTGGATATATATTTTATGAATTGCACCTCACTGAGTCACCTGCCTGAAAGTGTCTTTGAACATGCACTCCAGGAATGGCTTACTGTCAGGTATAGGCTTGGCTGGACTACAATGAAGTGGATATATATTTTTTAATTTTAAAATATTTTTATTGAATAAAACTTTCATACATCGAATAAGTAGTTGTACATGGCAGAGTACGATACATTCAATCATGAAACAGACCAATTTGGCAGTGAGTGAATGAGTTCAAATAGAGTGGCTCATAGAGATAATCCATTTTCAGTGTACTCAACATACGAGGTCGGGACTGTCAGGGGGTTTACAACTGGGAGATTAACAGTAAAAGTAGTAGTTAGTCCTCAGGAGGTGGCCGTTGGACGGCCTGAGAGGTTTCATACGGAGTCCTCCACGAAATCCACGGTCACTCCCATAGCTGAGGTCATTAAGGATAGAATGGAGAGGCTATAAAAGCGGAGCCCTCCATTTCCTAGATCAGTGTTTCTCAACTCCAGTCCTCGAGGTGCACCAACAGGTCATGTTTTCAGGATTTCCCTCAGATGAAACGGCTGTGGTAATTACTAAGGCAATGAAACTGATCAAATCACCTGTGCAAAATAGTGGAAATCCTGAAAACATGACCTGTTGGTGCGCCTTGAGGACTGGAGTTGAGAAACACTGTCCTAGATTACATCCATGGTGATTGAATGTTAACTGCATAATAGGGAGGACGGGTTCCCCCTGACAGCCCGACCAACAACCTCTAATGCATCCTCCTTGGGGGTAACTACAGGTCTTTCTACACTAGAAGTAAGTGAGGGACTAGATTGTCAACCAGAAATGAGAGAGAAGAAACGTATGAAAGGAAGGAAGAAAAGTACAGGGTGAGGTTTAGGGAGAGGAGGCAGCATTCCCGGTTCCAGTCTCCATTCCAGGAATGAATGGTATGTTACAGAGTGTGGCCCAAGGTTCCCAGGTGGCATTAAATCTCTCAATTTTGTTGTTAAGTTTTGCAACTATTTGCTCCTGAGCCATAATCCAGGAAACTTTCCTCCTGCAGCATTGTGCCCTCAAGTTCACAACCTCTAAAGTATAGTGGCTGTCAGGGATCTACCAGCGCCAGACCTGGGCGCTTGCATGCACCTATGCGCCGGCGCGCCTCTGTAAAACATGGCATCAAACTGCTGCTGTTTCTGTGCATCAGCGCGGTGCTCGGGCGCGCACGGCGCATGTGTGCGCGTGAGTGCACGGCGCATGTGCGTGCGCGTTCGCGTTAGCGCCGTTTTGGCGCCAAAGAGCGCATAAAAGTTCCCCTGTTCCATGGGTGCATTGCTGCTTCGTCTCAGCTCTGTGATTCCTGTTTGAACCTGCATCTGATTGTCTGCTACCTAATTTGACCAGGCTTGTCTGACCATCCGTCCTGCTCCAACCCGACCCGGCCTGCCTGACTACTCTGCTGCTTCTGCCTGATACTGTTGCCAACCTCTGCTTGTCCACCGACTCTGCCTCTGCCTGCCGTGATTACCTGTCTGAACTACCTGCCGACCCGGACTGTCTGACCCTGCTTGTGCCTGCTGCTTGCTCTTGCTGTTGCATCTCCAGCTCCAGCTCCTGTGATCTCTCACCTCCAGTGTGTCAGCCTGCTGCTTCCAGTCACCACCTCACCTGCAGTCCAGCCATCCCTGGAGGGATCTCTACCTCAGCACCAGAGACTATACTCCAACAGGCACTCCTACCCCACTGCGCTCAGGAGACCACTGTTCCCACTCCAGTGGCTCCTGAACCAACGTTGTATGAGAGGTCTTCTCCTACAAGTCAGGCTCTACTACCAGGTACCTAACAGTACGAAGCAGCCATGACTGAGCCTGCAGGAGACACCTCTCCGATGAAGGAAATATGCACACATCTTGCGGCCCTCACTCAAGCTGTGCAATCCCTCCAGGATAACTACAACAGATTGGAAGGACAAATTCAGAACCTTGCAGGGTCTAACCCTCTGGCCTCCTCTTCAGCCGCAACTCCTGCACAGACTGCTCCAGTCCCTGAGAGATTCTCTGGAGACCGGGCTAAGTTCCGGGCCTTTCGCAACGCCTGCCAGCTCTTTTTTGCACTACAGCCTCGAACCTTCTCACTGGAAGTCACCAAGGTGGGGTTCATGATTTCCCTCCTACAAGGGGAACCTCAGACCTGGGCTCATCGATTACTTGAGGGGGACTCAGCCCTAACCCAATCTTTGTCATTTTTTTTGAAGCCATGGCACAACTATACGAGGACCCTCATCAGACTGCCACAGCTGAATCAGCTCTGCTCGCGCTCCAGCAAGGCCGCAGACCAGCTGAAGACTATGTCACTGATTTCAGGCGTTGGAGCGCGGACACTCAGTGGAATGATGCGGCCCTGCGTCACCAGTTCCGCATGGGCCTATCTGAAGGACTAAAAGATGAACTCGCTCGAGTGGGTATACCAAATACTCTTGAGGCCTTGATTTCCTTGACCATTCAAATTGACCGACGTTCCTGGGAACGTCGATCTGAACGCTCTACTCTACAATCCCGCCCGACCTGGATAACAGCACGAGCACCGGTTCCTGCAGCACGCTACTTACCCCCACCTAGTTTGAATCCAGTTAATGCCACGCCTGACACTTCGGAACCTATGCAAATAGGACTGATGTGACCTGCCTTGTCATCTGAAGAACGTGCTCGACGTCGGCAACTTAATCTGTGCCTCTATTGTGGTGAATCTGGGCACTATGTCCTTAACTGTCCAGTCAAAATAAGTAAGTGTCCATCTCCTGTGTATACCAGTCTCTCTGCTCTGTCTGCGAATTCTACCCACCTTGCCCTTCCTCTCTCATTACAGCTCCAAGAAGGGACAATACCGGTCAACGCCATCATTGACTCCGGAGCATGCAGCTGCTTTATTGATTCAACTTTTGCCAGCCAGCATAACATCCCATTACGAACTAAAGCCCATGGACTCTCTGTATTCCTAGCTGATGGATCCCGCATCAGATCAGGACAAGTAACTCAGGAAACCCTGCCTCTGTCTGCTACCACTTCCTCCCAACATAAGGAACTGCTGGTTCTTGATGCCATCACCTCTCCTATGTTCCCCACCATCCTGGGCATTCTCTGGCTGCAGGCCCACAATCCACACATTCACTGGACATCTGGAGAAGTAAAATTCCTGTCATCTTACTGTCAAGAACACTGTTTTAAGAAAGATCCGGATCCTTCTGCCACTCTGCTTTGTCTGGACACCGACCAGAAACTTTGCCAGGTCATACCTAAACAATACCATGAATACATTGATGTTTTCAGTAAGAAGGGGGCAGATTCTCTTCCACCTCATCGCCCCTACGACTGCCCCATCGAGTTGCTGCCAGGATCCGAAATTCCATTCGGACGCATTTTTCCATTATCAGAAAAAGAACAAGAAGTACTAAAGACGTATATAGATGAACACCTGGCCAAGGGCTTCATACGCCATTCTACCTCCCCAGCTGGTGCCGGGAATATTTTTTGTCACCAAGAAGGACAAGTCTCTCCGTCCATGTATAGACTATCGAGAACTAAACAAAATCACGGTCAAGAATCGGTATCCCCTACCCTTGATACCTGAACTATTCCAGAAATTAAGGACTGCTGTCATTTTTACTAAACTTGACCTAAGAGGGGCATATAATTTGATCCGTATCCGGGCCAGGCATGAGTGGAAAACAGCGTTCCGAACCCGATTCGGGCATTATGAATATTTAGTTATGCCCTTCGGATTTTGCAACGCCCCTGCGACCTTCCAACACCTGATTAACGATGTTCTCAGGGACTTTCTAGATGTGTTTGTGATCGCATACTTGGACGATATCTTGATTTTTTCAGAATCTATTGAGCTGCATCGAGAACATGTCTGCAGAGTGTTGGATCGTCTCCGCTTACATAGACTTTATGCAAAAGCGGAAAAATGCGAGTTCGAGCAACAGAGCATTCAATTTTTGGGGTTAATAATCTCTTCAACTGGCATCAAAATGGACCCACAGAAGGTTTCCGCTGTTCTGGACTGGTCGGTACCCCTGGACAAGAAGGGAATTCAGCGGTTTGTTGGGTTTGCAAACTTTTACAGGAAGTTCATCAGGGGGTTCTCAGCCATAATTGCACCCATCACGCAGTTGACCAAACAAAATACCCGTTTTTCCTGGAATCAACTAGCCCAAGATGCCTTCGAAAACCTCAAAAGACTGTTTACTTCAGCACCAATCCTCAGTCATCCCGAACCATCTCTACCATTTATTTTAGAGGTTGATGCCTCTGAGATTGCGGTAGGTGCGATACTTTCACAACGTAAAGGTAGCAAAGATGTAATGCATCCTGTAGGGTTCTTCTCCCGAAAACTCTCTCCTGCGGAGAAAAACTATGACGTTGGTGACCGAGAGCTTCTCGCTATTAAGACTGCACTGGAGGAGTGGAGGTACCTGTTGGAGGGGGCTATGCATCCAGTACTAATTTACACTGACCATAAAAACCTGGAATACTTACGATCTGCTAAACGGCTAAAGCCTCGACAAGCCCGCTGGGCTCTGTTTTTCTCACGTTTCTCCTTCCATATTACTTATCGTCCAGGCTCAAAGAATATTAAACCGGATGCACTATCACGAATGCATGACAACCCTAAGGACTTATCTACTCCTGACACCATCTTACCTGCAAACAATTTCTTACTCCTACAAACAGATTTACTCTCCCAGATTAAGGAAGCATCCTCTGAGTCAGCCAGGCCTACAGGGATTACTTTGGTAAACAGAGATGGCTTGTTCTGGAAGGGAAGCCAAATTTTTTGTCCCTGAAGATGTTCGGGTCAGGGTTTTGACGCTTCTGCACGATCATCCACTGGCGGGCCACTTTGGAGTTCGCAAAACCCTGGAATTAGTGCAGCGTACATTCTGGTGGCCCAATCTGAAAGACTTTTGCGAGAAATATGTCAGCTCCTGCCCTATCTGTATCCAGAATAAAACATCCAGGAATCGAGCTTGGGGCCTGTTAAAACCTTTACCTGTACCCGACAGACCGTGGAAAATGATTTCTATGGATTTTATTGTGGAGCTTCCATGTTCTGAGGGGTGTTCAGCCATCTTTGTGGTGGTGGACCGTTTAACCAAGATGGCTCATTTTCTGCCTTTAAGGGGAACCCCGTCTGCCATCGAAACTGCTCGTATATTTGTCAAGGAGATCATCAGACTTCATGGAGTTCCTGTAAACATAGTTTCCGATAGAGGGGTTCAATTTACCTCACGTTTCTGGAGAGCCCTATGTGAAACCCTAAAAATTGAATTGGCTCTGTCCTCGGCCTATCATCCTCAAACTAACGGGCAGACAGAAAGGACCAATCAGACCCTTGAACAATATATCAGATGCTTTACATCTTTCACACAGGACGATTGGGTATCCCTGCTACCCTTAGCAGAATTTGCTTACAATAACGCCAAACATTCTGCCACCGGTCAATCCCCTTTTTTCGCCAATTATGGCTTTCATCTAACCTTTCTACCTGATTTCCTTTCAGAGTCTTCGGTTCCAGCAGTACAGAGTACAGTGGATTTCCTCAGTCACAACAACCGGTTGTTGCAGGAAGCAGTGTCCAAGGCTCAGGCAGATGGTAAGAGGGGAGCTGAACTTACAATTGGTGACCAGGTATGGCTTTCTACCAATAATATCAAATTAGCATGTCCTTCTAAGAAGTTGGCACCTAGATTTATGGGACCTTTTCCGGTTAAGAGGAAAATTAATGAAGTTTCTTATGAACTGACTTTACCTGATTCGCTTAAAATACACCCGGTATTCCATGTATCTCTGCTTAAACCTGCTGTACCTGATCCCTTCCCGGGTAGAGGAACGAGACCTCCTGAACCTATTGTAATTGATGGCAGCGAGGAGTTTGAGGTTGAGGCTATCCTTGATTGTAGAAGAAGGCAAGGACAAAATCAATTCTTAATCAAGTGGAAAGGCTACGGCCCAGAAAGTAACTCGTGGGAACCGGACAGTAATGTTCATGCTAGGCGTTTAGTTTGCGCCTATTTTTCTACACATCCTGAGAAAAGAAGGCTTTTGGGCATCCGGAGGCTGCCCCTTGGGGGGGGCAATGTCAGGGATCTACCAGCGCCAGACCTGGGCGCTTGCATGCGCCTATGCGCCGGCGCGCCCCTGTATAGACACGGCATCAAACTGCTGCTGTTTCTGCGCATCAGCGCGGCGCTCGGGCGCGCGCGGGTGCGCAGCGCGTGTGCGTGGCGCGTGTGCATGCGCGCGTACAGGCGCGCGCGTTCGCGTTAGCGCCGTTTTGGTGCCAAAGAGCGCATAAAAGTTCCTCTGTTCCATGGGTGCATTGCTGCTTCGTCTCAGCTCTGTGATTCCTGTTTGAACCTGCATCTGATTGTCTGCTACCTAATTTGACCAGGCTTGTCTGACCATCTGTCCTGCTCCAACCCGACCCGGCCTGCCTGACTACTCTGCTGCTTCTGCCTGATACTGTTGCCAACCTCTGCTTGTCCACCGACTCTGCCTCTGCCTGCCGTGATTACCTGTCTGAACTACCTGCCGACCCGGACTGTCTAACCCTGCTTGTGCCTGCTGCTTGCTCTTGCTGTTGCATCTCCAGCTCCAGCTCCTGTGATCTCTCACCTCCAGTGTGTCAGCCTGCTACTTCCAGTCACCACCTCACCTGCAGTCCAGCCATCCCTGGAGGGATCTCTACCTCAGCACCAGAGACTATACTCCAACAGGCACTCCTACCCCACTGCGCTCAGGAGACCACTGTTCCCACTCCAGTGGCTCCTGAACCAGCGTTGTATGAGAGGTCTTCTCCTACAAGTCAGGCTCTACTACCAGGTACCTAACAGGGTATATCAATGCTAATCTGGAGGGAACATAATACCACCTGGTCAAAACCTTTAGACTGGCCTCCATGAGGGAAATATTGCAAATACCTTTGTAGGAGCATATCGATGACCGGAACCATTCCGATGCAGTCCATGTTCTGCCGGTGTCCTCCTCCCAGGCCCGAGCATAGGCTGGTCTTTAAAAAAAAAAATTTGTCAGGAGAGCTGTGTAAATCAAGGAGATGCCTCCTTTCTGGTCCATATTATTGGAGCATCAGTGCTTGTAAGGGGTTATTGAGGGAGGTTCAGGTTTGTTAGTCCAGATGGAATTTTAAAAATGTGAGATTTGGGAGAATCTGAATATTTCCGTGTCGGCATGTCTAGTTTCAGCCTGCAGTAGGACAAGGTGAGAGGACCCGTCAGGGAAAGAAAGTGGCCTATGCGGTAGAGACCTTTGTCCATCCACCATCTGACCGCCTGTATATTTAGCCCCGGAGGGAAGTTAGCTTTATGGAATATATGAGCTAGTGGTTTCAGGGGAGAGATCAGGGAGTGTTGTGTGTATAGTTTAGTGCCTGGTGTAATGGAGTGAGAGAGGGTGGGGGACATTATAGCCAGCCTGATCTTTGGGTCACGCCATAGGAGAAAATCAATGGTGTTGAGGGGGGTTGCCTTCCTTTCCCTAGAGAGCCAGTTAGGTTTTGGTTGGGCCCCTGGAAAAAATCATTGAAATTTGTGACAATTGCGCATCCTGATAGTATCCCCAGAGGTCCGGTAGACCCAGACCGTCCTGGGATTTTAGGCGAAGGCTTCTGGATGGGTACCTATACCCCTTGTTACCCCAGATAAAGCATATTATTTCTGACTGAAATCTACCGAGGAAATGCTTCGTGAGTGGGATTGGCAGAAAGCAGTATAAGTATAAAAGATGGGGGAGGAGCGTCATCTTTCCTGCGTGCACCCTGCCCAGCCAGAACAGACAACATCTAGACCACTTTTCCAATTCGCCCCTACATTTGAGTGGGCATCCCTATCTGGTACCCCTGCCTATAGGGAACGAGGTTGAGTATCTGCCCATCAGGCGTACCTGAGCTGATGGATTGGAGTAAAGCTATTGAATTAGGTTTAGAAAGCATGGGCCAAAGTCCCATGTCCGTAGGATATCAGACAGGTATGCCCAGTCAATTGAATCGAAGGCCTTGTGTAGGTCAATCGAGAGGATGAATCCTTTTTGAGGTGGGCCCCCATCTCATTGAGATTTAGGGAGTGAGATGACATCTATGGTCCATCGAATCTGATCTGGGCCTTGTCTCCCAGGGATAAAACCCACCTGATCTCTATGAATATATAAGGGGATAAAGCTTGCTACCCTGTTAGCTAGTATCTTTGTCATAATTTTAATATTGTTGTTTATCAGAGAGATAGGATTATAATTTTCTACCTCGCTTGCGTCCTTCCCTGGTTTGGGAATAACCGAAATATAAGCTGCGTTTAGATCTGCCCCAAAGCGGTACCCCCTATGGAAGTTGAATAATCTTGTCAGATGTGGGGCCAGGCAGGGTCCAAACTTTTTATAGTACCCAGTGGAAAAACCATCCGGTCCAGGTGAAGAACCGACTTGGGTGAACGGCTCTCAAGGAGTTCCCTATGGTCGTTAGACAGGGTAGGCAGAGAGAGGGAGTCTAGAAACGTATTCTGTATCATCCCAGAGGATGGGAGGTTTGATTTGTAAAGTTCAGAACAGAACTGGAGGAAGGCTTCCATGATCTTAGTTGGGTTCTGAGTTAGATCTCGAGTGTAGTCTAATTTTCGGGAATGCTAGGGAGCGAGGTTTGGGACTAAGCTTAACAGCCAGTCTTGAGCCGATCCTATCCTTTTGGGAGTAGAATTTCGCTCCTGTCCACCTGTGGTGCTTTTCAGCAGCTGTCGTTAATGTCAGGTTAAGGAGGGCCCAAGCTTTGTCTAATTTGGCTAGCGACTCCGGCGTGGGGTGTTGTTTGTGCCATTTTGCTAGGGATCGGAAATTTTCAGTTAGTTTAATCGTATCAGCTCTATGTTTCACCCTAAATTCAGCTGTCAATTAAATGATTCTCCCCCAGGAAAGGATTTATGAGCCGCCCAAACTGTCCCAGGAGAGACGTTGCTCGTCAAATTAATGTGGAAGTATTCCTTTATGGTCTCCTCTAATATGGTACATTGTATTGGATCACTTAAAATGGATTCCTGCAGGTGCCAGCGAGGGGGGTCCCTGTGTCCCGTGGATCTTTGTGTGATCAGAGTGACCATCGAGTGGTCTGATAAGGGGGTATCTACAATCTTGGCTCCCGTGACTAACGGAATCTTAGTGGGGCTTATAAAGATGTGGTCTATCCTGGCAAAGGAGTTGTGGGGTGCCAAAAAATGCATATAGTCCTTAGAATGAGGGTTAGTCTCCATCCAGATGTCTATCAATCCCGTTTCATGCAGCAGCTTCACTATTTTAACACTCTGTTTGGAAGGGCACCTAGGTTTTGGTTTCCCATCTCCAGATTTGTCAAAAGAGAAATCAAAAGTGATGTTAGAGTCCCCCCAATAAATATTGTTCCCTATATGTGTGGTTGCAATTTGTGTAGCAGGGTGTCAAAAAAAATTTCTGTCCCTTATTAGGGGTGTAGTAAGAGACAAAGGTGTATAATTCCCCATCAATGTTCCCTAAGACCAGAATGTAACGTCCCAGGGGGTCTAATACAGTCTCTGGTTGGGAGAGGTTAAAATGTTTAGCAAAGCAGATGGCCACCCCTTTTGTTTTATTGGCTGCATTCATGGAGCCTGGGAACACTCAGACGAGTAGAGGAAAAGAAGAGGAGGAAAGGGGTGAAAAAAGATAGGAGAGAAAACAGGGAAGTTACAAAGACCTGATTTATTAAACATTCAAGCATGTAAAAACAATGAAAAATTAGAACCTGGGGGTCCCCAGACCCCCCCTCACCCCTCGGGCGGGATGGACTAGCCATACCTAACCCCTTAACCTCGGAGGACCTGTGTCCCTACTGTAGGGAAGCCGGGTAAGCAACCAAGGGCACTAGCGGTGCTCCTGGTTCCCACTGGAGGCGCACTGGGTCCACCACAGCCCCGCCACCTATATTTCAAATCAACTGAAAACTATCGAGGAGCCTATGAGGTCCTAAAAACAGAACATCCCAACAAGAATATCAACAGTAAACCAAATACATGACTGAGAACCCCCCACCATGTCCGCTCCCTACCCGGGCCCCAGCCCTCCGAGCTATGGGCCCAGGGGAGCAAGCAGATACAACACAGGGCGAGATCTAGAGCCCAAAACACAGTGCAGGCGACAATCTCCCGCAGCGTGCTGATAAACTGCTCCGTGCAGCCAATATCGCAAGTCATACCGACTGCACAGGAGAGTCAGTAAAAAAAAGGGGTGTACACCTATATAGTAAACTGTTACCATTCTAGTGCCCATAAGGCTTCTCTTATGTTAAATATGCTAAAGGTCCTACTGAAGTGATAAGGAAATTCTGAAGGTCCAACAATAACACTGTCTGCCTTCCGTTGGGGCTCCCTGATGAGCTAGGGTGTAATTACCCCCCCTTCCCCTGCACCAGCATGGGAGTCCCAAACAATTGGCTGCTGCTTGTCCTGCTAAATCATGGAACTGGTTCATGGCCAAGTCAACGTAGAAGAGATGTCAGTTCCAATATGGGGACAACATGAAAGGAGAGATAACGGGAAGTTCCAAAAAGGCCTCCGTAGACAGGGAGTTGGTAGTAGAGAAGTTCCAGATCAGGGCCCTGATCCTTGAGAGGAGTCTGTACATCAGGGTGGGAGATTTTCTTTGGAGCGTTTGGAGCCTTGTTTCTGCCAGGTGGGTTGCAGCGGGCTCACTGGTGGGGGCCTCGTCGTAGATGAGGGGGTGCTCCTGCCTGTCTGGGTGGGGGATGGTTCCTGCATAATCAAGCCCAGTTGAAGCAAAAAGCATTCTCCCTCTGCAAATGAGGAGAAGCTGTGACTTTTGTTTCTGTAGGAGAAGTTCAGGCGGAGAGGGAATGACCATCTATAGGTGATTTCTTTTTCAATCAGAAGTTGGAGTAATGGTTTGAGAGAGTGTCTTTTCTGTACCGTATGTGGTGATAGGTCTGTGAAAATCTGATTCTTGTGACCAAGCAATTTGAGATTGTCAGAACCCCTGGACCTCCTCATCACCTCCTCCTTAACTGCATAGAAATGGGGTTTCACAATTATGTCAGTTGGGAAACCATCCAATCGGGGGGTTGCAGGGCTCTTTGAGCTCTGTCAAGCTCCAGGCAGTGTTCTGTAATATCTGGGATCAGGCGTTTCAGCAGGGTTTTCACAGACACATGCACATGCTTCTCAGATTCGAGTAGCCCCCGGATTCTGAAGTGATAATGTCTCGATCTGTTCACGAGGTCGCCGATATTTGCAAAAGCTGTTTCCAGTTGATCCTTCATGTCTTGTATTCTGGCCGCATTTTGATGAATTTGTGACACTGCTTGATCAGCCTTCTTTTCAATTGTCTTCATTCTCAGCCCTAATTTCTGCAGATCAGCATAGATGGATGAGGTTATTTGGGCCGCATTTAAGGCTAAGCTTTTGGAAAGTAATTGGGAGAAAGCTTCCATCATGGAAGGGAAGACATTGGGGACAGGGGTGACAGCGTTTGCTTCAGTCACAGAAAGAAGTAGGCCTGTTTGCAGGTCCAGCATAGGGGTGGTGGGGAGGCCAGAGCTCAATCTGCCCAGCAGGGACTCCGTGGATGAAGGAGATGTGGCCAGGGGCAGGGGTGGGAAGGCAGTACCTGGGGAGTGTGGCGGTATTAAGTCCTGGTCCGCTATAGAATCGTCTGCTTCCTTCGTGCTGTATATGCCTCGTGGAGCCGCCGCCATCTTGGCATAGCTGACCAGAATGGCCGCCGCGGACATCTGGCTCATGAGGCTTCTCCTGGCTTGCGCTGGTGTCAGCCGCGGATTCCCGGGGGTCTCACCCTGCTTATTGATCCCGGTTTGAGGCTTGGGGGACCATTCTGATAGCACCAGTGGCCTTTAGTGGGCTGCGGTGGAGCGGAGCTCTAGTAGCCAGCGGCCATCTTGGGAGCAGCCACGCATGCGCCTCCATGGATATATATTTTATGAACTGCACGTTACTGAGTCACCTGCCTGAAAGTGTCTTTGAACACATACTCCAGGAATGGCCTACAGTCAAGTATAGGCTTGGCTAGACTATATATATATACACAAGCCTGTATTAGAAATAGAAACAGTACAGAAGGAATGGTCTGCAGTGAGATCTAGCTAAACTGGATACAGTGAATATATATATATATATATATATATATATAATATATATATAGCAGTCTGAGTGTATATATATATATATATATATATATATATATATATATATGAAATACACTGCAGCTAACTGAATCAACTGACTGCCTGAAGTATATTAGAAACAGTACAGCAGGAACGATCTGCAGTGAGATCTAGCTAAACTGGATCCTGGATCAACTGCCTGCCTGAAGTAGATTAGAAATAGTAGAGCATGAATGGTCTGCAGTGAGATCTAGCTAACTGAACAAACTGCCTGCTTAAAGTAAATGAAATGACACACTCTCTCTCTTTCTATCTCTCTATAACGCCAGCAACAGACTACACAGGGCGTGTATAGTGTGGGGTGTGTACTTAATCCCCTGAGCCATAATTGGCCAAAGGTACCCTGCCTTTGGCCAATTATGGCTCTGTTTGCTTATGGCGCTGTGATTGGCCAAAGCATGCAGGTCATAGTGCATGCTTGGCCAATCATCAGTAAGCAAACCACTGTGATGACGCAGTGCATTATGGGCTGTGACGTGCCGCTTGAATTTGGCACAAACGGCCCATAATGTTCGATCTTCGGTGAACGATCGAACAGCCAATGTTCGAGTCGAACTCATGTTCGACTCGAACAGTCAGCCCATCCCTAGTGACCACATTGTACTTTCATGTAAATAAGTTGTCCTGTCTTTTGCCAGTAAGAGTTCATAGGTGTAGTGTGTTTGGGTCATAGTAATAACATGAAGCATTTTTGGAGGTGATTGCACTTTCCATAATCTTGCTATGGAGAGTCTGGCTGCTACTAGTATATGTATTGTGACTTTTCTTTCAGCAGGGGGTATGCAATCGATATTCAGATTTAGAATTGCCAGTTCTGGGGAGGGGGGAATTTGATAATCTACAATATTGTTGATGGAAAAAAACCCTTCCCAGAAACCCTGTATATGAGGACATGTGCAGATGTGTTCCTATTTGGCTGCAGTGCCTCCAGCAGTGTGGGGAAGCATTGCTTTTATAGTGCGCTAGCATCGAGGGGGTCAGGTGAAGTGTTTTGAAGTGTATTGACATTGAAGCTCCTTCACCTATTTAAGCATGGGGGGGGATCTCTATAAATAAAGTTTTCTCCCCAAGAATGGAATAGAAGCGCAATATGAAAAAATAAAAAAAGCTGCACTACATAAAACACTAACGTGAATAAAGTCCAACAGGTGATCTATAATTTCAACAGATCAAAATGAAATGAAAGTTTCTATATAAAGTGCTAGTGCAAATGGAATCCAATGATATCCTCCACCAGGTGACGTCGCCAACATATAGTTAGGATGTACTCTTATCCCACAATGTGGACCCTCTATTATGGAAGGCCAAATGCGTTTTGGGATATATCAGCTCCAGGTATCAATAAGGAAGTAGTGCAGGCAGTACACGTCTCTCCAGCCGTTCCTCCCGCAGCAAAATCAGAACCTCATGTCAGCCAAGCAACACTCAAAAGAAATAAATGGGACTTCCAATAGTGTAAAACCTTTTAAGGTGTTTATTAAATTACAGGCACTAAAGAGATGGTCACTGAAGGTGCATTCAAGTTAAAACTGCAGCATAAATCTTTAAAAAGATCAGAAAATTCAGTTGACTGGGATAGCGTCTCCTCGCCCGATGTCACAATTGGACTTCTTCAGGGGCAGAAGAGTGGTATGCCTTTAATTCCATGTGTATTCAGGAGTAGGTAGTTTGTTATCTGTGTTGAGATACTAGTAAAGATCTGAGGGTTGTGTCTGATACAGTTGTGTATTTGGATATATTGGTAGTAGTCTGAGGGGTTATGCCATGGTTCGAGACTAACTTATCAAATGGTTTAAAGTTGTTTTTATCAAATAGCTTACAGTATCTCACAAAAGTGAGTACACCCCTCACATTTTTGTAATTATTTTAGTATATCTTTTCATGTGACAACACTGAAGAAATGACACTTTGCTACAATGTGAGGAAGTAAGTGTACAGCTTGCATAACAGTGCAAATTTGCTGTCCCCTCAAAATAACTTAACACACAGTCATTAATGTCTAAACCACTGGCAACAAATGTGAGTACACCCCTAAGTGAAAATGTCCAAATTGGGCCTAAAGCGGCAATATTTTGTGAGCCAACCATTATTTTCCAGCACTGCCTTAACCCTCTTGGGCATGGAGTTCCCCAGAGCTTCACAGTTTGCCACTGGAGTCCTCTTCCACTCCTCCATGACGTGGTGATGTCAGAGACCTTGCGCTCCTCCACCTTCCATTTGAGGATGCCCCACAATGCTCAATAGGGTTTAGGTCTGGAAACATGCTTGGCCAGTCCATCACCTTTACCCTCAGCTTCTTTAGCAAGACAGTGGTCATCTTGGAGGTGTGTTTGGGGTCGTTATCATGTTGGAATACTGACCTGCGACCCAGTCTCCAAAGAGAGGGTATCATGCTCTGCTTCAGTATGTCACAGAACATGTTGGAATTCATGGTTTCCTCAATGAACTGTAGCTCCCCAGTGTGGCAGCACTCATGCAGCCAAAGAACATGACACACCCACTACCATGCTTAACTGTAGGCAATCTTCTTATAGCATAGGCCATCTTTATGTAAAGCAACAATTCTTTTTTTCAGATCCTCAGAGTGTTCATTGCCCTGAGGTGCCATGTTGAACTTGTATTGACCAGTATGAGAGAGTGAGAGTGATAACACCAAATTTAACACATCTTCTCCCCATTCACACCTGAGACCTTGTAACACTAATGAGTCACATGACACTGGGGAGGTAAAATGGCTAATTGGGCCCAAATTTGACATTTTCACTTAGGAGTGTGCACACTTTTGTTGCCAGTGGTTTAGACAATGATGGCTGCGTGTTGAGTTAGTTTGAGGAGACAGCAAATTTACACTATACAAGCTATACACTCACTACTTTACATTGTAGCAAATAGTAATTTCTTCACTGTTGTCACATGAAAAGATATAATAAAATATTTACAAAAATGTGAGGGATGTACTCACTTTTGTGAGATACTGTATCTAATGATGCATTGGCTTCCTTGGACCAGTTAGCTAGGTGGCCATCTGGGATTAGATATTGTAGGATGGTGATTGGGTGATTTAATTTTGTTAATGGAGTTTCAGTCCATGTGGCTGTTGTGAGTTTTCACCAGGCTAGCGCAGAGGCCTTAATATTAGGTGAATAGTGTGGAGGAATTGCAGCATCGGGACGTAGGCTGCATAGCCAAAGTTGTAGGTTGTGGAAGGGAACTATGTCACGTTCTATGGCTCCCCAATGTGTATTTGGGAATGGCCTGAACTAAGGATGAGCCGAACATCCCCCTGTTCGGTTCGTACCAGAACATGCGAACAGGCAAAAAATTTGTTCGAACACGCGAACACCGTTAAAGTCTATGGGACACGAACATGAATAATCAAAAGTGCTAATTTTAAAGGCTTATATGCAAGTTATTGTCATAAAAAGTGTTTGGGGACCTGGGTCCTGCCCCAGGGGACATGGATCAATGCAAAAAAAGTTTTAAAAATGGTCGTTTTTTCGGGAGCAGTGATTTTAACCACTTGCCGACTGCCTCACGACGATGTACGTCGGTAGAATGGCACGGGCAGGCAGAATCACGTACCTGTGCCCGGTGCCCGAGGCAGTCGGCTTCTGTCTGGCAGCGATCAGACGTGAGGGGGAGGCCATCCATTCGTGGCCCCCCCTCGCGATCGCTCCCAGCCAATGAGAATCTTCCTCTGCCTCTGTAATGTAAACAGAGGCAGAGGAAGTGATGTCATCTCTCCTCGAGCCGGTCTTTTTCGTTCCGGCACCGAGGAGAGAAGACATCAAGTAAGTGCACCAATACTACACTTCCAGTAGAACAGGCCAGGCACACTTTTCACCCCCAGTCACCCCCCAATCACCCCCCTGTACCCCCTGTCACACTGACACTAATAGCAGTTTTTTTTTTTTGCATTGGTGTTAGTTTGTGACAGTTATAAGTGTTAGGGCAGTTAGGGTTAGCCCCCTTTAGGTCTGGGGTACCCCTCTTTAGGTCTAGGGTACCCCCCTAACCCCCCTAATAAAGGTCAACCCCTTGATCACCCCCCGTCGCCAGTGTCACTAAATGATCATTTTTCTGATCGCTGTATTAGTGTCACTAATACTATTCTAGTTAGGGAGGTAAGTATATAGGTTCGCCGTCAGCGTTTTATAGCGACAGGGACCCCCATATACTACCTACTAAAGGTTTTAACCCCCTGATTGCCCCCTAGTTAACCCTTTCACCAGCGATCACCATATAAGTGTTATGCCCCATACACACGGTCGGATTTTCCGATGGATAATGTCCGATTGGAGCGTGTTGTCGGAAATTCCGACCGTGTGTGGGCGCCATCGGACATTTTCCATCGGATTTTCCGACACACAAAGTTGGACAGCAGGAGATAAAATTTTCCGACAACAAAATCCGATCGCGTCAATTCCGACCGTGTGTGGCCTGTTCCCGACGCACAAAGTGCCACGCATGCTCAGAAGAAATTCCGACACGGGACAGCTCGTTCTGGTAAACTTAGCGTTCGCAATGGATACAGCACTTTCGTCATGCTGCAATGTAAAAAATGGTTTAATACAGCGCACTCTCTTCTTCTTTATAATGTGACAAGAATTAAGTCGTTTTGCTGCTCATATTCACACACACTTCTCACAAACTTTTATTTGTGTTTTTTTTGTGGGATTCCCTCAATATATTGTTATTAGTTGTCACATCTGACAGTTTTATATTTTTTAGGGTTTTTTTTTTTTTGCTTTTAAGCCTTTTTTTTTTTTAATGTTTGGATTTTTTCCAAGGCTGATCTTTGCTCAATGTTATTTTTATTTTTACTCCAGAATATTTTTGGGTGTGTTTTGTGTGTCAAGTTACCCCAACACCATTGATATCTTTTATTATTTAATCTCCAGGAGATTGTTTGTTGTTGGTGTCCCTTGTTCATTTCACATTGTATATTAGAAATGTACCTGAATCCTCACAAACCAATTGTCATTTTTGAAGTAAAACACATAGGAGAGTATAATTCAAAACAAAAATCCTTTATTAAAGGATCAGAACCAAACAAAGAGGAAGGCAACACTGGATCTACAGGAGAAATTAGCGAAGCCTGGGACCCCCACGGCAGACATCAATTCTTCAACATCAAAATTGGTGGCCTGAGGAGTCCATATGTAAGGGAGGGCAGTCTGGTCCAGAATTCACAGAGATCCGGATAGCAGCAGATGACATCTGTGTCCCCAGGCTGTGGTACCACAAGAGGCTGCATCTTTTGGCCGACCAGACTGAACCCAGGGCAATCACTGTCTGGTCTTCCTTTCACACTTCCTTCCGGGCTGTGGCTGTGCAGTTGGAGATGTGGCAGGAGGAGGAGTAGGACCTGGAGGAGGAGGAGGACTGGGGGGACCTGGAGGAGAGGGAGGAGGAGGAGGAGGACCTGCAGGAGGAGGAGGAGGACCATCCCAAAGCTGTGTGTGAGGTGTAATTTGGCCCCTCATACCTTTCTCCAGAGCCTCTGATATGAGGGCCTCACACATGGCTTTTTGGCCCTCCTCCATCCTCTGCATTTTATATGCTATGAAGGCAGCAATATTCTCCTGCCTGGTGTGAGGTGCTCCCAGGACCTCTGTAGCCCTCCAAAAGAATCTGATAGCCGCCTCCTCTAGGGCACTCGTCCTACTGCCACTTTCTGTTTTCAGGGGGGGTGGAGGGACCTGCAGATCAGCCAGCCGGCTCGGCCCGGCCACCTCCTGGCTGAGACTTCCCTGTGTATGAAAAAGGGACATGGTTTTAGTTTTTGCATCATCAATCACAATCCTAAATTAGTACTCCCAACTAACATCTAGTTAACATCATTGATTGGACAAGCAGAAATATTTAGAGGAATGCTATACCTGGCTCAATCTGGGCTCCTCCACATGTGGCCTGGAAGGGCCAGGTTGGGCGTCAGAAGCCTCAGCCGGGGGGGAAGGAAGCGTGGAAGGAAGACTGGAGAGGGATGGCCTGGGTTCAGTCTGGCCTGCCAGAAAGTGCAGCCTGTTGTAGTACAACATCCTGGGGACATAGATGTCACCTGCTGCTCCGGATCTCTGCGAATCCAGGACTTTCTTGCGCTCCCTCAGATATGTGCTCCTCAGGCCACCAATGAAAATCTTTAAATAAGTGATGTCTGCCGTGGGGATCACCTGCTTCACAATTTCACACAATTGCTCCAGTGCTGCCTTCCTCTTTGCTTGGTTCTTGAAATGGGGGTGGGTAATCTCCCACAGACAGGGCAGCTCACTTAACATATCAATGAATAGTGACATGAAGTCAGTATCTCTCATTAAGATATCCATGTTCACTGCAAGACACAACACAAGACAAAGCCTAATGTCAGACAAAACTCTCCTAATCTTGGTACAATATAGGCCTCAATCTAGAAGCAGTATAGGCACAAGTTTGTCTCTTACCTTCGTTCTTACGATCGGCGCGTCCAATGCTCCTTCCTCCGCTCACAGATCGTACGTAATACGCACGCGTGTTACGCTTTATACACACTGCGCATGCGTGTAACTCCGCCCGCCCCTGACGTTCTTTCAAGTGTATTCCCCGCCCCTTTTCGTTCGGCGCAGTGGGTGAAGAGCACATGGCGGAGTTACAACAGGTGCGGGCTAATTGTAGCAACGAGGAGGAGGAGGAGGAAAGCCCGGATCCAGGCATGTCCCGATCCAGAAGGAGACGTTTTAAGGCCACAAATATGTCGTTTGGGGAGATGTTGGAGATGGTACACATCATGAGGAAGTCCGACTATGATGGAAAATATGGGCCTTACCCCAACCCCAACATCCGAAAGGCCAAAATCATTGGTAAAGTGGTCAGGAGTCTAGAGCGGAATTTCGGGGTACGAAGGTCTAAAGATCAGCTCAGGAAGCGGTGGTCGGACCTGAAGTTGAGAGAGCCAGAGCAGTACAGAAAGATCCGGAGAGTGCTGCAAAAAAGTAAGTAGTTGTGCTGTGTTCATATTCTTTCTGTCTTTATTACGTTCGTTCTGCTCCATATGCTTTTATTAATTGTAACGTTTAAAAGGGCAACTTTAATGTTCATGGGCCCATTATTCGTTCGTATCAAACATTTTTATTTCGGCCTCTAGAACACCATTGTTTAGGCCATACGCATTTTCCCACATCTTTTTGGGCCTACTTGGATGCCAAAGATTTGTTTGTGTAGATGGGTTTGTTACTAGAATGAAATGCCAACTAGATTGTGTGTAAGGAGAGGACACTGAGCAGCTGTTTTCACATCTGGACACTGGAGCACTAGTGTGGGACCCCAGAACACCATTTTTATTAGGGGGCCACACAGGTGCTCCAGTGTATACTATAGGGGGGTCTCCATCTGTGAAGCTTGTACCAAACATGTAAAGTATTGCAGCTTGACAAAGGGCAATAAAAAAAATATACATCTTGGAACTCTGCTAAAATAGACAATTGTACCCCACTTCCAAGCAATGTTTCCTATTTCTAGTTCGGCCATCAAATATCTGTGTGCTAATTATACCATTTTTGTTTTACATAGGGGAGAAAAGACTCGGAGGACAGCCCTCATCCGAGGAGACCACAGACCCCCCACCTATGGAAGAAGGTGAAATACCCCCAAACGAAGAAGAAGAGCAGGAGGAAGAAGAAAAAGACGTGGTGGAGATTGGCACCACAACAGGTGAGTGTCTGCGACCACAGGCTCAGGTAAAAGAGATGGATGTTGGCAGATTTTTGAGACCTTTTTTTTGTTCTTTATCTCTTTTTAGGTGATCGTGATGTGAGGGATACTGAACGCTTTACTTCAGAAAGTGCCCAGATACTTATCGGGGAGATCATGGGGTGTAATCTCCAATTGCATAACATCCAGAACCAAATCAGTGATGTTATTAAAAAAAATAATAACATCATTGATGTTTTGGGGCGAATTTAAACCCCACAAAATCACCTGTTTTATTAATGTGGTCCAATCTTCCAAAATTTTTTAAAATGTTTAGAAAAGCCAAATTTGGAGGATGCACACAGTGTGCCAACATGTGCTATCTGCCATCACGGGAGATCAATGGACGCGTTTTGGGGGTGCAACACCTTCCTCAATTATAAAGTCGCATTGAGGAAAGGCTTGCTCCCCCAAAACACGTCCCTTGATCCCCCCTGATGGCAGATAGCACATGTTGACATTCGTAAATTGGTGTGCATCTTCCAAATTTGGCTTTTCAAGGGGTGATTTCCCCCCATCTGAACGCTAGATCAAACCCAGTTCCTAAATACTGATGTCTGATCTAGCCTTCAGGCTTTACCATATGTGAACTTTGTAAGTTCAAGTTTTTTGGCTTTCTTGTTGGTTTTACACAGGCCTGTTTTATCTGAAATGGATATTTTGATTTTTCATAATGCTACTGCAAACATTGTTATACAACAAACATGTTGGTTTGTTTTAAAAACCTTTGGTAAATGCGCATGTGATTGTGCAGGTATAAAAAAGTGCCTTACTCAAGAATGTGTGGATTATTGTCTCAACACTACAACACTTTTGGGGTGATGTAATTGTTGTTTTATGCACAAATGGGGGTTATTTCCTAAGGGCAAATCCTCTTTGCACTACAAGTGCAGGTTCAGTGCAGTTGCAAGTGCACTTGTAGTGAAATGTGTTTTTGCATTTAGGAAGTACCAGCCAACACTATTCTTTATATGGTTACCCAATCACGACATTTTCTGCACTCAACACATTTCTGTCAGGGTCAGCTAAAACAAACACAAGCAGTAAATGTCCACCAAGAATTTCTTTGGGTTGTTTTTTATTTGAAAAAGGTGTCACATATTGTCTGGCATATTGATAGCCCCCCTACCCGCAAAGAACTCCAGGTATCGTAACCGGACATCACGGGCATTCAGGGAGGGCAAGCCAGGACGGCCGCTTTCAAGTGCCGTCATTGTGGATGTATTTGGGATTCCGGCCTCAGGCCCAACTGAGCCAGCATAGTTGGCTGAATGTTTTTGTAGAAAATTATGGAGAACACAGCAGGAAAGTATTATATGGTTCAGTTTATACTCCGCCATATGGATGGGTGTCATAAATAATCGGAACCGGCTGGCCAGGATTCCAAATGTGTTCTCCACCACTCTTCGGGCTCTGGCCAGCCGGTAATTAAAAACCCTCTGTTCCGGGGTGAGGGTCCTCATCGGGAATGGCCGCATCAGGTGGTCCCCCAGCGCAAATGCTTCATCAGCAACGAACACAAATGGGAGACCTTCAACATTGTCCTCTGGAGGTGGCAAGTCCAAGCTGCCATTCTGGAGACGCCTGTAGAACTCCGTCTGGGCGATCACTCCACTATCAGACATCCGGCCATTCTTCCCCACGTCCACATACAAGAAGTCGTAATTAGCCGACACCACCGCCAACATCACTATACTATTGAACCCCTTATAGTTGAAATAGTACGACCCCGAGTTGGGTGGTGGGACGATGTGGACGTGTTTCCCATCAATTGCCCCTCCGCAGTTCGGAAAGTCCCACCGCCGGGCAAAGTGGGAGGCCACAGTCTGCCATTCCTGTGGCGTGGAAGGAAACTGTTGAGGAAAAAACAATAAACATTACTATTTTTTCACAGAAACCTGGCAAGCAGATTAGACACAAACATTATGGGTCAACCTCCAGATAGCATTTATTAAGGGGAATTTAACAACAACAAAGTATAAGGTACACCTATCATATTCCCCCTCCCCCCCCATGGGCCATTTCTAACATTATAGGGGGGGGGGAACTCTTGGACAGGTAACCCTCTTCACTTCATTGAGAGATGAATGCCTAAATACAGGGTATTACTTGGAACAGCCCCTCCTTAGTTACACTATTGGCAGACCACTGGACAGGTAAGAAGTGTCATAATACAAAGATATAAATACATACTGTACACATTTGAGGACATTTGGACATTCTGCTATTACCTATCAAGATAATAATAGGATACAAAAACTTTAAACAGTACCATTGGAAAGTATACAGGCAGGCCCTTGCACTACATGCTTTGGGGAATTCATCCATAAATCTGACCAGTAAAGAGGTGGGTATAGTGTGTATGGGTTTGGCAAAGTCAGCAGATAGATGATTGAGGATAGAGAATTGGGATCAGCTGACTTAGCAGTTGGGGGAGGGAGGGTTACAAAAAATTTGGGGACACCACAAAAAAAAGCCTCTGCCACTCTGCCTGAATTTAAATCAAAAATAACATTTCCAAACATTTTAGGGGGTGTTTGGGGTAAAGCACTACTATGGAGCTGATAAAATACATTGTTAAGTGACTAAATGAGGTGAATATAGGGCAGGAGACACCATGCTGGAGAGGTTATTGAAGGGCATATATGTATGAAGGACCTAAAATAATAATTACCGAAAAATCCAGCATGCATGAGGACAAAGGGGACATTCACAGCATATTCCAATCATGGTAATTAGGGAAAGAGGGAAGAAATACAATATATTATCAAACATTAAATACAATAAAATGTGATATAAAAGGATAAAAATCTTACCTTCATATACTCCTTCTGCAGGACCTGGATGATGGCAGAACAGGTCTCTGGGATAATGATCCCCAGAGCCTGGGGGGAGATGCCTGTCGAGAACTTCAAGTCCTGCAGACTTCTCCCTGTGGCCAAATACCGCAAGGTAGCGACCAACCTCTGCTCCGGAGTGATGGCTTGCCTCATGCAGGTATCCTGCCTGCTGATATAGGGGGTCAGCGAAGCCAACAGACGGTGAAACACGGGGTCCGTCATCCTGAGAAAGTTCCTGAAATCATCAGGATTATTCTCACGGATCTCACGGAGCAAAGGCATATGACAGAACTGGTCACGCTGAAGCAACCAATTCTTGGTCCATGAACTCCTCCCCACCCTGTTCATGGACTGGACTTGTGTCAAGGTCAGGACCCCAACACCAAGCCCCCGCACAGCACGAACTCTACGAGGAGTACGCATACGAAACATGGCTAGAAAACGGTCGGCTGCTCAAAACGAAGTAACAGAACGCACTGAAGAACAGCAAGGCCTGTGAAGAGCGACCTGAAAAACAGTAACGAACGAACAAGAATACAATGACTAAGTCATGCGGAACTTGCTTGCACGCACTGAAGAGCAGATACAAACCCACAAGCACAAACTGAACATCAGAAAACGATCTGAAAGCCACGAGTCTGAAAAAGCGCGAATCGTCTCTCACCAAACTTTTACTAACACGAGATTAGCAAAAGGAGCCCAAAGGGTGCCGCGCTTGGTTCTGAACCGGCCTTTTCTAGTCTCGTCGTACGTGCTTGACGTCACCGCGTTGTTGGCGATCGGAAATTCCGACAACTTTGTGCGACTGTGTGTAGGCAAAACAAGTTTGAGCCAACATCCGTCGGAAAAAATCCTAGGATTTTGTTGTCGGAATGTCCGAACAAAGTCCGACCGTGTGTACGGGGCATTACGGGTGACGCTGGTTAGTTAGTTTGTTTTTTATAGTTTATTATAGTTTTAGGGCACCCGCCGTTTATTACCTTATAAAGGTTTAACCCCCTGCCGGGCGGTGATATAAGTTACGTTTTTAGGGTCAGATAAGGTCTGCGTTGCCCCAGGCAGCGTCAGGTTAGCGCCAGTACCGCTAACACCCACGCACGCAGCATACACCTCCCTTAGTGCTATAGTATCTGAACGGATCAATATCTGATCCGATCAGAACTATACTAGCATCCCCAGCAGTTTAGGGTTTCCATAAACACAGTGTTAGCGGGATCAGCCCAAATACCTGCTAGCACCTGCGTTTTGCCCCTCGGCCCAGCCCTGCCCAGCCCACCCAAGTGCAGTATCGATCGATCACTGACACTTTCAAAACACTAAGCACACATAACTGCAGAGTTCACAGAGTCAGGCCTGATACCTGCGATCGCTAACAGTTTTTTGGTAGTGTTTTGAATCAGTCGCTAACAGTCAGGAGCTTTTTTGCCTGTGAGTCTCACTAGTGTACCCCTAAATTTAGAGCCCAAAACGGCAAATCGAAGGTACACTAGTGAAGAGGCCTACACGTTTCTGAGCATGACAGATAGTGAAGAGGAAGTCACTCATCTGTCAGATTCAGGCTCAGAATACGATCCTGTAGAGGACAGCGGCTCCATGACAGATAGCTCTGACGACGGAGTTGTGGTCCCTGCTAAGGTCAGGCGTACCAGACCCCAATCTTCTTCTTTTGTCCTTAAAGTGCAAGAACCGCTGGCAAGCACCAGCGGCCTAGTACACCCTGGTCGTACATCCAGCACTTCAGTATCACGTGGTGACATGGCGAGTCCCATAAGTGCAGTTCAAGCTGGCGAGGTGGCAAGCACTAGTAGTGTCCCGCTGCCACCAAGAAGACAAACTCAGGCCCGTCGTGCCCATAGTGCCCTTCCTGCTGCATTCACCAACCTGAATTGGGAACTCGCCACTTCTGCAGCACCCGTACTTCCCCCATTCACTGGCCTACCCGGAATTCAGGTGGAAACAGTTGATTTTACGCCACTGGATTTTTATTCGCTGTTTTTCACCGAAGATCTCTATAGATCTATTGTGGACCAAAGCAATTTATACGCTGGTCAACACATCGCCACTATTCCCCAGTCCTCCCTTGCCAGAGATTGGAGACCAATTACGGTCTCTGAATTTAAGATCTTTCTGGGCCTTTCCCTCAATATGGGCATAACTAAAAAGAGTGAGTTGCGGTCATATTGGTCCACTGACCCAATTCACCATATGTCCTTGTTCTCTGCCTCCATGACCAGGGCACGATACGAGTAGATTTTGCGGTTCATGCACTTCAATGACAATGAACTCTGTCATCCTCGTGGA
The DNA here is from genome assembly GCF_042186555.1 of Aquarana catesbeiana. Taxonomy (NCBI): domain Eukaryota; kingdom Metazoa; phylum Chordata; class Amphibia; order Anura; family Ranidae; genus Aquarana; species Aquarana catesbeiana. The sequence continues at coordinate 330,407,304 of NC_133328.1, read as the reverse complement.
GACCCTGGATACGATCGGCTCTACAAAATTTGGCCCCTCGTAAACCACTTCAACCAGCGTTTTGCAGACTTGTTTACTCCCCATCAAGTTGTCTGCGTTGATGAGTCCCTGATTAAGTTTTCTGGCCGCTTGTCCTTCAAACAGTACCTTCCCAGCAAGCGTGCCAGATACGGGGTCAAGATGTATAAGCTCTGTGACAGGGCCACAGGCTATACATGTAGATTTAGGGTTTACAAGGGCAAAGATAGTCACGTAGAGCCGACAAACTGCCCTGACTACATAGGAAGCGCTGGCAAGATAGTGTGGGACTTGGTGTCACCCTCATTCAGAAAGGGGTACCACTTGTACGTGGACAATTATTACATGAGCTTGCCACTTTTTAGTCACCTTTTTGATCAACAGATTGGAGCATGTGGCACTGTGCGACCTAATCGCCGGGGCTTTCCCCAGCGGCTTGTAGATTCCCGTCTTATGCTGGGGGAGAGAGCCTGCTTGAAGTGTAATAACTTGCGCTATGAAGTGGAGGGATAATAAGAATGTTTTCATTCTTACCTCCTTTCATGCAGACACGACGGTCCAAATTACTACGGCGACTGGTGTTGTGGAGAAACCCCTCTGTGTCCCCGAATATAACCAAAATATGGGAGGGGTGGACCTCAACGACCAGTTGTTGGCGCCGTACCTAGTTGCCCGTAAGGCCAGACGCTGGTACAAAAAAATGTCTGTTTATTTATTTCAATTGGCTTTGATGAACGCTCACGTGCTATACAGAGCTTCAGGACAGACTGGATCCTTCCTTAAATTCCAGGAAGAGATCGTCAGAGCCCTTCTGTTTCCAGACGGTGCTCCACCTCACCTTCCCCAACCAAATGCAGTAAGCCGGCTGCATGAGAGGCATTTTCCTTATGTCCTCTCGAGTACCCCTACTCAACGAGCCCCTCAAAGAAGATGTCGTATCTGTAGCAAGCGCGGATTTAGGCGTGACACCCAGTAATATTGTCCCTCCTGTCCTGACATCCTGGTCTATGCATTGGTGAATGTTTTGAACGCTACCATACACTAGTTGAGTTTTAGCGTAGGGTACAGCATTGCACAGACTAGGACACACTATCACAGGGTCTCCCAAGATGCCATCACATTTTGAGAGACCCAAACCTGGTACCAGTTACAAAAGTAAAAGTTACTAAAAAAAGTGTAAAAAAATAAATAAATAAAAAAAATAAATAAAAAAAATAAAATAAAAAAAACAAAAATAGTTGTTGTTTTATTGTTCTCTCTCTCTATTCTCTCTCTATTGTTCTGCTCTTTTTTACTGTATTCTATTCTGTAAGGTTTTATTGTTATTATGTTTTACCATGTTTGCTTTTCAGATATGCAATTTTTTTATACTTTACTGTTTACTGTGTTTTGTTGGTAACCATTTTTTTGTTTTCAGGTACGCCATTCAGCTGCAGAGTGGATTTATTTATCTTGACAGCAACAGCGTTTGCTCCCACGATACATAAAGCCGTGACTCCAGCACTGTCGGAGGTGATTTCACCACCACAGTTACATACTTCAGCATATATGCCGAAGCGTGGGGGGCAGCAGAGGGCGGAGGAGCGATTTGCTCCTAACTTTTGCGGGAGGATGCCCCCATGCTTCGGCATATATATATTTTAGGCACAGGTTGCGTTAAATGTTTTATTTTTTACTATGTTTTTTTTGTATTTGCTTTGCAGGTATGGTAAGTCTTACTGTTATAGTGTAATGTTACTTTGTTTTATTGTTAACCATCATTTGCTTAGCAGGTACGCCATTCAGTTGCAGCATGGATTTATTTATCTTGACAGCAACAGCGTTTGCTCCCACGATATATAAAGCCGTGACTCCAGTGCTGTCGGAGGAGATTTCACCACCACAGTTACATACTTCAGAATATATGCCGAAGCGTGGGAGCAGCAGTGGGTGCAGGAGCGATTTGCTCCTGCCTTTTGTGGGAGGATGCCCCCATGCTTCGGCATATATATATTTTAGGCACAGGTTGCATTAAATGTTTTATTTTTTACCATGTTTTTTTTGTATTTGCTTTGCAGGTATGGCAAGTCTTACTGTTATACTGTAATGTTACTTTGTTTTATTGTTTACCATCATTTGCTTAGCAGGTACGCCATTCAGTTGCAGCGCGGATTTATTTATCTTGACAGCAACAGCGTTTGCTCCCACGATACATAAAGCCGTGACTCCAGCGATGTCGGAGGTGATTTCACCACCACAGTTACATACTTCAGCATATATGCCGAAGCGTGGGGGCAGCAGTGGGTGGAGGAGCGATTTGCTCCTGCCTTTTGTGGGAGGATTCCCCCATGCTTCGGCATATATATATTTTAGGCAAAGGTTTCGTTAAATGTTTTATTTTTTACTATTTTTTTTTGTATTTGCTTTGCAGGTATGGTAAGTCTTACTGTTATACTGTAATGTTACTTTGTTTTATTGTTAACCATCATTTGCTTAGCAGGTACGCCATTCAGTTGCAGTGCGGATTTATTTATCTTGACAGCAACAGCGTTTGCTCCCACGATACATAAAGCCGTGACTCCAGCGCTGTCGGAGGTGATTTCACCACCACAGTTACATACTTCAGCATATATGCCGAAGCGTGGGGGCAGCAGAGGGTGGAGGAGCGATTTGCTCCTAACTTTTGCGGGAGGATGACCCCTATGCTTCGGCATATATATACGGTGCATGTATGCCCATCATTAGAAGTGGGTGGATGAAGGGAGGTATTCTAATGGTGGGCATAACCACCGATCAATCTCTTTTTTTTTCTTCGTTCAGCCCACAGGTGCATGAAAAAAAGTTTACAATATATGCCCAACAAGGACCAGCAACGTACTGGTATGTTTTTGGACTTTGAGTGGTTATACCAGAATGATGCCTGCAGGTTTAGGTATCATCTTGGTATCATTCTTTTCAGCCAGCGGTCGGCTTTCATGTAAAAGCAATACTAGCGGCTAATCCCCCCCCCACCGTCTTCCATGTTTTTCTCTGGCTCTCCTGTCCCAACAGGGAACCTGAGAGTGCAGCCGGTGATTCAGCCAGCTGACCATAGAGGTTATCAGAGACCAGAGTGGCTCCAAACATCTCTATGGCCCAAGAAACCGGAAGCTACGAGCATTTCATGACTTAGATTTTGCCGGATGTAAACAGTGCCATTGGGAAATTGGGAAAGCATTTTATCACACCGATCTTGGTGTGGTCAGATGCTTTGAGGGCAGAGGAGAGATCTAGGGTCTAATAGACCTCAGTTTTTTCAAAAAAGAGTACCTGTCGCTACCTATTGCTATCATAGGGGATATTTACATTCCCTGAGATAACAATAAAAATGATAAAAAAAAAATAAAAATGAAAGGAACAGTTTAAAAATAAGATAAAAAAAGCAAAAAAAAGTAAAGAAAAAAAAAAAGCACCCCCACCCCCCCGGGCTCGTGCAAAGGTGAACGCAAGCGTCGGTCTGGCGTCAAATGTAAACAGCAATTGCACCATGCATGTGAGGTATCACTGCGAAGGTCGGATCGAGGGCAGTAATTTTAGCAGTAGACCTCCTCTGTAAATCTAAAGTGGTAACCTGTAAAGGCTTTTAAAGGCTTTTAAAAATGTATTTAGTTTATCGCCACTGCACGTTTGTGCGCAATTTTAAAGCATGCCATGTTTGGTATCCATGTACTCGGCCTAAGATCATCTTTTTTATTTCATCAAACATTTGGGCAATATAGTGTGTTTTAGTGCATTAAAATTTAAAAAAGTGTGTTTTTTCCCAAAAGAAGCGTTTGAAAAATCGCTGCGTAAATACTGTGTGAAAAAAAAAAAAATGAAACACCCACCATTTTAATCTGTAGGGCATTTGCTTTAAAAAAATATATAATGTTTGGGGGTTCAAAGTAATTTTCTTTAAAAAAAATATATATTTTTTCATGTAAACAAAAAGTGTCAGAAAGGGCTTTGTCTTCAAGTGGTTAGAAGAGTGGGTGATGTGTGACATAAGCTTCTAAATGTTGTGCATTAAATGCCAGGACAGTTCAAAACCCCCCAAATGACCCTATTTTGGAAAGTAGACACCCCAAGCTATTTGCTGAGAGGCATGTAGAGTCCATGGAATATTTTATATTGTGACATAAGTTGCGGGAAAAAGACATTTTTTTTTTTTTTTGCACAAAGTTGTCACTAAATGATATATTGCTCAAACATGCCATGGGTATATGTGAAATTACACCCTAAAATACATTCTGTTGCTTCTCCTGAGTACAGGGATACCACATGTGTGAGACTTTTTGGGAGCCTAGCTGCGTACGGGACCCCGAAAACCAAGCACCACCTTCAGGCTTCCTAAGGCGTAAATTTTTTATTTCACTCTTCACTGCCTATCACAGTTTCGGAGGCCATGGAATGCCCAGGTGGCACAAACCCTCCCCAAATGACCCTATTTTGGAAAGTAGACACCCCAAGCTATTTGCTGAGAGGTATAGTGAGTATTTTGCAGACCTTGCTTTTTGTCACAAAGTTTTGAAAATTGAAAAAAGAAAAAAAAAAAAATTTCCTGTCTTTCTTCATTTTCAAAAACAAAATGCAAAATACTCACCATGCCTCTCAGCAAATAGCTTGGGGTGTCTACTTTCCAAAATGGGGTCATTTGGGGTTTTTTTGTGCTATCTTGGCATTTTATGACCTTCGAAACTGTGATAAGTAGTGAGGAGTGAATCAAAAATTTACGCCCTTAGAAATCCTGAAGGCGTTGATTGGTTTTCCGGGCACCGTATGCAGCTAGGCTCCCAAAAAGTCCCACACATGTGGTATTCCCGTACTCAGGAGAAGCAGCTGAATGTATTTTGGGGTGTAATTCCACATATGCCCATGGCATGTTTGAGCAATATATCATTTAGTGACAACTTTGTGCAAATATAAAAAAAAATTGGTCACTTTCCTGCAACTTGTGTCAAAATATAAAATATTCCATGGACTCAACATGCCTCTCAGCAAATAGCTTGGAATGTCTACTTTCCAAAATGAGGTCATTTGGGGGGGGGTTTGTGCCATCTGGGCATTTTATGGCCTTCAAAACTGTGATAGGTAGTGAGGAGTGAAATCAAAACTTTACGCCCTTAGAAATCCTGAAGGCGGTGCTTTGTTTTCGGGGCCCCGTGCGCGGCTAGGCTCCCAAAAAGTCCCATACATGTGGTATCCCCATACTCAGGAGAATCAGCAGAATGTATTTTGGGGTGCAATTCCACATATGCCCATTAGGGATGAGCCGAACACCCCCCTGTTCGGTTCGCACCAGAACATGCGAACAGGAAAAAAGTTCGTTCGAGCATGCGAACACCGTTAAAGTCTATGGGACACGAACATGAATAATCAAAAGTGCTAATTTTCAAGGCTTATATGCAAGTTATTGTCATAAAAAGTGTTTGGGGACCTGGGTCCTGCCCCAGGGGACATGGATCAATGCAAAAAAAAGTTTTAAAAACGGCCGTTTTTTCAGGAGCAGTGATTTTAATAATGCTTAAAGTCAAACAATAAAAGTGTAATATCCCTTTAAATTTCGTACCTGGGGGGTGTCTATAGTGTGCCTGTAAAGGGGCGCATGTTTCCTGTGTTTAGAACAGTCTGACAGCAAAATGACATTTTGAAGGAAAAAACTCATTTAAAACTACCCGCGGCTATTGCATTGCCGACAATACACATAGAAGTTCATTGATAAAAACGGCATGGGAATTCCCCAAAGGGGAACCCCGAACCAAAATTTAAAAAAAAAAATGACGTGGGGGTCCCCCTAAATTCCATACCAGGCCCTTCAGGTCTGGTATGGATATTAAGGGGAACCCCGGCCAAAATTAAAAAAAAAAAAATGACGTGGGGTTCCCCCTAAATTCCATACCAGACCCTTCAGGTCTGGTATGGATTTTAAGGGGAACCCCGCGCCAAAAAAAAAAAAAAAAACGGCGTGGGGTCCCCCCAAAAATCCATACCAGACCCTTATCCGAGCACGCAACCTGGCAGGCCGCAGGAAAAGAGGGGGGGACGAGAGTGCGGCCCCCCTCCCTCCTGAACCGTACCAGGCCACATGCCCTCAACATTGGGAGGGTGCTTTGGGGTAGCCCCCCAAAACACCTTGTCCCCATGTTGATGAGGACAAGGGCCTCATCCCCACAACCCTGGCCGGTGGTTGTGGGGGTCTGCGGGCGGGGGGCTTATCGGAATCTGGAAGCCCCCTTTAACAAGGTGACCCCCAGATCCCGGCCCCCCCCCTGTGTGAAATGGTAAGGGGGTACATAAGTACCCCTACCATTTCACGAAAAAAGTGTCAAAAATGTTAAAAATGACAAGAGACAGTTTTTGACAATTCCTTTATTTAAATGCTTCTTCTTTCTTCTATCTTCCTTCATCTTCTGGTTCTTCTGGCTCTTCTGGTTCTTCTGGTTCTTCCTCCGGCGTTCTCGTCCAGCATCTCCTCCGCGGCGTCTTCTGTCTTCTTCTCCTCGGGCCGCTCCGCACCCATGGCATGGGGGGGAGGCTCCCGCTCTTCTCTTCTTCTTTTCTTCTTTTCTTCTTTTCTTCTCTTCTTCTCTTCTTCTTCATTTTCTTCTCCGGGCCGCTCCGCAATCCATGCTGGCATGGAGGGAGGCTCCCGCTGTGTGACGGCGCTCCTCGTCTGACAGTTCTTAAATAACGGGGGGGCGGGGCCACCCGGTGACCCCGCCCCCCTCTGACGCACGGTGACTTGACGGGACTTCCCTGTGACGTCACGGGGAATGCCACAGGGAAGTCCCGTCAAGTCACCGTGCGTCAGAGGGGGGCGGGGTCACCGGGTGGCCCCGCCCCCCCGTTATTTAAGAACTGTCAGACGAGGAGCGCCGTCACACAGCGGGAGCCTCCCTCCATGCCAGCATGGATTGCGGAGCGGCCCGGAGAAGAAAATGAAGAAGAAGAGAAGAAGAGAAGAAAAGAAGAAAAGAAGAAAAGAAGAAAAGAAGAAGAGAAGAAGAGAAGAGCGGGAGCCTCCCCCCCATGCCATGGGTGCGGAGCGGCCCGAGGAGAAGAAGACAGAAGACGCCGCGGAGGAGATGCTGGACGAGAACGCCGGAGGAAGAACCAGAAGAACCAGAAGAGCCAGAAGAACCAGAAGATGAAGGAAGATAGAAGAAAGAAGAAGCATTTAAATAAAGGAATTGTCAAAAACTGTCTCTTGTCATTTTTAACATTTTTGACACTTTTTTCGTGAAATGGTAGGGGTAAGTACCCCCTTACCATTTCACACAGGGGGGGGGCCGGGATCTGGGGGTCACCTTGTTAAAGGGGGCTTCCAGATTCCGATAAGCCCCCCGCCCGCAGACCCCCACAACCACCGGCCAGGGTTGTGGGGATGAGGCCCTTGTCCTCATCAACATGGGGACAAGGTGTTTTGGGGGGCTACCCCAAAGCACCCTCCCAATGTTGAGGGCATGTGGCCTGGTACGGTTCAGGAGGGAGGGGGGGCCGCACTCTTGTCCCCCCCTCTTTTCCTGCGGCCTGCCAGGTTGCGTGCTCGGATAAGGGTCTGGTATGGATTTTTGGGGGGACCCCACGCCGTTTTTTTTTTTTTTTTTTTGGCGCGGGGTTCCCCTTAAAATCCATACCAGACCTGAAGGGCCTGGTATGGAATTTAGGGGGACCCCCACGTCATTTTTTTTTTAAATTTTGGTTCGGGGTTCCCCTTTGGGGAATTCCCATGCCGTTTTTATCAATGAACTTCTATGTGTATTGTCGGCAATGCAATAGCCGCGGGTAGTTTTAAATGAGTTTTTTCCTTCAAAATGTCATTTTGCTGTCAGACTGTTCTAAACACAGGAAACATGCGCCCCTTTACAGGCACACTATAGACACCCCCCAGGTATGAAATTTAAAGGGATATTACACTTTTATTGATTGACTTTAAGTATTATTAAAATCACTGCTCCTGAAAAAACGGCCGTTTTTAAAACTTTTTTTTGCATTGATCCATGTCCCCTGGGGCAGGACCCAGGTCCCCAAACACTTTTTATGACAATAACTTGCATATTAGCCTTTAAAATTAGCACTTTTGATTTCTCCCATAGACTTTTAAAGGGTGTTCCGCGGCATTCGAATTTGCCGCGAACACCCCAAATTGTTCGACTCAAACTCGAAGCTCATCCCTAATGCCCATGACCTGTGTGAGCAATATATCATTTAGTGACAACTTTGTTCAAAAAAAAAAATTGGTCACTTTCCTGCAACTTGTGTCAAAATATAAAATATTCCATGGACTCAACATGCCTCTCAGCAAATAGCTTGGGATGTCTACTTTCCAAAATGGGGTCATTTGGGGGGGGTTTGTGCCATCTTAGCATTTTATGGCCTTCAAAACTGTGATAGGTAGCAAGGAGTGAAATAAAAAATTTACGCCCTTAGAAATCCTGAAGGCGGTGTATGGTTTTCGGGGCCCCGTACGTGGCTAGGCTCCCAAAAAGTCCCACACATGCGGTATCCCCATACTCAGGAGAAGCAGCTAAATGTATTTTGGGGTGCAATTCCACATATGCCCATGGCCTGTGTGAGCAATATATCATTTAGTAACAACTTTTTGTACATTTTTTTTTTTTTTGTCATTATTCAATCACTTGGGACAAAAAAATTAATATTCAATGGGCTTAACATGCCTCTCAGAAATTTCCTTGGGTGTCTACTTTCCAAAATGGGGTCATTTGGGGGGGTTTTGTACTGCCCTGCCATTTTAGCACCTCAAGAAATGACATAGGCAGTCATAAACTAAAAGCTGTATAAATTCCAGAAAATGTACCGTAGTTTGTAGACACTATAACTTTTGCGCAAACCAATAAATATACGCTTATTGACATTTTTTTTACCAAAGACATGTGTTTGAATACATTTTGGCCTAAATTTATGACTAAAATTGAGTTTATTGGATTTTTTTATAACAAAAAGTAGAAAATATCATTTTTTTTCAAAATTTTCGGTCTTTTTCCGTTTATAGTGCAAAAAATAAGAACGGCAGAGGTGATCAAATACCATCAAAAGCTCTATTTGTGGGATGAAAAGAATGCAAATTTCGTTTGGGTACAGCATTGCATGACCGCGCAATTAGCAGTTAAAGCGACGCAGTGCCAAATTGTAAAAAGTGCTCTGGGTGTCTATAGCATGTAAAGGGGCGCATGTTTCTCGTGTTTAGAACAGTCTGACAGCAAAATGACATTTCAAAGGAAAAAAAGTCATTTAAAACTACTCGCGGCTATTAATGAATTGCCGGTCTGACAATACACATAAAAGTTCATGGATAAAAACGACATGGGAATTCCCCACAGGGGAACCCCGAACTAAAATTTAAAAAAAAAATGACGTGGGGGTCCCCCTAAATTCCATACCAGGCCCTTCAGGTCTGGTATGGATATTAAGGGGAACCCCGGCCAACATTAAAAAAAAAGAATGGCATGGGGTCCCCCTCAAAATCTATACCAGACCCTTCAGGTCTGGTATGGATTTTAAGGGGAACCACGCGACAAAATTTTTAAAAAAATGGCATGGTGGTCCCCCCAAAAATCCATACCAGACCCTTATCCGAGCACGCAACCTGGCAGGCCGCAGGAAAAGCGGGGGGTACGAGAGAGCACTCCCCTCCTGAACCGTACCAGGCCACATGCCCTCAACATTGGGAGGGTGCTTTGGGGTAGTCCCCCAAAACACCTTGTCCCCATGTTGATGGAGAAAAGGGCCTCATCCCCACAACCCTTGCCCGGTGGTTGTGGGGGTCTGCGGGGGGCTTATCGGAATCTGAAAGCCACCTTTAACAAGGGGGCCCCCAGATACCAGCCTTCCCCCTGTATGAAATGGTAATGGGGTACAAATGTACCCCTACCATTTTACAAAAAAGGGTCAAAATGGTAGAAATGACAAGACACAGCTTGGGACAAGTCCTTTATTTAAAAATTAAAAAAATAAAAATGTCCCACGAAGTCCATTCATCTTCTTCTTCTCTCGCTCCGATGGACTGAAAAAGAAAAAAAAAAAGCCGCAACCGACCCGCCTTCATGGGAGGCTCCTGCCGTATGATGCGTCTTCATAGGTGACAGCTCTTTTATAACTGAGGGCGGGGCCATATGGTGATGTCCCCAGGTGACCCCGCCCCCTCTGACGCACGGGGACATCCCTATGGCTTCCCCGTAGTGTCAGAAGGGGCGGGGCCACCCGGTGATGTAACCGGGTGACCCCACCCCCTCTGACGCTATGGGGAAGCCATAAGGATATCCCTGTGCATCAGAGGGGGGCGGGGTCACCCGGGGATGTCACCATGTGGCCCCACCCTCAGTTATAAAGGAACTGTCACCCGAGAGGACGGTCATTACGGCGGGTGCCTCCCATGGAGGCGAATCGGTGGCGGGGTGCGGGTTTTTTTATTTTCGGTCCGTCGGCGCAGCTAGAGAAGAAGATGAATGGACTTTGTGGGACATTTTTATTTTTTTATTTTTTAATAAAGAACTTGTCCCAAGCCATGTCTTGTCATTTTTACCATTTTGACACTTTTTTTGTGAAATGGTAGGGGTACATTTGTACCCCGTTACCATTTCACACAAAAGGGAGGCCGAGATCTGGGGGTCCACTTGTTAGAGGGGGCTTCCAGATTCCGATAAGCCTCCCACCTGCAGACCCCCCACAACCACCAGGCAAGGGTTGTGGGGATGAGGCCCTTGTCCCCATCAACATGACCTGAAGGGTCTGGTATGGATGTCGAGGGGGACCCCCACACGTTTTTTTATTTTTTATTTTAGCGCAGGGTTCTGCTTAATATTCATACCAGACCCAAAGGGCCTGGTAATGGACTGTGGGGGAATCCCATGCCATTTTTTTCAATGAATTTTATGTGTATTGCCGGCACCGACATTTCAGTATAGCTGCGAGTATTTTAAATTACTTTTTTCCTTTAGAAATGTCATTTTGTGCAGGGACTGTCGTAAACACGGTAAACATGCGCCACTTTACAGGCATACTATAGACAGCCCCCAGGTACGAAATTTAAAGGAATATTTCACTTTTATTGTTTCACTCTAAGCATTATAAAAATCACTGCTCCCGAAAAAACGTCCGTTTTTAAAACTTTTTTTTGCATTGATACATGTCCCCTGGGGCAGGACCCAGGTCCACAAAAACTTTTTATGACAATACCATGCATATAAGCCTTTAAAATTAGCACTTTTAAAGGGTGTTTCGTGCCCTTTGAAATTTGCCGCGAACACCCCAAATTGTTTGCTATTCAGCGAACAGGCGAACACCCGATGTTCGAGTTGAACTTATGTTTGACTCGAATATCGGGCTCATCCCTAGTAATTTCTTATCCTCTCAGCTAGAGGTTCCATAACTGGATTGAAAATTAAAGGGGAGAGGGGGCACCCCTGTCTGGTGCCATTTGTGATTGAGAATGGATGGGAAAGCATTTCTTTTACATATACCTTTGTTATTGTAGCAAGTTGTCTTCTGAGATCTAGCGTGTACTTGGACAGGTCTGCATAAATTTGGATGTTGTTGTATGGTTAGGTAGGTTCCCTAGTGTCTGGGATTTAGCCAGGATTTGCTCTTTTGCGTGGTAGAAGTTGACTCTCATAATTACATCTCTAGCCACAGAGCTTGGGAGAATTTACAGTTTTGAAACCCAATGAATGCGGTCTATAGTGAGTTCCAACGGTGATGTCTCAGGGAGGACTGTGATGAAAAGGTTGGTGGTCACCAAGGACTAGATGGAGATCTGGAAAGCTACCAAGTCAGCGTCACAGAATATAGTGGCGTTGGAAACAAATTATAAGGTTCTTATGCGCTGGTATCTGGTCCCTAACTGGATCGCCAAATTCCACCCCACCTACCCTCCCAAATGCTTTTGAGGTTGCCCAGATGCCAGTACACATCTCCACATCTGGTGGACCTGCCCACTGGCCCAAACATTCTGGACTGGAGTTTTCCATGTTCATTCCACATTGTTCGAAGGGTCACTGGACAATAACCTAGCCAAAGACCTACTTAATAAAAAGCCTCTGGAAGTGACCCGCCCACAATTTAAACTCCTCTTGCAAGTCACTGCCATGGTGAAGCAAACCATCGCAAAGGCCTGGAAAACGCCACATCTTAGCATCACGGAAACCAAAAATAGGGTCACCAGGGCCATGATCTATGCTAAAGTGGAAGCTACTTTCCTAAACAAAGTAAAAAAAATCAATGCCTATGGAAACCATGGGTAGAACACTGTCTCCCTTCTGATTTTGATCAATCACTGCTGTCCCCTTATCCTCTCTTACTCATGTCCCTAAGGACCACTGAGTGAAGACCCCTAAGCCTCTCTAATACTATGCCCCCTGGGACCTATCCCCATTACCTCCCTCCCCCTTTCCTCTAAACAGCTAGCATACGTTACGCGTCTGTTATGAATACCTTTCTCGACAAATAATAAGGGCTGCATCCCGGCACAAATGGTGTGATTTTATTCTCTATGTACCCTGAGACTGATTCTGTTCCTGTTTGTTATCCTTTTCCTTCTATACCAATAAAAATATTTGAACAAGAAATAAAAAAAAAAGAAAAGGTTGGTGGTGAATTTCCTGAGGTTCGCTGCTTGTACTGACTCATATACTCCCCTTAATTTGAGGTTGTTACGCCTCGATCAATCTTCCAGGTTAGCACGTTTAGGTTTGATCCACTTGCAGTCCTCTATTGCTTCATCATTTGCTTCTATTGGTCATTTACAGTAGTAGTAATTTCCTCAATGGAATTTTCAATATTGTGTACCCAGTCTCCTAGAGAGTGAATCCCATTGCCAAACTGTTTGGTCTTTTTCATAAATTCCACTGTAAGGAATTATGAAGGGACAGTAGCATGTCCTTGAGGAGAGTGTCCATGAGAGACTGATTAGAGGTTGGAAAGGACGCTATAGGTGACAGTATGGAGGCAGTAGGAGATAGAAATGCATTTTCATGGCTTACCTTGGGGTCTGAGGAATCCTGTAGACCCCACAGCGATTCAGGGATCATGAGGGAGATCCATGTAATAAGTGTTGCTATGCAGAAAGGAATGGGGGGGCGAAGCGCCATCACTTTTCTTTCCTGCTTCCTCATGCAGGCTGGAGGAAAAAGGCAGTAATCTTTTTTGGTCTCCTGTCTTCTTTTCTTTTAGGGCACATCTCCCCCGATTCATGGTCGCTTTGTCTAGATGCTGGTAATCGCTGCTCTCTGTAGCTGCTAGTCACTGGGTTCCCTGGGTCTTTCATGGAGCTCCGCTCTCAGCCATCCATGCTGATTGTGTGCTGGGCACGCCCCCCATTGTCACATTTTGCATACATATTTTGCATATTTTTTTATTTTAGTACAAACAGTACCATTTCCAATGGTTGTTTGTAACATGGGAACCTTCCTATCACTTGCCATAGCCCTCCCCCATCTGATCACTGTATTACTGTCACTGGTTCCAAAAAAAAGTGTCAAAAGTGTCAGATAGTTTTCGATTTATCTTCCGCAATATCTCAGTTCTGCTATAAGTCGCTGATCGCCACATTACTAGTAAAATAAATAAATAAATAAAAATTCCATAAATACAGTATATCCCTTAATTTGTAGATGCTATAACTTTTGTGCAAACCAATCAATATATGCTTATTGGGATTTTTTTATCAACAATATGTAGCAGAATACAAATTGGCCCAACTTTATGAAGAAATTCAATTTTTTAAATGGTTTTATTGGATATGTTTTACAGCAGAACGTAAAAAATATTGTTTTTTTCACAATTGTCTTTTTTTTGTTTAAAACACAAAAAATAAAAACCACAGAGGTGATCAAATACCACCAAAAGAAAGCTCTATTTGTGGAAAAAAAAGGATATAAATTTTATTTGGGTACAGCGTTGCAGGACAGCGCAATTGTCAGTTTAATTAATGCAGTGCCGTATTACAAAAAATGGCCTGGTCATGAAGGGGTAAACCTTCCGGAGCTGAAGCGGTTAAATACTCCTCCAGCCATAAACCTCTCCCCAAACACAGCAGACCCCCTTCCATTTAGGTGCAAACCATCTTTAGCATATAGGTTGTACCCAATGCTGTGGGGAATTCTCTTGATTGAAGTTGGTTATTGCAGCAGCAGCTGCTTTTGATATTTTATCTTTTTAATGGGCTATTAACTATTATTTTATTGTTTTGTGGCTGGATATTCAAAGCAAACACAGTGTTGACTTATTTAGCAAGGTAAGTAAACATTCACTTTGCTAAGTAAATATACATTTTGTAAAGTGGACAATCACCTTGTTATCAGCTTCTACTCCTTCAGTAAACCAAATTAAATCCTAATGTGCCAAGGGCATAAATACATGGATTTCTTATATGTTAAAGTGATTGTAAAGTCTTGGGGTTTTTTTAGTTAAAAATAACAAACATGTTATACTTATCTGCCCTGTGCAGTAGTTTTGCACAGAGCTGCCCAAATCCTCCTCTTCTGGGGTCCCTCGTCTGTGCTGCTGGCCCCCCCCTCCGGTTAAGTGCCCCCACAGCAAGCAGCTTGCTAGGGGGGCACCCGAGCTGAGCCACAGCTCCCTGTGTCCAATCAGATACGGAGCTGCAGCCCAGGCCCGCCCCTTTCTCTCCTCATTGGCTGACTGATTTTGATTGACAGCAGTGGGAGCCAATGGCCCCATGCTGCTGTCTCAGCCAATGGGGAGGGGAGTCCCAGCCAGACGAGTGTCTTGTGCAACATTGCTGGATCTAGATGGACCCTCAGATAAGTATTAGGGGGGCTGCTGCACATAGAATGCATTAAGATAAAAAGAAAACTTTCTGCCTTTACAAGCACTTTAACATAATCCTTAAATGAAAAATAAACTTCTTCTCTATAAGAGAGTGGGGATATAATTGTTTTTAAAGGAAAGAAGCAATGTTATTCATGTGAGAAATAAGTATCTATTTCTTAGCTATGTGTATATTAATACTCATGTACTGTATAACAATGTGTAATCATAATCTTTCTGAGGTATTGAAATGTTTCAGCTCAAAGTATTCATACATACCCCCAAAAAAGGAGGCCATATAGGTATTAGGCTGTTTGCTTGATTTTGCATTTTTTTTTTTACTGGAGACATGATGTACAAATGTATCTCTGTCTGCTAGATGTCACTGTTCCACAACAAAAGAACAATTACACTGTATGCTTCTTGGTTTCCAGATACACATTTATAACAAACCTTTTATTGGATAACTGAATAAAAAGCAAATCAATCAATTATGAAGTAGAACATTTTCTTACTAGTGCAATGTTGCTTAGTCACACGTCTAAAATACAGTTCTGAATCCTATCAAGATTAAATGTGAGAAACCAATCAATAGAGATGAATGAATTGAATTTAAATTGGGAAAAATACTAGTCTTGCAATTCTTCCTTTATCCAGTTATTCATATAGCAGTTTGGTTATAAAAATAAGCAATTAATTCATACTATACACAAACTACTGCACTGGATTTCCAACACCTAGCTATACAGTACACATGTGTTTCTGCTTTATACCTATGCATTATATTCTATGAATGCTGTGCATTTTACAATGTCCATGTGTTATTTTTATTTTTTACAAACAGACAGATTATAGCAAGCTGCTAGAGATCCATAGGCTACAGACCTGCATCCTCTTTGGAATAAACCATAGGTGGGACTCTTTTGATTATATTCTTTAGATTATAAATATCTGTGATTTTTTTCTGTTTGTATTTTATATTCATTTCTAACCTGCGAATGGTAATATGTAACCATGTCTTTTCATCAGCTTTTTTTTCAGTCGGTCATGTGACTTTGAGGAAGATCATGTGATTGCATTTGTACTATTTAAGGCCCCTTTCACACGGGGCGGATCCGCTCAGCGGGAGATCGATCCATTGATTTCCACTGAGCCGGCAGATGACAGGTCCATCTCTGCTCACTGAGCAGGGAGGGACCTGTCAGAGCACCGCTGATTTCTATGGGGAGATCAGACGAAAATGGACAGCATGTCCATTTAATCATATCTCATCTGATCCAATCCACCAGATGGATGGCTGAACATTGTGCCATACGTCTGTCTTGAATGGATCAGATAGAAGGCGGGTGTTAGCAGATACATCTCCACTGACACCCCATAGGAGTCAATGGGTGGCCCGCTTGGATCCGCCTGAAAAACAGACAGGTGGATCCGAGCGGGCTTATCATGTAAAAAGGGGCCTTAGGCCCATTACAAACACACACACACGTCCGTTTTGACAGACTCTGTTTGCTTAGCGCGGATCACTCCATTGATCCCCGCTGAGCTGACGGATGACAGGTTTATCTCTGCTCACTGTGCAGGGATGGACCTGTCAGAGCTGCGCTCTCCTCTATGGGGGATCAAATTAAAATGGACCGCCTGCCCATTTTCATCCGATCCGCCAGATGGATGGAAAATAGGGTTTCCATCCGTCTAGATTCAGGGGATCGGAGCGGATTGGATGTCAGCGGACATGTCAACGCTGACATTCATTGCTCCATAGACCTGCATGGAGCGTCCGTTCAGGTCCGCCTAAAAAACTGACAGGCGGACCTGAATGGTCTGCATGTGTGAAAGGGGCCTTAGTGTTTGTAACATTTACTTATTAGCCATGATTAGGGCCTAACAGACTAAGCTTTCTATATGACTGTTATCCACTGGTTTTGAATAAAGACTACTTGTTTTAGTAGCTATACCTTGACACTGGCTTTTCCCTGTTACTGCTGATGTTTGGAGGTTTTCAGCAACCTGCCAGCCTGAGTGCTGTGGTTCCAAAGTGGTGGATAATTGAGGAGGTGACAGCTCTTATGCATCTGTTCCATAAGGCTAAAAAACGAAATGATTCTATTTTCTATTATCTTAATCATACATTTTAGAAATGTAATCATTAAGATGGAGTTTTAATGTATACAATCTCCCAGAACTTTTTCTTAGTTTTCAAAATATGTAAATAAAGGACATGTTTATTTGAGTAGGCAGAGTGTGGCTATCCTGATATTATTAACCCCTGCTCACCCCTTCCTGCCCAGGCCAATTTTCAGCTTTCAGCGCTGTCACACTTTGAATGACAATTGTGTGGCCATGCAAATCTGTACTCAAACAAAATTTTTTTGATTTTTTTAGACAGATGGAGCTCTTTTTTGGTGCTATTTAATCACCACCGGGTTTTTTTTTTTTTTTTTTTTTTCCATAAAAGATTTTATTTAAGCAATTGTACATACAACTTTTACAATCTTTGTTACATATGTATAAAGTACAAGAGAAGTTTCCATGTTTCATACAAAAATGCATAATTTTACATCTTAAGTCATGGAAAATCGAACATTATGTTTTAAATTTTTTAGCAGTGTAATTTAGTCCCTTAGAAAGTCTTGTAATTATATTCGGTATAGTTGGGTTTTGAAATAAAGATACTCTTTTATATAACATTTAGAGCAATTGACTTGGTTTGGCTTTGTTCAAGATAGAGTGTCTATAAAGGCTTATTTGGTACCGAATGGATAGTTATGATGTTTGTATGATTTTCCCTTTAGTCAGCTTATGACATGATGATCATAGGAAACTTCCCGTGTGTGGCATTTAAAGAAGGGGCTTAAGTATTGAGAAACGGGAGAATATGATTAAGTGTGGTTTTATAAAAGGGGACAGTGGGGTAGTCAGGGAGGTGAGGGCTGCTCTTCCATTGTGTGCTTTTTCTTCCATCCCGCACAATGGGAGGAGGGAATACTGTGGAATCCAGTAATGGACAGGGATCTGAATTATTGCACTTTATGTTGGGAATAAAGATTTATAGTAATCCGTCGTTTTGAAGTGGTTCCAACAAAAATATATAAGCCCAGTTCCACAAAGGCTGTTAGTAAAAATCCACCCCCTTGTTATGATTGAGGCATATAGTTATTACCACTGTAGGGAGTCGGTTAACTGTTGAGGCAATCAAAAATTAAAACTTTTACCTTTCCCGTTAACTTGTGGCAAAGAGATTTTGGGATAATTATGTGGTGTTTAGCCTCTGCACGTCTTTGGAAATTCAGTCCAATGGAGTTGAAGAGGTGTGTTTGTATTACTACCCGCTTAGGCTCTGAGGAAAGGGGTTCTCCCCAGAAAGGCGTCAGCCATCGCCCCATCAATTGGATGTCCAGGTCCCGATTACGTTTTGATGTCCACTACTGCATACCTGCAGCTATTGTTCATGTTTAACGTACATGCTCGTTTGTGAGTATCCATCTTTTGTTGTTTTATCTTTTTAATAAACGCTTTTTGTGGTAATGCACTAGGTAGGTGCGCCCTCTTTTTTTCTTTTTATCCTCTTGTAGTCCATGAATATGTTCTGAAGAGGGCTGCAAGACAGCAGATATTACAGAAGCTTTTTGGCCTTATCTTCATTGAGGTTTTAGTCACTCAAGCGCAGGAGAGAGTTTTTTCTGTTTGTGTTTGTATTCGTAACACAGTAAGGTTCTTTTCTGGATAGGACATAGTATCTCACTTGACATTTTGATCCTGAAGAGTTTTCGTCATCTTACAGATACAAAAGTTCAGGCATATGCAGTATATGACTCTGGGGTATCTTGAGCACTAAATGAATCATCCCTGTAATTCCTGCATAGAGTGTCTGCGGGGTTCATGGCGTGCGGTGGTACATCTCGACGTGAGAAGCGTTCTCCCGGGATGTAGGGTCTAGTCTTCGGCGTCTGGATCTGTGGCGTTGTGCTTTTGTTGAAGCATAGTAGGAAACTGCCTTCCAAGGTTCCGATGGGAAGTAGAAGGAGTACCATTCCGGCAATTCAATTGCTGGGATATCGAGCTGTTCACAGAACATGGGGAGGTCTTCTGGTGTTCAGAAGAGTGCGGTGCGACCTCTAGTGGTGGCTGAGAGGCAAAATGGAAACTTCCACCTGTATTGTATATTGCGTGCCCGTAACGTTTCCAGCAGGGGGCGTAGTGTGCGTCTGTTTTGTAATGTTATCTGAGATAGGTCTTAGAACAGTTTAATGTCTGCGCCATTGTATAAAATAGGGCCTCTATCTCTCGCCTTTCTAAGAATCTCTTCTTTAAGCGGAAAGTTTACCAGACAGCATACTATGTCCCGAGGGGGTTCTGTATCCCGGAGAGGTGGTCTTAGTGCACGATGAAGTCTTTCCATATCAGTCTTTTTACCTTTTTGCTTTTTTCTATTTTTCCTCGCATGTGTCTTGCTTCAACAGAGAGTGTGAAGTTGTTCCTATTGTGTTGATGGCAATAAATTCATTGTTAAATATATATCCGCTCCTACCAATGTTAATGGCTAAACCCTATGGTGGGAAAGGCAAGTGCATTTTCAGGAACCTGAATGGGAAAGACTGTGTTTAGGAGCTACACCCTCATTTATGGTTAAAGTGTGTGCCAAGTCAAAGTGTTTTTGTACTATATTGTTTATTTGAACCTTGTAATATATGATTTCAAGAGTCAATTAGAATACAAAAAGAGAAGGGGTGGAACTCAAGCAATAATAACCAGGCAAAGTGGAAGCAAGGGAGATTCTAAAACATTATTAAAGACCACTAGATATACAGTGGATCTTAAGTAATAAAATCAAATCGTGGCAAAAACAAACTGAGCATTGACATACTAAAATCTTAATGAGACTGTAATCTCAAATGTCCAACCTATGTGTTGCTATATTAGAAAATTTCCAATAGGAGGAATTAAAGTCCCATAGTGAAAGATACCCTATAACAGGACTATCATATGTATGCAAAACAAAAAAGTTACTAGGCCGATATCTCATTTTTTTTTTAATCAAAAAAGGTTTAATTGAACACAATCAAAAACTTCCAATGTACAAATCATATGCTTTTAAACAGTAACATGTACATATCCCATTTAACGTTGCAGCAGCCAGAGATATAAACATAGCACACATGAACTCATGTCTTTACTCCCCCCCCCCCCGGCAATGATCCCTTAATGCAGATAATACATATAGAACAAAATCACCCTGTGGGGCACTGTAGAAATTTCCAGTTTCCTTGGACTCAGTCCAGGTGTGTCAAGCCAACGCGACCATAGCCTTTCAAACCTGCCCAGGCATCCCCTGTGTTGATAGATATATTGTTCCATAATAAAAGTATTTCCCATATGTGTTATCCAAGAGGCGGTTATGGTGGCAGTGTGATCGATTTCCAACCCATTAAAATATGTTTTCTGGCCTGAAACAGCGCCCTGGAGAATGCAATCCTGATCTGTTCTTTGGGGATCACCTCCTCCAGAACTCTCAATATGCAACATATGGGATCTAAAGGTACACTCGTCTGGAATACCCAATTGAATGTTCCCACCACCGCACTCCAGTAGCAGTGGAGTTTCGGGCACCGCCAAAGGAGATGTATCAGATTCTTATTGTGTTGCCAGCACCTACCACAGAGGGAATCTGCCAATCTTCCCATTTTATGAAGTTTTGTCGGGGTGTAATGTACTCAAAGTACAATATAATGTTGGGAAACCGTTTGTACCACATTCAAAGAGCATGTAGATATAGACTGCAGGGCCTCCTCCCACTGATCTCCCATGAGTGACCCTAGGTCTCTCTTCCTCATAGCCACTGCCTTAATGGAATGTGCCCGTAAGTGTTGAGAAAGTAACATTTGATAACATTGAGATATAATCCCCTTAGTTTCAGTACTTGACTGGATCAAGTTAAAGATAGGAGTGGCGGAAATCACCCATGCTCCTGCATCCCCCTGTGCGCCAATGGTGTGCCAGAGCTGAAGATATAGGTAGAACATATTGTCAGGTAGGTGAAACCCACTCTTTTAAGGGAAAGACAGCAGTTTGCCATTCATAAATATGTGGGACACCAGAGTCACACCAAAAGCATGCCACCTGGGCCCTTGCTGCAGCTTAGCCAATTCCACATAGGAGAGATGGCCCCAGATTGGACTGAATTCCGTGTATCTCAGTACCCCCTGCACCTGTCTGCCCTTGTTCCATATTTTTTGGAGTAGTGTAAGATTAGGTGTTCGTTTGTTAGACTTATGGAACATCTGCACCTCCAATCTCTCCGGGACAGTCTCCGCCCCCAAGGCAAAAAGCATCAGCCGAGCCGATGAGCCTACTGGATTGTGGGACATGGAGCCAACCAGATGCTGCATTTGGGCAGCTATAAAGTACAGCCAAGGGTTGGGCACCACCAATCCTCCACTGTCTTTAGAATACTTCAATTGTTACAGTTTGATCCTGGGGGCTTAGTGTTCCACAATAAGCATCTAAAAAGGGAATTAACTGCTCTAAATATTTTAAGATGGATCACTACTGATGAGTTGTGGAGGAAAATGCAGTAGCTGTGGCATTAAAATCATTTTAATTAGATTTGCTTTACCTTCCAGTGACAGTTTGAGGTTGTTCCAGGTATTGCTCTTATCCCTAAATTGGGACAGTAGGGGATAAACATTTAGGGAGCAATAATCCACAAGCCGGGGAGAAATCTGGATTCCCAGATACTTAAAGGTGGTCACAACTGGGAAGGGACAAGAGTCAGGTAGTTCCACCTCCCCTTCCTAGTCCAGCACCATTAGAGCAGATTTAGAGCAGTTTATGGTCAGGCTGGAAAAGTGTCCAAGGCCTGAGATTATTGACATGACCCCCGTTAATGAGTTATTGGTGTCTCCCAAGAAGAGCATCAAGTCATCTGCATATAACATGATCTTTTCATGTATATCGCCATATATGAACCCTGGAACCTGTGTGGTGGCTCTCACTAGTGCTGCTAATGGCTCTATGGCAATCGCAAAGAGCAAGGGGGACAGTGGGCATCCCTGCCTTGTTCCTCTGCCCAGAGCAAAAGCAGGTGACATCATATCCAACATTCTGATGGTAGCCTGTGGGGATGTGTACAGCCATTTGACCCATGCTATAAACTGGTCCCCAAAGCCAAACTTGGATAACACCGCCCACAAGTACCTCCAGCTGACACTATCGAATGCCTTATTGGTGTCAAGAGACAGAAGAGCTCTGTGGCCCCATTATCTACTTGCAGCTGCATGTTAAGAAAGAGTCGCCTGAGGTTGGTGGCTGTTGATTTTTGTGGCAAAAATCTAGCTTGATCTGTATGATGGAAGATATAATCCTGTTGACCCGCAGCGCCAAGACCTCAGCCAGGATTTTGCATCGCTCTGAAGCAATGAAATAGGTCTATGTAAACCTGGGTCAACCAGATCTTTCCCAGGCTTGAGCAACAAGATCATATTCTCTCTGTCCATTGAAGGAGGAAGGCAACCCTCCTCCAGCAACGCATTGAAGACCTCCAGCAACCTTGGCAGCATCTGTTCACCAAATTGAGTACAGGCCAACATCTTATTGAGATGTTGTGATCTCCGAAGGCATGAAGTCTAAGCACCAGCTGGTCTTCACCTGAGTACCTGATGGTGAAGATAGGACTGGAACCCTAATGGCCCCCAATACTTTTTCTGTGTGTTGATACCAGGAAAGCTACAGTGTGGAGGCTGTACACTTGAAGATCAAAAAGAGAATCGTCAGGCCCAGTCAGGGTTCATGGCAGGTAGCAATCAAAGGGTATTTAGGTCCAAGCAGGGTTGCATCAGGTGGAAAAGAAGTAAGTAGTTAGGTCAATCTGGGGCAGTAATGTTTAGACAGTTTTGCAGATAAGTATTGCAACTAACAAGGGGTAGCTGGTGAGAAGACACAGTACCAGCCTGTTAAAGGGCTGGTATTTAAATTTCCTTTTGTTCAAAGGACACAGTGTCCTTTTAACTTATGCTGGAAGTTCCATAGAAAGTACTGTTAGGGATTTTGTGAGTGCCACTTGAAGAACTGGTAGAATCTAGTGAAGAAACTATTATATTAAAGATGAAGTAAACTTCCTCTGCAGACATTTAACTATAGGTAAGCCTATAATAAGGCTTACCTATAGGTAGTGTAAATATCTCCTAAACCTGTACCGTTTAAGAGATATTTACATTACATGCAGCCAGTGACATCACTGGCGCAGGCGCTCTGAAAGAACGGCCACAGGTGCCATTCCTTCCGAGCCCTGTGCTGTGAACGATGGCTCCCGCATGCATGCGTGGGAGTGGTGCAAACACTGGAGCCTGCGAAATAAGAAGAAATGCCGGGGAAGATGTCAGCCATCTCAGCAGTGTGTGCATGCTGCTGCGGGGGCTTTGTTCTAAGGTAAGTATTTTATAATGAGCTAGTATGAGATGCATACTAGCTCATTATGCCTTTGTCTTACAGGTTTTTTCTTTTCGTTTTTTTTAAAGAGTTTACAACCTCTTTAATCAGTAGGTAGGCTTGGGTGATGCTTAAAACTGCTGATAGTGCAACAGCCAGGTGTTAAAATACTACATTTCTATGGAGCTATAAGAGACAGAACATCACCATATCTCAATGGACCTACAGGTAAGAGAATTGCTATTGTGCACTGTATGGGCCAGAGGTGTGCAGTCTGATCACAAACTGTGTGCCATCGACTTCACACATAACCTCTCATCAGATATATTTTTAGTATTTAATGCATTCAGGCAAAGTAATGTGTAAGTGTAAAATATATATTATTACCTCTCACAGAGATGACAGTTTCCCCCTGATAATAATCAGGAGGATGGTGCCATTTTTTATGTATACATATATATATTCATATAAGTTTATAAAAAGGCATTTAAGACTTCAAGATTGCCTTTTGTATATAATTATAATTTATTTTTATAAATGGACAGAATAGAAAAGTACACTTTTACTGTATATCTTTGATGTTCCTGATTTATCAGGATCATGGTATGTCTAGTAGTTCAGACCAAACTTTTGGGATGTTTGGTGGGAATTGCCTAGCCAAATGCCCCATAATGCACCAAAGGTCAGGAGCAAGATTTTGACTATGTATGATTTTTGGCCAAATCCCAGCCCACATGCTATAAAAGTCTGCTTTACCAGCAGCCATTTGACAGTGTGTGGGAATTTAGTAAAAGAAAGAGAGGGACAGCTGACAATATTGCAGGGGAAAATAAGTTTATGTTGCAGTATGCTACCACTGAGCTATATAGTGTGGTACATACAGTGGTACTTTCATTGCTGTTGTATATCCCCACTGACTTTTTGTAGTGAATCACAGTTTGTGGGGTTAGGGGGAGTGGAGTGTAAGCCTATTTGCATTTACTGTAATTTAGTCCTTTTTTAGGTGTGTGTTGTTGACATCAACCTTTTCTTCTGTTAAAAAAAAATTGTTTATTTTGTGCTTGGTGTTTTCACTCTGTTTTCTTTGAGTAGGAAGCACTCTGTTCTTCTTACTCATCCATAGCTACTACTGCTGTTGCCCCTCAAACTGACACGGAAGAGTCAGTTGAATTATCTGACCACAATAAAAGCTACTTGCTGCAAGAGAATGTGTAGCAATTGAGTTTGAAGGGGAGCACAAAAGCAACATAGAGAGGGGACAGCAGGCAGAAAGAGCCAATGACACTGATATGCAAACAGCTGCAACTTACTGCCAAATTGGCTCCTGTGATGAGGAAGGGGGATGATGATTAGGTCTCGGATCATATTTGGCTGCCATTTACAGTAGAGGAAGAAAGTGAAGGATAGGCAAAACATCAGTGAGGCAGAATGTTGCCCAAGGGAAGCTTGCTGAGGAGTGGAGTGAGCAGCTACCTTATTCCATTAGATGCCAGAGCTCCACAGGTGCAGGCCATTGTTAACCCATGGTACTACTCAGCTGTGTGGGCCTTTGTCAACACATGAGCTGTAGAACACACCTTAGTAATTTGAAGTATCTGTCACTAGCATCTTAAGCATGGTATAAGGTTGGTATTTGGGTACCACATAAATGAAGAGACTTATGCACATTCACCATATAGCTCAGTAAGAACAGCAACCACATACTAACAGTTGACAGTGAAAGGGCCTACTTTATCCTCCTTCCTTTACCTCCTTCCTTTCCACTCCCCCCCCCCCTCAACTATACAAGATTTCCAATTTGCAGCCTGAAATTAAAGTATTCTAAGAGGTATTAGAGATTTACGTTTTCGGAACTTCTAATGGGGAAGAGGGTCAGCCTGTGGCCATGCAGAGCAATTCATTCATTCATGGGTTTCCCCACATCCAATTTGCATGTCAGGAGATTGTGATCGGCTCTCTATGGAGCCGGTTCACACATCTCCGGAGCGGCTCTGGTGTGAACTGCACAGGAGTCCTGTGTGTCTTCTGGTCTATTTCAGGTCCGAATTCAGCCAAAAATCTGGACTGAAATAAAACCTGAAACAGTGAACAGGGACGCACCGGACCCCTGCTGTGAGCTGTTCTGTGCTGCAGTGTGAACCCAGCCTAAAAGTTGATAAAAATCTACAAATGTTAGACTTACGCAGCAACTTAAAATGCACATAGTAAACATAAAGACATATATTTAAGGCTAGATTTGCTTTAATTCTTTAGTATGGATTTTGTCAGAATTGATATTTACTGTCTGATGACAGCCTGTACATAAATACTGTCAGTTTTAAGATGATTAGATGACAGTGTTGGGTAAATTACAATATTTTCATTTATTTAACATTCTAAGATTTCATGATTGAAGTAAGTATTTGAAAAGATGGTCATAAACACATACTGCATTGTTATTTTTCTTGTCTTTATGCTTTGACTTTTACTCCTTGAAAATGATTTAAAAGCTATAATTCTTGCAGCAGGAAATGATTGTTGTTTTTTCAACCATGCTTAACATGTTTAAATTAAAAATAGGGCAGTAAACACAAGATGCTGACTGACGATTCTGTCACTGTGCTTTGCAGCTCATCAGGCAAATTGAATTCATATACTCTTCATTGCTATTAGATGTGAATTTGTACTTGCAGAAATTGACTTTAATTATCCTCTTCAGATGCAGGTGAAACACATTTTATTTAGTATGTGGAGGAGTGCTGGAAATGGCAAAGCCAGTGACCTTCATTTGAACTCTGCTGTAATGTTTAAGGCTTGATTTCTGGGTATCATAAAGAAGATAGTGTACCATTCTATCAGCCTTGAAGTATGCAGTTATTTAAAGATTCTACTGAAAAATGAATTAGGTTAGAAACGACATCAGTGGGAAATATACTCAACTCAAGAGTAGTAGATTACTCTTTATAGATGGATTAGGTATTATAAACCCGATTTATTGGACATGTTCTACTTGTATGTCAATGTACTTAAACATAAGTCAAGATAACTATCAGAATTTTAAACTTCTGCTTTTTCTTTGAGCAATTGTGTTTGCAAATTGCAAGAAAAAAAAGATATATTTTAAGAAAAAGGAAAACAAATCTCTCCACAGACAGTAAATTGTAAGACCATTTTTCCATCAACATATAAGATGAAAAATTATATATATATATATATATATATTATATATATATATATATATATATGTATATATACACACACATGTACACACACACACACACATACATATACACACACACACAGTATCTCACAAAAGTGAGTACACCACTCACATTTTTGTAAATATTTTATTATAACTTTTCATGTCACAACACTCAAGAAATTGCACTTTGCTACAATGTAAAGATGTAAAGTAGTGAGTGTACAGCTTGTATACCAATGTAAATTTGCTGTCCCCTCAAAATAACTCAACACACAGCCATCAATGTCTAAACCACTGGCAACAAAAGTGAGTGCACCTTTAAGTGAAAATGTCCAAATTGGGTCCAATTAGCCATTTTCCTTCCCCGGTGCCATGTGACTTGTTAGTGTTACGAGGTATCAGGTGTGAATGGGGAGCAGGTGTGTTAAATTTGGTGTTATCTCACACTCTCATACTGGTCACTGGAAGTTCAACATGGCACCTCATGGCAAAGAACTCTGAGGATCTGAAAAAAAGAATTGTTGCTCTACGTAAAGATGGCCTAGGCTATAAGAAGATTGCCAAGACCCTGAAACTGAGCTGCAGCACTGTGGCCAAGATCATACAGCAGTTTAACAGGACAGGTTCCACTCAGAACAGACCTTCCCATGGTTGACCACAGAAGTTGAGTGCACATGCTCAGCGTCATATCCAGAGGTTGTCTTTGGGAAATAGATGTATGAGTGCTGCCAGCATTGCTGCAGAGTTTGAAGGGGTGGAGGGTCAGCCTGTCAGTGCTCAGACCATACGCCGCACACTGCATCAAACTGGTCTGCATGGCTGTCATCCCAGAAGGAAGCCTCTTCTAAAGATGATACACAAGAAAGCCTGCAAACAGTTTGCTGAAGACAAGCAGACCAATTTGATGCAATTTGAGACCTATTAAAGTCTATGGGACACAAACATGAAAAATCAAAAGTGCTAATTTTAAAGGCTTATATGCAAGTTTGCAAGTTATTGCCAAAAATTGTATGGGGACCCGGGTACTGCCCTGGGGGACATGTATCAATGCAAAAAAATTGTTTTTTTCAGGAGCAGTGATTTTAACAATGCTTAAAGTGAAACAAAAAAATGAGATATTCCTTTAAATATCGTGCCTGGAGGTCCCCTTAGTCTGCTTGTAAAGTGGCACATCTGTGCAATGTGTAGAACAGTACTGCAGCAATAATGACATTTCTAAAGGAAAAAATGTAATTTAAACTTGCTTGCGACTATAAGGTAAAAAAAAGCATAGGGTCCCCCCCTATAGTCCATACCAGACCTGAAGGGATATTAAAGGGCACTCCATGCCAAAATTAAAAAAAAAAAATTGATGTGGGGTCCCCCCAAAATCCATACCACACCCTTATCAGAGCATTTAGCCTGGAGGTGAGGATAGGGGGGATGAGTGAGTGCCCCCCTCCTAAATCATACCAGGCCACATGCTCTCAACATGTGGCTGAATGGCTGCTTGAACTCGCAGCTCCGTAGTAAACCCGTCTCCAGCGACTATACAGCTACCCCAAACAGGGTCACAACTGTCCTCCTATGATCCCGTAGCACTCCAGAACCACCTGACCATGATGTCCAAGCAGAGGAAGGTGTTTAAATCACCAAAAAAAGCTCAAGGCATTCTTCTCCCCTCCCAGTCTGAACAACAGCCAAGATGGCACCAGGGAGCCCAGGGATACACAGCGCGGCTCTCTTGTCCTCCTCCTGGACAGAAAATACACAAGCTCTCAGGGAAGATCTCCCACACAGACAATGGTGAGTCCACTCCACCTAACTCCACCTCCACAGCCAGTCCTGCCAAGTCAAGGCTCAGAACAGAGGGGCCAGAACACAATCAGGACAGCACAGCTTCCTGCCTATTCTCTCTCCCTCCTCTTCAGCAATCATCACTGCTGGATTAATTTCCTACATCAGACCAGCCCCTGTCAGATCAGACAATGAAGACATGCTCCTGTCCTTAAAGCAAACACTCTACACTGATCTGTCCACAGCTGTATCTTCATTGTCTGTTTCTGTTCGGCACATCACGGATCTGGTGGACAGAATACTGGGAGGGGCTGGGGAAGACCCGGCTGTCATGGTGCACATTGGCACCAATGATAAAGTCAGAGGCAGATGGATTGTCCTAAAGAACAATTTTAGGGACTTGGGAGCTAAATTGAGGAAAAGAACCAAAGTATTCTCAGGAATACCACCAGTACACTGAGCCACACCAGAAAGGCAGAGGGAGATTATGGAAGTAAACAAGTGGCTGAGCTGGTGTAGTAAGGAGGGGTTTGGGTTCCTGGAGGACTGGGCCGACTTCTCAGTCGGTCACAAGTACTATAGAAGGGACAGACTGCACCTAAATGAGGAGGGTGTAGATCTGCTGAGAGTAAAGATGGCCAAAATGTTAGAGGGGTTTTTAAACTAGGCAACGGGGGGGGTGCAGAGGTAGAGATAGTCAGCGCAGAACACAGTCCAGAGGGTAGTATTGGGGGCATTAGTGGTAGGTTGACTAAAGCACATAAACCCAAGGTAAGTATAGTAACAAGTCCTAGTTGCAATCTTAGAACACCCAACAAGAGAATAGTATGCAACCGTTCTAAACTATATGGCATGTTCACCATTGCCAGGAGCCTGGTGGAGAAGATGGGTGAACTAGAGATACTGTTGTACAAGGAAGATTTGGATTTTGTTGGAATTTCAGAGACTTGGTTCAACAGCTCTCACGATTGGCTGGCAACCATTCAAGGGTATACCCTTTATTGCAGGGATAGAGAGGGTTAAAAAGGGGGAGGGGTGTGCCTGTATATCAAGAACAATGTATAAGTGAATGTGAAAGATGACATCAATAAGGGAGCTAGGGACGAGGTGGAATGCTTATGTGGGGAGCTCCAAAGGGATGAAGCTAAGGGGAAAATAATACTGGGAGTATGCTATAGGCCCCCTAATCTGAGGGAGGAGGGGGGGGCGAACCTCCTATCACAATTTGGATTAGCAGCAAGGATAGGAAGTGTTATAATGGGGGATTTTAATTATCCAGACATAGACTGGGAGGAGGGAACCACTCATTCATCTGAGGCTTGCCAGTTTCCAAATGCCTTGCAGGACAATTTCATGGGTCAGATGGAAGACGCACCAACTAGAAATAAATTGTTACTAGATCTACTGATTACCAACAATACAGACCTGATCACGGATGTGGAAATATGGGGCAATTTGGGAAACAGCGATCACAGGTCAGTTGGCTTCAGTATAGATCACATAAATAGGAAACATAAGGGAAATACAAAGACACTGAATTTCAAAAGAGCCAACTTCCCTAAACTATGAACCTTGCTAGAAGATTCTTAGGAAGGAATCCTAGGAAAAAAGAACATGGAGGAGAGAAGGGTTCGCTTTAAGAGCATATTAAATAAAGGCATTAGCGGGGGCGTGGCCGACCGGAGCTGAAGATGGACACCTGAACACTCTGCTAGTCAGCCAGGGGAAACCATAGAATGACGCAGGCCACTCTCTACTCAATCCATAGCCATCCTTGCTCCAGAGACACCGGTGACCCTATACAACATGTCCAGAAAGAGATTCACTGACTACAAACCCCAGAAACTGACCAAGTTTTATTTCAAGCCGGTGAAGCAGGTGAATATAAAGATGGCGCCAGCCGCGCCGTGCTACGGGACTCATACATGGATCTCCCGGATAAAATCCCTGAGGATTCACCTAACTCAGGTACCCCTGCATTGCCCTCTCATCCCCGGAGTGTGACCCCCTCCCCAGCAGCCCCACAAAGGCTAAAATGTGGCTTGATAAGCTACCTCAGCAGCCGCTGTAGGCACAAATCGAGGCCCGAGCTTTCAACCCCCTCCTCTCTAACCAGGCCTTACATTCATCCATGGCATCCTTCCCAACCTCAGGCCAACCAGTCATTGACACCACCCTGAAGGACATGTTACTACCACTGCAGACCTCCCTAATGACTGATCTCTCCTCACTATTTACAAAAATCTCCTCAGACAAATGTCAAATCTTTTCGCTCTATGTCAAATCATTTCTTTCTATGTAGAATAATCTTGAACTAATAAAGCTAAGGTTAGGCACATTCGACCACAGGTTCGATGGACACAGATCGTTATTGTCAGTGTCATGTCGAATCTCCTATCTATATTGAACTGTTGTCACAATGAAAATGAAAATAAAGCATTTGTTTATGTCGGATCTTTCGGTTTTTGGATTCTGCACGTTCGTTAACGTTTGTTAAAACGATAATGAGAATACCCAAAATTTGGAAGAAAATGCATTCGGACGAAAACGAATGCACATGTCTAATGGGGATCCAATTCTTCCCAGACCTCTCCAAGAACATGCTCCAGCTAAGACGACAGCTGAACCCAGTCACAAAAGGTCTTCAAAACCATAAAATACAATATAAATGGCGTTACCCAGAAACTCTCCTACTCACAAGAAATGGTCAATCCCACACCATAAGTGATCTTGATAAAGGGCTACGTCTCCTCCACACGTGGGGAATCATACAGGAAGCTCCCAAGACAACTCTGCCACACAGAAGAACACCCACACCCCGCAGAAAACTGGACCAAAACCGCAGCTAACTAGATCCCACTATCATCGCCAAAATGAGCCAAAAAACACCATTACAGCTCCCCTGAGTTCTGACGAACTGAATCTCTTGTTTCTCAGCTCCCCTCGTTACTAATTGTTCTTACCCCAACTAGAGGTTGAAGCGGTGCTTTGCACCACCTCTAGAAACATTTTTACAGTTACCCAGAGTTTTATTCACTAACGGTTTGCTAATCAATTTTTCCACTGTTTTGTGTGATTAACATATTGCTCTATTCACAGCTCTATTAACCATCTTGCTGACAGGCCCTCAGACTTCTGCTCATCTCTTATACTGTATCCTACGCAGGTACCTTCAAATCCTGAACCACAATGACTAACTGTAATGCCGCATACACACGAGCGGACTTTCCGGCATACTTGGTCCGGCGGACCAGAGTCTGCCGGACAATCCGACTGTGTGTAGGCTCCGGCGGACTTTTCCAGCTGACTTTTTCCCAAAAGTCCGCCAGACCTAGATTTGAAACATGTTTAAAAACACATTTTCCTATTGCGGTGAGCGCGGGGCATACCAGGCCCTTAGGTCTGGTATGGATTTTAAAGGGAAACCCTACGCCGAAAGAACGGCATGGGGTCCCCCCTAAAATCCATACCAGACCCTGATCTGAGCATGCAGCCCGGCTGGTCAGGAAAGGGCAGACCCCGCCCCCTTATGACGTCACAGTCCCTGGGCATGCTGGGACTGTGACGTTTTTGGGGGTGTGGTCACCAGGTGATGTTGACCATGCCCCCAAAAACGTCACAGTCCCAGCATGCCCAGGGACTGTGACGTCATAATGGGGCGGGGTCTCCGCCTATATAAGTCACAACGGAGTGCTCAGAGAGCAGTCCAGCCGGAGAGAGCGTCGTGTCAACATCTGGAGAAGAGAAGAGGGAAGAAGACAAGAAGCCCAGAAGTCCGGACCTCCGCTGGCAAAAGAGCGGCATGAAGACAGCAGAGGAGCCGGCAGAAGAACTGGAACACCGGGAGAAGAGGCCAGAGGGAGCGGAGAAGAACCAACCGGACGCCGGTAGAAGAGGAACCAGAGGGACCCCCGAAGCCGGAAGAAGACCCCCAAAGCTGGAGGAAGACATCCTGGAGCTGTTTAATAAATTATTTTAAAAACCTGTGTAGTGTGTTTTATTATTGACACTTTTTCCCTAGGTGAATGGGTAGGGGTACCATGTACCCCATACTCATTCACATAGGGTGGGGGGCCAGGATCTGGGGGCCCTCTTATAGGGGGCTCCCGGATTCTGATAAGCCCCCCGCCCACAGACCCCGACAACCAACGGCCAGGGTGCTTTGGGGTGGGGGACCCCTCAGGGCCCCCCTCCCCCAAAGCACCCACCCCCCATGTTAAGGGCATGCGGCCTGGTACGGCTCAGGAGGGGGGGTGCTCGCTCGTCCCCACCCCCTTTCCTGCCCAGCTGGGCTGCGTGCTCGGATCGGGGTCTGGTATGGATTCTAGGGGGACCCCATGCCGTTTTTTCAGCGAAGGGGGTTCCCTTTATAACCCATACCAGAACTAAGGGCCTGGTATGACCCGCAACGGGTCTCGCAAGGTGTCAATCTCGCCGATAAAAGTGTCAAGATTGACTTCCTTTTCTAGTCCCGTCGTACCTGAGTCAAGTTCAAAATGAACGGACTTGTCCATGTGTGGGCAAGTCCGTTCATTCTGAAAGTCCGCCGTAACTCCGGCGAAAGTCCGTTGGAATGACGGGCGGACCTAGCCCGCTGGAAAGTCCGGTTGTGTGTAGGCAAGTCCATCCGTTTTAAAGTCCGGCGCAATTGGCGGACAAAGTCCGTCGGAAAGTCTGCCGGACCAAGTATGCCAGAAAGTCCGATCGTGTGTACGCGGCATTAGTGTTACTACATCCAATCCACCAATCCTACACCCATAAGATGCCACTCACTATACTATCACTAAATACCAACGGGCTAAATCACCTGGCTAAAAGACACTCACTATGGAAAACCACCAAGGCTCTCCAGAGTGATATTCTTTGTGTTCAAGAGACTCACCTATTGCCAACAGACTCTTCTCTATGCAACAACCACCAGTTCCCATACATCTTTCATGCCTTCCACTCTACTAAATCTAAAAGGGTCATGGTTGCAATCAGAGACACTGTAGACTTCCAATCATCTACTGTACTACTGGACCCTAAAGGTCATTATATAATTTTAATATGTACCATCAACCGAGTATTATATACTCTTATTAATGTCTATGACCTGAACTCCCATCAAATGAAATTTCTTCACAAAGTGCTGCGCATTGCCAAACCCATCCAGAAAGGACAACTAGTAATTTGTGGAGACCTTAACCTGGTCCCCAACATCGTCATGGATGCTACATCAGCTGCTAAAAGGCGAGAC
This sequence comes from Aquarana catesbeiana, assembly GCF_042186555.1. Classification (NCBI taxonomy): domain Eukaryota; kingdom Metazoa; phylum Chordata; class Amphibia; order Anura; family Ranidae; genus Aquarana; species Aquarana catesbeiana. The sequence goes on along the minus strand of NC_133328.1, from coordinate 330,373,879 downwards.
TCGCCATTGAAAAAATGTATATCTACACACAATCTATTTGATGTCTGGTGTTGTCATCATGGATCTGAGAGGGACTTCACCTATTACTCCCCCAGGCACAATTCATACTTGATAGTTGATTTGTTCTTAACTGACAAATGGCTGCTAGAAAAAATTTGTACGTCTGCGATCCACACCACAACATGGTCAGATCACGCCCCAATCTCAATTACAATTGAAGACTCCAATCTACAGCGTAACACGTTTCTCTGGCATGCAAACAACTATATACTTCATCACGATAAATATGCACCAGAGATCTCTGATCAAATTACAGAATTTTTGTCAATAAACAAGGGCTCAGTGTCTGATCCTGGCGTGGTGTGGATTGCACATAAAGCTTTTATGAGAGGAATGTTGTTAAAATTAAGCTATTTCCGCAAAAAGAAGAGGACGCAGCGTTTATATGAGCTAACATCTCAGATAGCGACCCTAGAAATACAACATAAATCCAACCCTCAGGCCCATCAGACAAATCAGCTATTGTCTCTTAGACAATAACTAAAAACACTGCTCCTTCACGCCTTTGAATTTCTCCAACGTACGTTGAAAGCCACTACATACCCCACCTCTAACAAGGCAGGAAAAAGGTCTAGCACATATACAAAATACACCAACTTCATCACCCCCATACAAAACTCCCTCAGACGAACCCACAAGACACAGCCAATGCATTTAGTGACTACTACAGCAACCTATACAATCTAAAACAGGACCCCCAAATTCCACAAGCCTCCCAGGATGAAAATGACCAATTTCTCCTAAATATTCACCTACCAACTTTGACTGAAAATCAAATGGAGACCCTCAATGCCCTGTTCACAGAACGGGAAATGAAGGCATTGATTGATTCACTTCCCAACGGGAAAGCACCAGGACCTGATGGTCTAACGGGAGAATACTATAAACAGTTCTCTGCACACCTAATCTCACATCTCACAGAAGTCTTCAACAACACTGCTTCCTCTTCTAAATCTCCAAATGAATACCTAAATGCACTGATAATAACAATACCGTAGCCAGGGAAGGAGCCGAACATCCCCCAAAATTTCCGCCCAATATCCCTACTTAACCTCGATCTAAAAATGTATGCTAAAACTATAGCAGCGAGATTACTAGACGCTATACCCACCCTCATACACAGAGATCAGACGGGGTTTACTAAGGGTAGACAGGCACCAGATGCCACTAGAAGAATGATTAACCTAATCCATCATGCAGAACCCAGCAGAACGCCTGCTCTGCTTCTATCTTTGGTTGCAGAGAAGGCGTTTGATAGGGTGCATTGGTCATACCTCAATACGGTTCTCCAGAAATTCGGTTTTAGGGACCACATTCTTAGAGCCATCATGGCACTATATTCTACCCCTTCAGCCCGAGTGTTCGTGGAAGGAATGATTTCCCGATCATTCCCCATTATGAATGGCACGTGTCAAGGCTGCCCATTATCCATGCTTATTTTTAATTTGCTCATGGAGCCTCTGGCGGAACACATCGGCTCCAACCCCGCTATCTCAGGCCTACACATAGGCAACTCTTCTCACAAAATCAGCCTCTTCGCGGATGATGTCATACTGATCCTCACTGACCCGGATTCCTCCCTGGCAAAAGTACAAATCATACTAAACTGGTTCAGTAAGGTATCATATTATAAAGTAAACACGACCAAATCATTCATACTTGACATAAAACTGAACGCCACAACAAAAAACCTACTTCAACTATAACACTCCTTTGCATGGGCAGATAAAGACATCTCTTCTCTAGGAATTCAACTGCCAAGATCAATTAAAAATCTATACTCCTCTAACTTCTTACCACCCCTTCATAAAATCCAAACAGACTCACATCACATAGTGAACATGAATTTTCCTGGTCAGGGAGGCTAGCAGCCTTCAAAATGACATGTCTCCCTCAAATATTGTATTTCTTTCAAACCCTTCCCATCCCCATACCCTCCGCATTCTTCAGATCCCTCCAAACAATTTTCAACAAATTTCTCTGGAAACGTAAAAGACCCAGATGTTCCCACCTGAAATTGATTAAACACAAATTGTTGGGAGGCACGGGATCCATAGACTTTGAGGACTATTATTTAGCAGCCATACTCACTCAACTACCTGGTTGGTTCCAGCCCCTCCCAAACTCTCTTTGGGGCCAAATAGAGAATCACTTATACGTTCTAATCTAAAAAACTGGTTACTGAGTACCCCTCTAGTCTCCATTATTCCACCCTGCATCTCCTCAACCATGAAGGCTTCAGTCCATGTTTGGAAAAACAATGACTACCCTCTCTGATTACACCCCCTCCATGCCACTCTACCATATTCCTTTAGAGTCCCTTCACTACTTAACTCCAGATCTAACGTTATCACAATGGACCCGCAAAGTGATTCCTCAAAGTGATTCATTCCATACAAAACCTACTACAAGGCAATCAACTCAAATCTTTTTCCCCAATTACAAGCAGAATATGATCTACCCTTCTCAGAACACTTCATGTTCTTGCGCATCCACCACTGCATAGGTAAAATACCCCTTCCCTCTACAACATCCACCCAAAGACTTGGGACTAACCCTGCCTCCAAAACCAAAGGCATTTCTTATTTCTATAACCTCCTCCATCAAAAGTATACCTTCTTCAAGATGATCCCCACATCACCAATGGGAATCTGATCTAGCACACACCTACACCGACACACAATGGCAAGATGCATTCAAGATTATCTACAAAGCCACAAAATGCTCGGCCCTCTGGGAACCTACACAGAAGATGTCATGAAGATTCTGCCAGTAATCAGCGATCCAGACGCAGGGGGACACGGCCGCGGGTTCCACTGCGCATGCGCGTGCGTTCACGGGTGCTGTCACGCACGGGCACGCGCGTGCGCACTCCCGCTAGTGCCAGGTGGGCTATTTAAACCGGCCTGTCACACTCTATCCCCGCTGTCTGCTCTACAGCGTTCCGTGTGCCTTAACCTGATCTGACCTGTGTACTCTGCTATCTGACCTGGCTTCCTGTTAGACCATCCTGCTATCCGCCTGCTCCAGACCCTCTTGGCTTGCCTGACCATCCCTCTGTGTTGTCCCTGGTACCTTTGCTGATCGGCCGATACCGACCTCCGGCTTGTTTGACCATCCCTCAGTCTGATACCTGTATCCAGCCTACTACCTGCTGCCTTGTTCCTGGTTCCAGTCCAGCGTTCCAGTCTACTACCTGCTGCCTTGTTCCTGGTTCCAGTCCAGCATCCAGCCTACTACCTGCTGCCTTGTTCCTGGTTCCAGTCCAGCGTTCCAGTCTACTACCTGCTGCCTTGTTCCTGGTTCCAGTCCAGCATCCAGCCTACTACCTGCTGCCTTGTTCCTGGTTCCAGTCCAGCGTTCCAGTCTCCTACCTGCTGCCTTATTCCTGGTTCCAGTCCAGCATCCAGCCTACTACCTGTTGCCTTGTTCCTGGTTCCAGTCCAGCATTCCAGGCTACTACCTGCTGCTTTGTTCCTGGTTCCAGTCCAGTGTTCCAGGCTACTACCTGCTGCTTGTTCCAGCTTCCAGTCCAGTGATCCAGGCTACTACCTGCTGCTTTGCTTCTGGTTCCAGTCCAGCGTTCCAGGCTACTACCTGCTGCTTTGTTCCTGGTTCCAGTCCTGCTTACTTACCTGCTTCCTTACCTGCTGTGGCTCCGGGTCCTCTCTGCATTCCAGCTTCCTCTTCAGCTTCTGGATCCAGAGGGTGCCACCACTCCTGAACTTCCGGTGACTGTCGATCCTGCCAGGCACCCATACCACTCCTCACTCCTGGCCTTCTGTCTCCATTCCAGAGGAACAGGAGTGGGAGCTGTAAGGGAGGTCCTTCTCTGCACTTCGGGCTCAAAACCTACCAGGTATGTGACAGAAGATCTCACTACGGTGGTACATGACACTGGCTAAACTAGCATCCTTCAGCCCCCAAACCCCCAATACACGTTGGAGATGTAAATCCGCCAAAGGAGACATGCTCCATATTTTTGGACTTGTCCCTGCATCCAGAGATACTGGGTAGACACCTTGAAAATTATCTCAACCATAACCAACCACACAATTCCCCCCTTGCCTGAACTTGCACTACTAAATCTAACCATAGATAACATCCCCCACCCCCTCAAACATGTAACAACCCACATACCTTTGGCCTCCAGACTCAACATAACAAGATAATAGAAGTCTGACAAAACCCCAACCATCGCACAAATTATTGACCTGGTAGCCTTACACTTCAGTTATGAGAAAATGACGAAAACAAAGAAAAAACTGTGCTATACCCTAAATGATGTCTGCATAAAAATAAATCAATGCAAATAAAAAGAATGTGGAAAAAACACCAAATATGAATATGAATATATACATGAGATTATAAACAGAAAACATGACACAAAAATTCCAAAAAATATCTGATTGATATCAGGTGCATATAAATCAAAAGTGCCAAAACCAAAAATTAGTGATAATAAATTATTATTATGTAGCAAAGTCCATAGACCAGAAAAACAGAAAATCTTCTAGGAAAATGGGAAGAGTCCCCTGATAGCTCTTCATAGGGATCAGTGTGGAAAGGTAGAAAATTGGAAAGGCAGTGATCCTCCACCACCTAAAATGCATGCTTACCAGATAGCAAGCTCAACAGGCTCGTAGATAAACCAGAGACCGGATAGACAGTAGGTATAGAAGCATCCCTCTATGTATAGTGGCAGATGGCAGGCAAACCAGGCACACATAGGACCTTAAATCCAGGTATCCAACCAGCAATAGGGCATCCCTCTAGCAGCATAGCCGCGGGCATGTATGGGAGGGTACCGCAAACCAAATCACAAACAGATGATAGTCTCTCTCGTTTCCTTGATTTAGAGTGGAGATCCGATACAATATCCGAGGTCAAAGCAGAAGAAGAAGAGACGTATGATGATCAGCAGTCAATGAGAAAATGACGGCTGCCAGCAATGGTCAGGCCACAAAATCCCGCACAGCATGGTAACCCCGGGCAGATTGGTCTAATGCTGCGACTGTCACCTAATGCCACGTACACACGGCCAGACTTTCCGATGTAACATGTGCGATCGGAGCTTGTGGTCAGAAATTCTGACCGTGTGTTAGGCTCCATCGGACAGTTTCCATCGGAATTTCCATCGCACAAAATTTGAGATCTGGTTCTCAAATTTTCCAACAACAAAATCCGTTTGCACAAATTCCGATCGTGTGTACACAATTCCGATGTACAAAGTGCCACGCATGCTCGGAATCAAGCAGAAGAGCCGCACTGGCTATTGAACTTTTTTCTCGGCTCGTCGTACATGTTGTACGTCACCGCGTTCTCGACAGTCGGAAATTCCGACAACTTTGTGTGATGGTGTGTATGCAAGATAAGTTTGAGCCAACATCTGTCGGAAAAAATCCATGGATTTTGTTGTCGGAATGTCCGATCAATGTCCGATCATGTGTACGGGGCATAACACTTATACCTCACCCTTATGTCTTTCTTGACCGAGCAATATGTACAAGTCATACCAGTTTTATTTGTTTAAGCAAGTATATAGAATTATACAAACAAGCTGCAAGGAACTTTACCTTTGCTAAGCATGTACACAATTTGGGGTGCCACAACAGGGGAGGGGATCGTTTATACCTTTATCTATCTTTGTTTGACTTACATGCAATCTGTTAGCTGTTAATGAGTTCCTAATGTCTTAATATTTGTTCAGCAGCGTTGTTGCATGGCGTACAGTACCTAAATTGTACTCTGTACCTACCTGTGCAAAATTCAATATAAAACATTTGAAAGAAAAAAAAATAAGGGCATTAGCCAGGGCATACCATTGGGTAATAAATTTAAAAGAGCGAACAAATGTCCTGAATTGCTTAACACCAATCTAAAAATGCATATAAAAGCAAAAGAGATAGCCTTCAAAAAATACAAGGTTGAGGGATCATCATCAGCATTCAAACTATATAAAGAATGCAACAAGAAATGTAAGTGTGCAATTAGGGCAGCTAAGATAGAACACAAAGTGGAGGAGAGCAAAAAAAGTATGTAAACAGTAAAAAAAGGGAGGACAGATCATATTGGCCCCATAAATAATGAGGAAGGACATCTGGTTACAAAGGATGGGGAGACTGCGAAGGTATTGAATTTATTCTTCTCCTCAGTCTTCGCAAGGGAATCAGGGGGCTTCAGTAACCAAAACTGCAGTGTTTATCCTCGTGGCACATCACAGGAAGGACCCTCATGGCTAACAGAGGACAGAATTAGAATTAGACTTGGGAAACTTAACATTAAAAAATCACCGGGACCGGATGGCTTGCACCCGAGGGTACTTAGGGAACTCAGTCAAGTAATTGCCAGACCATTGTTCCTAAATTTTACTGACAGTCTACTGACTGAAATGGTACCTGTGGATTGGAGAAAAGCCAATGTAGCGCCAATATTTAAAAAGGGCCCAAAATACATCCCTGGGAATTACAGACCAGTTAGCCTAACATCAATAGTTTGCAAGCTCTTGGAGGGGATGATAAGGGACTATTTTAAATATTTTCTAATAAACTAGAATTTTAATCACACATTTAGTAATTATTGTGCCTAAAAAGTCTCATGCCCAAATCTATTAATTTCTTCTAATCTAATACGATAAGACGTGGCACTCGCAACCTAGACCGTATCCGCATGACCACTATGCATTGATACGCTCAGAAACTTAAATATACAAGATTTTAGCAATGAAAACGATATCATTAGCAGTAATCAGCATGGATTCATGAAGAATCGTTCTTGCCAAACCATCTATTAACCTTCTATGAGGAAGTGAGTTGCCATCTAAATAAAGCAAGGCCCGTAGACGTGGTGTATCTGGATTTTGCAAAAGCATTTGACACAGTTCCCCATAAACGTTTACTGTACAAAATACGGTCCGTTGGCATGGACCATAGGGTGAGTACATGGATTGAAAACTGGCTACAAGAGTGAGTTCAGAGGGTGGTGATAAATGGGGAATACTCGGAATGGTCAGGGGTGGGTAGTGGGGTCCCACAGGGTTTTGTGCTGGGACCAATCCTATTTAATTTGTTCATAAATGACCTGGAGGATGGGGTAAACAGTTCAATCTCTGTATTTGCCGACAATACTAAGCTAAGCAGGGCAATAACTTCTCTGCAGGATGAGGAAACCTTGCAAGAAGATCTGATCAAATTAATGGGGTGGGCAACTACATGGCAAATGAGGTTTAACCAGTTGCCGACCGCCGCACGACGATGTACGTCGACAGAGCGGCACGGGCAGGCAAAAGGGCTTACAGGTACGTCCTTGCCTGCCCGCGGGTGGGGGGTCCGATCGGACCCCCCCGGTGCCAGCGGCGGTCGGATCGAGGTCAGGGTCGATCAAAGGTGAGGGGGAGGCCACTCATTCGTGGCTCCCCCCTCGCGATCACTCCTGGCCAATGACAAGCTTCCTCGGCTTCTGTGAATGTAAACAGAAGCGGAGGAAGTGATGTCATCTCTCCTCGAGCCGGTCTTTTCGTCCCGGCGCAGAGGAGAGAAGACATCCAAGTAAGTGCACCAACACTACACTAACAGTAGAACACGCAGGCACACTTGTCACCCCCCTGTCACCCCCCAGTCACCCCCTGATCACCCCCTGTACCCCCTGTCACTCTGACACCAATAGCAGTTTTTTTTTTTCTGATTTATTGCATTGGTGTCAGTTTGTGTCAGTTATGGCAGTTAGGTTAGCCCCCTTTAGGTCTAGGGTACCCCCTTTAGGTCCAGGGTACCCCCCTAACCCCCCTAATAAAGTTTTAACCCCGTGATCACCTCCCGTCGCCAGTGTCACTAAGCGATCGTTTTTCTGATCGCTGTATTAGTGACACAGGTGACGCTAGTTAGGGAGGTAAGTATATAGGTATGCTGTCAGTGTTTTATAGCGACAGGGACCCCCATATACTACCTACTAAAGGTTTTAACCCCTTCATTGCCCCCTAGTTAACCCTTTCACCAGTGATCACCATATAATTGTTACGGGTGACGCTGGTTAGTTGGTTTGTTTTTTGTAGTTTATTACAGTTTTAGGGCACCCGCCGTTTATTACCTTATAAAGGTTTAACCCCCTAATTGCCCGGCGGTGATAGAAGTTAAGTTTTTAGGATCAGATAAGGTCTGCATCACCCCAGGCAGCGTCAGGCTAGCGCCAGTACCGCTAAAACCCACGCACGCAGCATACACCTCCCTTAGTGCTATAGTATCTGAACGGATCGATATCTGATCCGATCAGATCTATACTCCCCAGCAGTTTAGGGTCCCCCAAAAAAAACGCAGTGTTAGCGGGATCAGCCCAGATACCTGCTAGCACCTGCGGTTTGCCCCTCATCCCAGCCCTGCCCAGCCCACCCAAGTGCAGTATCGATCGATAACTGTCACAAAACACTAAGCACACATAACTGCAGCGTTCGCAGAGTCAGGCCTGATCCCTGCGATCGCTAACAGTTTTTTGGTAGCGCTTTGAATCAGTCGCTGACAGTCAGGAGCTTTTCTGCCTGTGAGTCTCACTAGTGTACCCCTAAATTTAGAGCCCAAAATGGCAAATCAAAGGTACACTAGTGAAGAGGCCTACACGTTTCTGAGCATGACAGATAGTGAAGAGGAAGTCACTCATCTGTCAAGTTCAGGCTCAGAATATGAACCTGTAGAGGACAGCGGCTCCATGACAGATAGCTCTGACGACGGAGTTGTGGTCCCTGCTAGGGTCAGGCGTACCAGACCCCGAACTTCTTCTTCTGTTCTTGAAGCGCAAGAACCGCAGGTCCCTCGTATGGAGCAGAGAAGTACTAGCGCCGCGATTCCTTCTGGTGAACTGGCAAGCACCAGCGGCCTAGTACACCCTGGTCGTACATCCAGCACTGCAGTATCACGTGGTGACGTGGCGAGTCCTATAAGTGCAGTTCAAGCTGGTGAGGTGGCAAGCACTAGTAGTGTCCCACTGCCACCAAGAAGACGAACACAAGCCCGTCGTGCCCATAGTGCCCTTCCTGCTGCATTCGCCAATCCGAATTGGGTACCCACCACTTCTGCAGCACCCGTACTTCCCCCTTTCACTGGCCAACCCGGAATTCAGGTGGAAACAGTTGACTTTATGCCACTGGATTTTTATTCACTGTTTTTCACCAAAGATCTCTATAGATCTATTGTGGACCAAAGCAATTTATACGCTGGTCAACACATCGCCGCTAATCCCCAGTCCTCCCTTGCCAGAGATTGGAGACCAATTACGGTCTCCGAATTTAAGATCTTTCTGGGCCTTTCCCTCAACATGGGCATAACCAAAAAGAGTGAGTTGCGGTCATATTGGTCCACTGACCCAATTCACCATATGCCCGTGTTCTCTGCTTCCATGACCAGGGCACGATACGAGCAGATTTTGCGGTTCATGCACTTCAACGACAATGAACTCTGTCGTCCTCGTGGAGACCCTGCATACGATCGGCTCTACAAAATTCGGCCCCTCGTAAACCACTTCAACCAACGTTTTGCAGACTTGTTTACTCCCCATCAAGTTGTCTGCGTTGATGAGTCCCTGATTACGTTTTCTGGCCGCTTGTCCTTCAAACAGTACCTTCCCAGCAAGCGTGCCAGATACGGGGTCAAGATGTATAAGCTCTGTGACAGGGCCACAGGCTATACATGTAGTTTTATGGTTTACGAGGGCAAAGATAGTCACGTAGAGCCGACAAACTGCCCTGACTACATAGGAAGCGCTGGCAAGATAGTGTGGGACTTGGTGTCACCCTTATTTGGAAAGGGGTACCACTTGTACGTGGACAATTATTATACGAGCGTGCCACTTTTTAGTCACCTTTTTGATCATCAAATTGGAGCATGTGGCACCGTGCGACCTAATCGCCGGGGCTTTCCCCAGAGGCTTGTAGAATCCCGTCTTAGGCTGGGGGAGAGAGCCTGCTTGAAGTATAATAATTTGCTCGCTATGAAGTGGAGGGATAAGAAGAATGTTTTCGTTCTCACCTCCCTTCATGCAGACACGACGACCCAAATTACTACGGCGACTGGTGTTGTGGAGAAACCCCTCTGTGTCCACGAATACAACCTTAATATGGGAGGGGTGGACCTCAACGACCAGTTGTTGGTGCCGTACCTAATTGCCCATAAGGCCAGACGCTTGTACAAAAAAGTGTCTGTTTATTTATTTCAATTGGCTTTGCTGAACGCTCATGTGCTATACAGAGCTTCAGGACGGACTGGATCCTTCCTTAAATTCCAGGAAGAGATCGTCAGAGCCCTTCTGTTTCCAGACGGTGCTCCACCTCACCTTCCCAATCCAAATGCAGTAGGCCGGCTGCATGAGAGGCATTTTCCTTATGTCCTCCAGAGTACCCCTACCCAACGAGCCCCCCAAAGAAAATGTCGTGTCTGCAGAAAGCGCGGATTTAGGCGTGACACCCGGTATTATTGTCCCTCCTGTCCTGGCAATCCTGGTCTTTGCATTGGTGAATGTTTTGAACGCTACCATACACTAGTTGAGTTTTAGCGTAGGGTACAGCACTGCACAGACTAGGACACACTTTCACAGGGTCACCCAAGATGCCATCGCATTTTGAGAGACCCAAACCTGGAACCGTTACAGTTTTAAAAGTTACAGTTATAAAAAAAAAAAGTAAAAAAAAAAAAAAAAATACACAAAAAAATATAAAATAAAAAAACAAAAATAGTTGTCGTTTTATTGTTCTCCCTCTCTCTATTTTCTCTCTATTGTTCTGCTCTTTTTTACTGTATTCTATTCTGCAATGTTTTATTGTTATGTTTTATCATGTTTGCTTTTCAGGTATGTAATTTTTTTATAGTTTACTGTGTTTTAAACATTTTTTTGTTTTCAGGTACGCCATTCAGCTGCAGCGCGGATTTATTTATCTTGACAGCAACAGTGTTTGCTCCCACGATACATAAAGCCGTGACTCCAGCGCTGTCGGAGGTGATTTCACCATCACAGTTACATACTTCAGCATATATGCCGAAGCGTGGGGGCAGAAGTGGGTGGAGGAGCGATTTGCTCCTGCCTTTTGCGGGAGGATGCCCCCATGCTTCGGCATATATATATTTTAGGTAGGCACAGGTTGCATTAAATGTTTTTTTTTTTACTACGTTTTTTTTTTGTATTTGCTTTGCAGGTATGGTAAGTATTACTGTTATACTGTAATGTTACTTTGTTTTTTGTTAACCATCATTTGCTTAGCAGGTACGCCATTCAGTTGCAGCGCGGATTTATTTATCTTGACAGCAACAGTGTTTGCTCCCACGATACATAAAGCCGTGACTCCAGCACTGTCGGAGGTGATTTCACCACCACAGTTACATACTTCAGCATATATGCCGAAGCGTGGGGGCAGAAGTGGGTGGAGGAGCGATTTGCTCCTGCCTTTTGCGGGAGGATGCCCCCATGCTTCGGCATATATAAATGGTGCATGTATGCCCATCATTAGAAGTGGGTGGATGAAGGGAGGTATTCTAATGGTGGGCATACCCACCGATCAATATCTTTTTTTCATGCAGCCCACAGGCTGCATGAAAAAAAAGTTTACAATATATGCCCAACAAGGACCAGCAACGTACTGGTATGTTGCTGGATTTTGAGTGGTTATACCAGAATGATGCCTGCAGGTTTAGGTATCATCTTGGTATCATTCTTTTCAGCCAGCGGTCGGCTTTCATGTAAAAGCAATCCTAGCGGCTAATTAGCCTCTAGACTGCTTTTACAAGCAGTGGGAGGAAATGCCCCCACCCACCGTCTTCCATGTTTTTCTCTGGCTCTCCTGTCCCAACAGGGAACCTGAGAATGCAGCCGGTGATTCGGCCAGCTGACCATAGAGCTGATCAGAGACCAGAATGGCTCCAAACATCTCTATGGCCTAAGAATCTGGAAGCTACGAGCATTTCATGACTTAGATTTCGCCGGATGTAAACAGCGCCATTGGGAAATTGGGAAAGCATTTTGTCACACCGATCTTGGTGTGGTTAGATGCTTTGAGGGCAGAGGAGAGATCTAGGGTCTAATAGACCCCAATTTTTTCAAAAAAGAGTACCTGTCACTACTTATTGCTATCATAGGGGATATTTACATTCCCTGAGATAACAATAAAAATGATTAAAAAAAATAAAAATGAAAGGAACAGTTCAAAAATAAGATAAAAAAAATCAAAAAATTAATAAAAAAAAAAAAAAAAAAAAAAAAAAAAAAAGCACCCCTGTCCCCCCCTGCTCTCGCGCAAAGGCGAACGCAAGCGTCGGTCTGGCGTCAAATGTAAACAGCAATTGCACCATGCATATGAGGTATCACCGCGAAGGTCAGATAGAGGGCAGTAATTTTAGCAGTAGACCTCCTCTGTAAATCTAAAGTGGTAACCTGTAAAGGCTTTTAAAAGCTTTTAAAAATGTATTTAGTTTGTCACCACTGCACGTTTGTGCGCAATTTTAAAGCATGTCATGTTTGGTATCCATGTACTCGGCCTAAGATCATCTTTTTTATTTCATCAAACATTTGGGCAATATAGTGTGTTTTATTGCATTAAAATTTTAAAAAGTGTGTTTTTTCCCCAAAAAATGCGTTTGAAAAATCGCTGCACAAATACTGTGTGAAAAAAAAATGAAACACCCACCATTTTAATCTGTAGGGCATTTGCTTTAAAAAAATATATAATGTTTGGGGGTTCAAAGTAATTTTCTTGCAAAAAAAAATAATTTTTTCATGTAAACAAAAAGTGTCAGAAAGGTCTTTGTCTTCAAGTGGTTAGAAGAGTGGGTGATGTGTGACATAAGCTTCTAAATGTTGTGCATAAAATGCCAGGACAGTTCAAAACCCCCCCAAATGACCCCATTTTGGAAAGTAGACACCCCAAGCTATTTGCTGAGAGGCATGTCGAGTCCATGGAATATTTTATATTGTGACACAAGTTGCGGGAAAAAGACAAATTTTTTTTTTTTTTTGCACAAAGTTTTTACTAAATGATATATTGCTCAAACATGCCATGGGAATATGTGAAATGACACCCCAAAATACATTCTGTTGCCTCTCCTGAGTACGGGGATACCACATGTGTGAGACTTTTTGGGAGCCTAGCCGCGTACAGGACCCCGAAAACCAAGCACCGCCTTTAGGCTTTCTAAGGGCGTAAATTTTTGATTTCACTCTTCACTGCCTATCACAGTTTCGGAGGCCATGGAATGCCCAGATGGCACAAACCCCCCCAAATGACCCCATTTTGGAAAATAGACACCCAAAGCTATTTGCTGAGAGGTATAGTGAGTATTTTGCAGACCTCACTTTTTGTCACAAACTTTTGAAAATTGAAAAAAGAAAAAAAAAATACGTTTTTCTTGTCTTTCTTCATTTTCAAAAACAAATGAGAGCTGCAAAATACTCACCATGCCTCTCAGCAAATAGCTTGGGGTGTCTACTTTCCAAAATGGGGTCATTTTGGGGCGGTTTTGTGCTATCTTGGCATTTTATGGCCTTCAAAACAGTGATGGGTAGTAAGGAGTGAAATCAAAAATTAACGCTCTTAGAAATCCTGAAGGCGGTGATTGGATTTCGGGGCCCCGTATGAAGCTAGGCTCCCAAAAAGTGCCACTCATGTGGTATCCCCGTACTCAGGAGAAGCAGCAGAATGTATTTTGGGGTGTAATTCCACATATGCCCATGGCATGTTTGAGCAATATATCATTTAGTGACAACTTTGTGCAAAAAAAAAAAATAATTGTCACTTTCCCGCAACTTGTGTCAAAATATAAAATATTCCATGGACTCATCATGCCTCTCAGCAAATAGCTTGGGGTGTCTTCTTTCCAAAATGGGGTCATTTGGGGGGGTTTTGTGCCATTTGGGCATTTTATGGCCTTCAAAAATGTGATAGGTAGTGAGGAGTGAAATCACAACTTTACGCCCTTAGAAATCCTGAAGGCGGTGCTGGGTTTTCGGGGCCCCGTACGCGGCTAGGCTCCCAAAAAGTCCCACACATGTGGTATCCCCGTACTCAGGAGAAGCAGCAGAATGTATTTTGGGGTGTAATTCCACATATGCCCATGGCATGTTTGAGCAATATATCATTTAGTGACAACTTTGTGCAAAAAAAAAAAAATTTGTCACATTCCCGCAACTTGTGTCAAAAAATAAAATATTCCATGGACTCAACATGCCTCTCAGCAAATAGCTTGGGGTGTCTACTTTCCAAAATGGGGTAATTTGGGGGGGTTTTGTGCCATCTTGGCATTTTATGGCCTTCAAAACTGTGATAGGTAGTGAGGAGTGAAATCAAAAATTTATGCCCTTTGAAATCCTGAAGGCGGTGCTTGGTTTTCGGGGCCCCGTACGCGGCTAGGCTCCCAAAAAGTCCCACACATTTGGTATCCCCGTACGCCCATGGCTTGTGTGAGCAATATATCATTTAGTGACAACTTTTTGTAATTTTTTTTTTTTTTTGTCATTATTCAATCACTTGGGACAAAAAAAATAAATATTCAATGGGTTCAACATGCCTCTCAGCAATTTCCTTGGGGTGTCTACTTTCCAAAATGGGGTCATTTGGGGGGGTTTTGTACTGCCCTGCCATTTTAGCACCTCATGAAATGACATAGGCAGTCATAAACTAAAAGCTGTGTAAATTCCAGAAAATGTACCCTAGTTTGTAGGCGCTATAACTTTTGCGCAAACCAATAAATATACGCTTATTGACATTTTTTTTACCAAAGACATGTGGCCGAATACATTTTGGCCTAAATGTATGACTAAAATTGATTTTAATGGATTTTTTTTATAACAAAAAGTAGAAAATATCATTTTTTTTCAAAATTTTCGGTCTTTTTCCGTTTATAGTGCAAAAAATAAAAGCGGCAGAGGTGATCAAATACCATCAAAATAAAGCTCTATTTGTGGGAAGAAAAGGACGCAAATTTCGTTTGGGTACAGCATTGCATGACTGCGCAATTAGCAGTTAAAGCGACGCAGTGCCAAATTGTAAAAAGTGCTCTGGTCAGGAAGGGGGTAAATCCTTCCGGGGCTGAAGTGGTTAATGTAGAAAAATGTAAAATAATGCATTTGAGTGGCAAAAGTATCAATGCAATCTATACACTTGGGGGAGAACCTCTGGGGGAATCTAGGATGGAAAAGGACCTGGGGGTCCTAGTAGATGATAGGCTCAGCAGTGGTATGCAATGCCAAGCTGCTGCTAACAAAGCAAACAGAATATTGGCATGTATTAAAAAAGGGATTAACTCCAGGGATAAAGCAATCATTCTCCCACTCTACAAGACTCTGGTCCGGCCGCACCTGGAGTATGTTGTTTAGTTCTGGGCACCAGTCCTCAGGAAGGATGTACTGGAAATGGACAAGTAAAAAGAAGGGCAACAAAACTAATACAGGGTCTGGAGGACATTAGTTATGAAGAAAGGTTGCGAGCACTGAACTTATTCTCTCTGGAGAAGAGACGCTTGAGAGGGGATATGATTTAAATTTACAAATACCATACTGGTGACCCCACAATAGGGATAAAACGTTTTTGCGGAAGGGAGTTTAACCAGACATGTGGCCACTCATTAAAATTAGAAGAAAAGAGGTTTAACCTTAAACTACGTAGAGGGTTCTTTACTGTAAGAGCCGCAAGGATATATAATTCCCTTCCACAGGCTGTGGTCTCAGCTGGGGGCATTGATAGTTTCAAAAAATGATTAGATAAGCACCTGAACGACTGCAACATACAGGGATATACAATGTAATACTGACATATAATTATACACATAGGTTGGACTTGATGGACTTGTGTTTTTTTTCAACCTCACCTACTATGTAACTATGAATGCCCAGTGTATGAACACCTTAGAAACCTTAGAGTGAGCAATCTGTACATGGCTCATAATGAAATAGTAGATGCAGTCGCAGACCATGAAGATGAACTGCAACTAATCCGACTGAAAATAGCATACCTAGAGGACCGCTCCCACAGGAAGAACATAAGATTCCGAAATATACCAGAATCGGCCCTACCATCTGACCTAACGAAGTTCCTGCAGTCCTTTATGTGCACACAGATTCCTGAACTGACTAACCGGGACCTGGAGATCGACAGAGCACATTGACTCCCTAAACCTCCCCACCTGCCAGTGTCTACACCCAGAGATGTTCTAGCTCGCATCCAATTTTTCATGGCCAAGGACCGCATTATGTATGCAGCGAAATGTACAGCTAGACTCCCTGAACCATTCTCCTCCATTAATCTCTATGCCGACCTCTTGAAGGCGACTATGGAAAACTGCAGACAGCTCGCAACAATAACTAAGGCCCTTCAGAACCACAAAATCTCCTACAAATTGGAATTCCCCAACAAACTACTTATCACTCACCAAAGCAAGACCCATGTCATGAGAATCCTCTCTACAGGCCTCCAACTCCTGAAAGATTGGCAAATCATACCTGAGGATACCCCAGACCCCAGAGACCAGACCACCTCCCAAATGGAGAACAAGCCTGAATCTACCTCGCAGACCCTGCCTCTCGTAAGGCAAAGAATGTTGGGTACCTGCAGTACCACTCATTCATAACTGCCTGCCTGGACTATTGATTGTAGAATCACCAATTCCGAGGTAATCTACCTGTCCTCATACATGTACAATTACTGCAGTAGTTACTGCCCATTGAGCTCAAAGCTCCCTTCTTTTGAGCTCTTATTTTTATTCACGTTCTACCCCACCCTAGTACCAGCTAAACCCATAGAACTTCCTGCACAGTACTACCCATCTTGATATTGCCTTCAAAATTCTATCAATAAATGCGAGGGGCTAAGACTTAAAAAAGTGGATATTGTTTTCCTACAGGAAACACATTT
This sequence comes from Aquarana catesbeiana, assembly GCF_042186555.1. Lineage (NCBI taxonomy): Eukaryota > Metazoa > Chordata > Amphibia > Anura > Ranidae > Aquarana > Aquarana catesbeiana. Next base: position 330,356,943 of record NC_133328.1, on the reverse strand, counting down.
TGCTACTGCCAAAATTCCCCAGTTCAAAATAAAGAACTATTCCCAGACCTTGTTAGCCTCAAGTCCAAAGAAGAAAAAAGGAGTTATGACTGCCATCCGAGATTCACTACATTGCCATCTACATAAAACCCTTACAGATCCCCAATACTATTTAATACTGATTTGTGACATCGACTGAGTCCCATACATTGTCAATCAACGTATATGGCCCAAAAGAACAGCAAATTCGCTTCTGCAAAGGACTATACAAAAAAGTAACCCAAATCAAAAGAGGCAAAGTTATAATGGGAGGTGACTTTAATATAATAATATAATATGGGCACCAAATCAATCTCCCATCACCACCACCCTACCCTGAACCCCTTTCTCCAAGAAAATTGACTATACAACTGAGGTGCCACCATGGCTCTGAATGAGACTTCTCCTACTTTTCCCCATATTAATTGTCCTACTCTCGGATCGATTTTTCTTGTAGATAAACAGACACCTCAAAACATCACAAACTCAACAATCGGAACCATTGCATGGTCGGGTCAGGCACCTATCACCATCACTGCTGGAGAGTGGACAACTGGCCCATCTCACATCTGGAGACTCAACACTTCTCTTCCGGCTGATCAAGGTACTAACCAAATTATTTCCAATGAACATCATTTATATTTTGAACTAAATGACCAACCGGACATTGACCAGATTGTACTTTGGTCTACTTACAAAGCGTACATGCGAGGCATTCTCATCAAATTGTACAGTAAGATTAAACAACAGAGGACACAGCAGATTGAGGAGATAATATCCCAAATTGACCAACTAGACAAAATCAATAAACAAACCCCATCTCATAATATTACTAATGAGCTTCTCAATCACAGAACAAGACTTTGTTCCATACTACTTTACAAATTTGAAACTAACCTGAAACTTAGCAAAGAAAATTTCTATGCACTGTGGAACAAAGCTAATGCCTTACTTGCCCACCAAGTCAAAACCCACAAAGCCCAAAGAACTAAAAGTAAAATTCCCTCTATGATCTAGCCCACAGCCCACTGACCCCCTCATTCAGGAATTCCTGTCAACAGTTAATCTCCCATCCGTTAACTCTGAACAGCTGCAGCAGCTGTCATAACCCTTACAGAAGATGAAATCCTTAATGCAAATAGATCCCTCCCCTGCAATGAATACTTCAAATAATTTGCCTCTCCCCATCTTACTAATCTCTTCAACTCTGCTGCCTCCTCTGGTTACTTCCCATTGGACATACTATGATCTATCATCACAACTTAACACTTATATCAACTATTTGCCAAAGTTATAGCATCCAGATTAATCCCCTACTTGCCAACTCTGATCCATCCAGACCAAGTTGGATTTGTACCTGACAGACAAGCTTCTGATGCAACAAGAAGAGTTCTTAACATAATTCACCAGGCCACCCAATCAAAAACGCCTTCTCTGCCCCTATCCCTAGACGCAGAGAAGGCGTTTGACAGAGTAGATTGGGGATTCCTGAAGCTGGTGCTCTCTAAACTTGGTATAACAGGCTGGTTTCAGGCGGCAATACTCTCTCCATATTCCAACCCCTCAGCTAGAGTACTAACTGAAGGTATGCTATCCAAACCCTTCGGGATCTCCAATGACACACGCCAAGGTTGCCCGCTCTCCCCAATCATATTTGCTCTCCTGATAGAACCCCTAGCATCCAAAATTATGACTGACCAACAAATTTCTGCTATTTCCTGTAATGGTACAGATCACAAAATCAGCCTGTTTGTGGATTATATCATTCTTATGATCTCCAACCCAAACTAATCATTGCAGGCGATCCAAAAAACTATGCACCAGTTCAGCTCAGTATCTTTCTACAAACTCAATGCCAATAAATCCCTAATCCTTCCAATGAACCTCTCATTAAAAGATGAATAACTACTAAAACAGGGTCTTCCCTTCACCTGGGCCACTTAGCTTAATTCCTAGGTATAGAATAGCCTATCCCCATACCCACACCAACTATACGACCTAAACTACAGAACCCTCCAAAACCAACTTCCCCAAATACTCAACCAAATGCGAGTTTCTAGTCTATCTACACTGGGAAGAATAGCTTCATTCAAAATGATGGTCTTGCCCAAACTCATATCTATTTTGCATAGTTGTATTACCATTTCCTCAGACCTTTTTCTCCTCGGTGCAAGGACAACTTACAAAATTCATATGGAACAAGAAACCTCCTAGGTGTGCTAACCATATTTTAACAAGACACCATAAACAGAGCAGAGTAGGACTTCCCCACATTCGCACCTATTACTATGCCTCTATCCTGGACCAACTATACTACTGGTGGCACCCTCAACTAACAAAATCTGGTTTGGTATAGAATCCTCACACAATACAACTGATAAACCACTGGACACCCTTCTTCTCACTACTGCAGGCTCCCCAATATATAAGTCTCCCGTCTCACCACCAGTGATAGCATCACTTCAGGTCTGCAAGAAGTATACATATGACACACCCCCTAATCAACCCACTCATACCCACTCCATCCCTCTTAGAGCACTAATGGGCCAAACTCCAGATCTCAGAATCCAGCATTGGCATGCCTACGGAAACTCCCTACTAGACCTCACATCTCAAAAAACACTGAAAACCATCAAGACCCTTTAAAATGAATGCCATCTCCTAGAATCTGAAGCCTACACACATGTAAGGATCAGGCATTTCCTAAAAAATTTCTAAACTCCCAGGGGCAGTCTCTATTCCTGAAACACTCCAGAGATTTAACTCCCAAACCTCATACCCTAAGCATGGTATATCCACAATATATGCAGCCCTAGTGGACCAATGACCCCTCCCCCAAATTAAAACCCTATCAAAATGGGAAACAGAATTAAACATCACTATAACCCCTCCCAGGTGGCAGAAGACCTTCAAATACACCTATGCAGCTTCCCACTGCTCCAATTATTGGGAAACTTACCTAAAAACCCTGAACAGATGGTATCTAACACCCTATAGACTGTCCAAAATATTCCCAAACTCCCCCTCTACCTGGTCGAGGACCTGCGGAAGTATAGGCAGGCACCATTGCACACCTCCTTTGGTTTTGCAGATCCCTCAGCTCCTTTCGGTGACAAACCTTCTCCCTAATCTCATCCATAACACTGACCTCTACAGCGCCCTCCCCATCACAAGTAGGGATGAGCTCAGTGTTCGGGTCGAACATATGTTAGACTCGAACATTGGGTGTTCGCCCATTCACATGACAGCGAACATTATGGGGCATTCGTGGGAAATTTGAGCGCCATGGAACGCCCCATAATGCACTGCAATCTCGCAGTGCATCGCTGTATGATGATTGCAATCACAGCGCGCTCTGCTAAAAGAGACATAATTGGCCAAAGGCAGGGTGCCTGTGGCCAATCATGGCTCAGGGGGGCTAAGTCTATGCCTCACACTATATAAGGCTGCTTACATGGCGGCCGTGTGTGGTGTTGGCGTGGACAGGGAGATAGTTTGAGTTTGATTAAGCAGGCAAATTATTCAGTTAGTGGCAGTGTATTTGAGATACAGTATATCGAGTAAACGCATTTAGTGATTGATTCAGTCAGTGCAGGCAGTGTAATAAAATATATATATACAGTGGGGGCAGAAAGTATTCAGACCCCCTTAAATTTTTCACTCTTTGTTATATTGCAGCCATTTGCTAAAATCATAAAAGTTCATTTTTTTCCTCATTAATGTACATACAGCATCCCATATTGACAGAAAAACACAGAATTGTTGATATTTTTGCAGATTTATTAAAAAAGAGAAACTGAAATATCACATGGTCCTAAGTATTCAGACCCTTTGCTGTGACACTCATATATTTAACTCAGGTGCTGTCCATTTCTTCTGATCATCCTTGAGATGGTTCTACACCTTCATTTGAGTCCAGCTGTGTTTGATTATACTGATTGGACTTAATTAGGAAAGCCACATACCTGTCTATATAAGACCTTACAGCTCACAGTGCATGTCAGAGCAAATGAGAATCACGAGGTCAAAGGAACTGCCTGAAGAGCTCAGAGACAGAATTGTGGCAAGGCACAGATCTGGCCAAGGCTACAAAAAATTTCTGCTGCACTTAAGGTTCCTAAGAGCACAGTGGCCTCCATAATCCTTACATGGAAGACGTTTGGGACAACCAGAACCCTTCCTAGAGCTGGCAGGCCGGCCGGCCAAACTGAACTATCAGAGGAGAAGACCCATGGTGAGAGAGCTAAAGAAGAACCCAAAGATCACTGTGTCTGAGCTCCAGAGATGCAGTAGGGAGATGGGAGAAAGTTTTAGAAAGTCAACCATCACTGCCGCCCTCCACCAGTCAGGCCTTATGGCAGAGTGGCCCGACGGAAGCCTCTCCTCAGTGCAAGACACATGAAAGCCCGCATGGAGTTTGCTAAAAAAACACCTGAAGGACTCCAAGATGGTGAGAAATAAGATTCTCTGGTCTGATGAGACCAAGAAAGAACTTTTTGGCCTTAATTCTAAGCGGTATGTGTGGAGAAAACCAGGCACTGCTAATCACCTGTCCAATACAGTCCCAACAGTGAAGCATGGTGGTGGCAGCATTATGCTGTGGGGGTGTTTTTCAGCTGCAGGGACAGGTTGACTGGTTGCAATCGAGGGAAAGATGAATGCGGCCAAGTACAGGGATATCCTGGACAAAAACCTTCTCCAGAGTGCTAAGGACCTCAGACTGGGCTGAAGGTTTACCTTCCAACAAGACAATGACCCTAAGCACACAGCTAAAATAACAAAGGAGTGGCTTCACAACAACTCCGTTACTGTTCTTGAATGGCCCAGCCAGAGCCCTGACTTAAACCCAATTGAGCATCTCTGGAGAGACCTAAAAAAGTCCACCAACGTTTACCATCCAACCTGACAAAACTGGAGAGGATCTGCGAGGAGGAATGGCAGAGGATCCCCAAATCCAGGTGTGAAAAACTTGTTGCATCTTTCCCAAAAAGACTCATTGCTGTATTAGATCAAAAGGGTGCTTCTACTAAATACTGAGCAAAGGGTCTGAATACTTAGGACCATGTGATATTTCAGGTTTTTTTTGTTTTTTTTTAATAAATCTACAAAAATGTCAACAATTCTGGGTTGCTGTGTGTACATTAATGAGGAAAAAAATGAACTTTTAGCAAATGGCTGCAATATAACAAAGAGTGAAAAATTTAAGGGGGTCTGAATACTTTCTGTCCGCACTGTATATATAGTTTTGTGTGTACATATACATATATATACGCTACATCCAGTGTAGCCCATATCTACAGTGCATTCGGTGGTGTTCTGTTTCTAATACACGGTGTACACAGTATCTAATACAGTGTGTAAAGTTTCTAGTACACTTCTGGTGGTGTACACAATATCTAATAAATTGTGTACAGTTTCTACTACACTTCTAAGACAAAGGAACAAAAAGGAAGTGCCACCTAAGTGCAATAAGTTAAGTAGGATTTTAATGACACAGCAATAAATGCACATACAGGAAGGTGAATAAAATCAGGCTCATCTGAGCTATGGGCACAAGGTGCAGTCTGGTCACTGGTCCATCCTAATCCACGGGGAGGCAGTCGTGGAAGATGAGATGTGCAGTCTTGTCCTGCGGCCACCAGGAAGACAGCCAGGTCGGACGTGGAACACAGGCAATGACGTCACCAGAAGCAGAACCAGGGGAAGCAACAAGGGAGGAACTTCTGGAGAGAACACACAGGCTACACGCTCAGAGTCTACTGCTCCTTCTACAGGCCTATGGAGGTACTGTTAGTGAGGAGCTATTTATGTGCCAAACTGCCTGTGGGACAACAGGCACCAGCACACCATAATCCCACTGACAGCAACATAATTCAAAGCAAAAGAATTGAATTAAGGTGGATATATAACTGAAGGATGTAATCTAGCAAGGAAATATCATTAATATTAAAGGAGTGTTATAAATTATTTATATTTATGGCACGATCTAACCAATGAGGGAGCAAGGGATATTAAAAGAGAGGAGGTTAAGGCTAGAAACACGATGTGTCAAGATGGAAGCTCATATTTAAAACTAAAATGGGGATGTATTGGAAAGATGAATACACGCATGCACCTTCACCAAAGGGTGCACGCGTGTACCTGCGTCTGTATATAGAATGCATGGACTCGTATTAGATGTAAAGTGCATCAAAACACACACATATATATATATATATATATATATATATATATATATATATATATACACACACACACACACACACACACACACACACACACATACACAGGGAGGACAATAATAAAATCAAATACAATATATGCATACATAAAACATCTAGAAGCTCCATCATTCATAAAAATATATGTGAGAGAAATATATCTACACACACAAGTATAAACAACAAGTAAATAAAATGGTTTAAATTAAAAATCGTTATACATATTAATCTGTGTGTGGAAGTGGGATATGCGATGTCTACCAATAGTAACAAAAGGAAAAAAAAAAAGGGGGGGGTCTTTGAGGCATAATTAGAAATATGTACGTAAACAGGGGTCAAAGAGCATAAAAGCTATTGGGGTCCATACGGAAAAATGTTACGTGCAAGTGATGGTACTCTAAAGTACACATACGCACACACATTTGTGGTGTGTACGTATAGATGGTCTTGTAATCACACTGTGGTAGTAGGCTAAATATACACATAATAAGAATAAGGCAAGGCAATCATATGCAAAAATGATGGTGAGAGTCTTATGGTGTAATCATCAATATTAGAAGTACCGTTTCCATCCACAGGAGAAGGATGTAATCGCTTTCAATATCAATATAGCTTATGTGTACAGCATACTATAAGTAACAGTTACATGGGAAGGTACTTACTATGTGAAGGATACCGAATGGTACTTACTATTAGGGATGAGCCGAACACCCCCCTGTTCGGTTCGCACCAGAACATGCGAACAGGAAAAAAGTTCGTTCGAACATGTGAACACCGTTAAAGTCTATGGGACACGAACATGAATAATCAAAAGTGCTAATTTTAAAGGCTAATATGCAAGTTATTGTCATAAAAAGTGTTTGGGGACCTGGGTCCTGCCCCAGGGGACATGGATCAATGCAAAAAAAAGTTTTAAAAACGGCCGTTTTTTCAGGAGCAGTGATTTTAATAATGCTTAAAGTCAAACAATAAAAGTGTAATATCCCTTTAAATTTCGTACCTGGGGGTGTCTATAGTATGCCTGTAAAGGGGCGCATGTTTCCTGTGTTTAGAACAGTCTGACAGCAAAATGACATTTTGAAGGAAAAAACTCATTTAAAACTACCCGCGGGCGGGGGGCTTATCGGAATCTGGAAGCCCCCTTTAATGAGGGGACCCCCAGATCCCGGCCCCCCCCCTGTGTGAAATGGTAAGGGGGTACAAAAGTACCCCTACCATTTCACTAAAAAACTGTCAAAAATGTTAAAAATGACAAGAGACAGTTTTTGACAATTCCTTTATTTAAATACTTCTTCTTTCTTCTATCTTCCTTCATCTTCTGGTTCTTCTGGTTCTTCTGGTTCTTCTGGCTCTTCTGGTTCTTCAATGTTCGAGTCGAACATGAGTTCGACTCGAACTCAAAGCTCATCCCTACTTACTATGTGAAGGATACCGAATGTGGAAAATGGACTATAAGGGTCAGCTGTGAAAGAAAACAAAGGATGAAAATGTTATGAGTAATTTGGTCTGGAAAAACACAGTCTATAGTTACAGGAGGGTATGGACCTCAATTTCCTCCTGTAACTGTAGACTGTGTTTCTCCTGACCGAATTACGCAGTGTGATTACAAGACCATCTATACGTACACGCTACACATGTGTGTGCGTATGTGTACGTCAGAGTACCATCACTTGCACGTAACATTTTTCTGTATGGACCCCAATAGCTTTTACGCTCTTTGACCCCTGTTTACTTAGATACTGCTAATTATGCCTTAAAGACCCCCCCTCCCCCCCCCCCTTTTTTTTCCTTTTGTTACTATTGGTAGACAACACATATTGCACTTTCACACACAGATTCATATGTATAACGATTTTTAATTTCAACCATTTTATTCACTTGTTGTGTGTGTAGATATATTTCTCTCACATATATATTTTTATGAATGATGGAGTTTCTAGATGTTTTATGCATGCACATATTGTATTTGATGTTATTATTGTCCTCCCTGTGTATATATATATATATATATATATATATATATATATATATATATATATATATATATATATATATATGTTTTGATGCACTTTACATCTAATACGAGTCCATGCGTTCTATATACAGACGCAGGTACACGCGTGCACTCTTTGGTGAAGGTGCATGTGTGTATTCATCTTTCCAATACATGCCCATTTTAGTTTTAAATATGAGCTTCCATCTTGACACATCGTGTTTCTAGCCTTAACCTCCTCTCTTCTAACATCCCTTGGTCCAGTTCTTGGCCCCGCCCCTTGCTCCCTCATTGGTTAGATCGTGCCATAAACATAAATAATTTAATATAACACTCCTTTAATATTAATGATATTTCCTTGATAGATTACATTCTGCTGTTATATATCCACCTTAATTCAATTCTTTTGCTTTAAATTATGTTGCTGTCAGTGGGATTATGGTGTGTTGTTGCCTGTTGTCCCCCATAGACTCTGAGCGCGTAGCCTGTATGTTCTCTCGAGAAGTTCCTCCCTTGTTGCTTCCCCTGGTTCTGCTTCCAGTGACGTCATTGCCTGCGTTCCGTGTCGGACCTGTCTGTCTTCCTGGTGGCCGAAGGACAAGACTGCACATTTCGTCTCTCACGACTGCCTCCCTGTGGATTAGGATGGACCAGTGACCGCACTGCACCTTGTGCCCATAGCACAGATGAGCCTGATTTTATTCACCTTCCTGTAAGTGCATTTACTGCTGTGTCATTAAAATCCTACTTAACTTATTGCACTTAGGTGGCACTTCCTTTTTGTTCCCTTGTCTTCCTATTACAGAGCTGGCTTCTCTGTAAGGATAGCTGCCACCCACCACCATTTCCTTTTACAATTAGCCATTGTTTAACTTATCATATGGACTAATGAACTGTGACTGTGTCCCTTACAGACATTGTCTGTTGCATGTATAGAGGTACACATATCTTTGTGCTTAACAGTTTCCAATACATGTCAGTTGATGTACACAGTATTTAATGCAGTGTAGTGTGGTGTTGCAAAACAAAAAAGACATCATGTCAAGGCCACCAAGGAGAGGCAGATGCTCACAAGCCACTAAAAGAGGGTAAGCAGCCTCTGTGTCTACAGTTAACAGAGGTGGTCATGGACATGGTGCTTCCTTTGCAGGTGGCCGTGGGGCATGCTTGTCCTTTTTTGCTGCTGCTGGCCATTTTATTGAGCTACAACATGCATAAGAGTTGGTGGAGTGGATAATGGAGCCGTCCTCATCCTCCTCATCCTCTGTCACCCAGGTTCGGAGTAGTTTGCCTTCCAAAGCAGCTGCCAAAGTGGCCTATTCCACCGGCTCCTTGTCCACAGTCACTCCTTCTGTAGCCCCACCATCACGCACGGAGGAGTTCCCAGAATTATTCGAGCACAAGGTTGGGTACATGCTGCTGGAGGATATTGTACAAGTACAATACAATTCAATACAGGAGGAATCAGAGGGCCCTGCTCATTAGAGCTTACAATCTAGGAGGGAGGGTCAAATTATACAAAAGGGTAATAGCTGTGGGGGATGAGCTAATGGAGAAAATAGTGCAGTTGTTAGATGGAAGCAGGATAGGCTTCTCTGAAGAGGAAAGTTTTCAGGGATCGCCTAAAAGTGGATAAATTTGGAGACAGTCTGACAGATTGGGGTAGGGAATTCCAGAGGATGGGCAAGGCTTGGGAGAAGTCCTGGAGGCGGATATGGGAGGAGGTGAGGAGGGAGCTAGAGAGCAGGAGGTCTTGGGAGGAACGGAGATGGCGATTAGGTTGGTATTTTGAGACTAGGTTAGTGATGTAGCTGGGGGCAGAGTTGTGGATGGCTTTGTAAATTATTGTTAGTATTTTGAATTTAATTCGTTGGGTGAGTGGTAGCTAATGGAGGGATTGGCAGAGAGGGGTAGCAGACACTGAGCAGTTTGTAAGGTGGATGAGTCTGGCAGCAGCATTCATGATGGACTGAAGGGGGGATAGTCTATTTAAAGGTAAGTCAATGAGGAGGGAGTTGCAGGTGTCGAGGCGAGAGATAACCAGGGAGTGAATCAGGAGCTTTGTGGTTTCATTGGTTAGAAAGGGACGTAGTTTAGAGATGTTGCGGAGGTTGAGGCGGCAAGCTTTGAAAAGTGATTGGATGTGGGGCCGAAAAGAGAGTTCAGAGTCCAGGATAACACCTAGCACCCTGACATGTGGGGACGGGTGGATGGTTTTGCCATTGCTCTTGACAAAGAAGTCAGGAGAAGAGGCACATGGGGGAGGAAATATTATAAGCTCGGTTTTGGACAAGTTGAGTTTGAGGAAGTGGTGTGACATCCATACAGATATGTCGGTTAGTAAGTTAGTGATGTGTGAGGAGATTGATTGAGTGAGTTGAGGGGTGGAGAGATAGATTTGTATGTCATCAGCATAGAAATGATATTGAAAGCCGTGAGAGGCTATCAGCTGACCCAGGGAAGAGGTGTAGATTGAAAATAAAAGAGGTCCAAGAACAGAACCTTGGGGGACCCCAACAGAGAAGGGAAGAGGAGTGGAGGAAGTAGAATTGTAAGTGACACTGAAGGTGCGTTGGGATAGGTAGGATGAGAGCCACTGAAGAGCACAGTCACGGAGACCGAGGGAGTAAAGTTTTTTTTTGAGGAGGGGGTGGTCAACCGTGTCAAAGGCAGCTGAAAGATCCAGAAGTAGGAGTACAGAATAGTGTCCGTTGGTTTTTGCAGTTAGTAGGTCATTTGTGAGTTTTAAAAGAGCAATTTCTGTGGAATGTTAAGGGCGAAATCCAGATTGAAGGGGATCAAGAAGGTTGTTTTTAATGAGGTGGTCAATCAGTTGGTTGTAGACCAGGCGCTCAAGTAGTTTAGAGGAAAAGGGGAGCAAGGAGATAGGGCGTAGGTTGTTAAGATTGGTAGGGTCCAAGGACGGCTTTTTAAGTATGGGGGTGACCAGTGCATGTTTTAGAGCATTGGGGAAGATGCCAGAGGTGAGGGAGAGATTGAAGATGTTGGTTAGAGAGTGTAGGATGGGGTCAGAGGGCAACCGTAGCATTTGAGAGGGAATAGGGTCCAGGGGACAGGTGGTTAGGTGGGCGATAGAAAGGAGTTTAGCAACTTTGTCTGTAGTAGCAGATTTGAAAAAGGGGAGTGTCGGTTTTACCTGTTGACATGGGGTCTTAGCTGGGGGAGATACCTGTAGAGTGGAGATTTCATCACGGATTGTATCAATCTTGTTTTTGAAGTGATTAGCGATCTCGTGGGCAGTGAGTGAGTCAGTGGGTGGAGGCGGTGAAGGACAAAGTAGAGAGTTGAAGGTAGAGAAGAGTTTACGGGGACTGGAAGAGAAGGTGTTAATAAGAGTTGTAAAATAGATTTGCTTGGCAGTGTGGAGGAAAGAATAGTATTTTTGGAGGGCAGATTTGTATTGGTTGAAGTCTTTGAGAGACTTAGTCTTGTGCCACAGACGCTCAAGAGCGCGACTACGTTTTTTGAGAATTTTAGTGTCATCTGTTTGCCAAGGTTGTAGGGGTCGAGGCCTGATTCTGCGTGTAGTGAGGGGAGCGAGCTTGTCCAGGGTGGAGGACAGGGATTTATTGTAGATGTACGTGGCTTGGTTGGGGCAGGACAGGGGAGAGATTTTGTCATAGAGGTGGTCAGTAGAGGAGAGAGGAGTTGAAGTTGCAAAAGTTTCTACAGGTGATGGTTAGGCAATTGGAGGGAAAGGTGGTGGAAGACAGGGGGAGAGAGAAACTAATAAGGTGGTGGTCGGATAGAGGAAAAGGATTGTTTGAGAAGTTGCATGGAGTGCATAGGTAGGAGAATACAAGGTCAAGGGTGTTGCCATCAGAGTGAGTAGAAGCCTGTACCCATTGCTTCAGGTCAAATGAAGAGGTTAGACTAAGAAGTTTAGAAGTAGCAGGAGTGTTTGTATTAGCAGGGATGTTGAAATCACCAATTATTTGACCTATATACACTCTACTTGTAAACAATATGTATAGTAGGTATAAATCATTTAAATACCTACAAAAGTAACTAAGGAAATGATATATATCTTTAATTTAGGTTTACGTGAACCCAATGTTTAATATTTGAAATTTCATGATATTTACCTATATAAACCCTACTGTAAAACAATGAGCTTACTTTGTAGATCCTTGTAAACTTACTTTATGTATCTTTATAACATTGTATACTCAATAAACTTCTTTTGACAAGGAAATCACCAAGAAGGATTGTGGGAATTTCTGAAGAGAGAAAGTAGGGTAGCCAGGCAGAAAACTTATCAAGGAAAGACGATAATGGTCCATGGGGCCGGTAGATCACAGCAATTCTTAGAGAAGTAGGAGAGAATAGACGTATACAGTGGGCTTCGAGAGGGAAAAAGAGGGAGGAGAGTGAAAAACCTGGAAGGTGCTCTGGGGGGATAGGAGGAATCCCAATCCACCTCCTTTGTGTCCATTAGGCCTAGGGGAGTGAGTCCAGTGAAGGCCACCCTGGGATAGGGAAGCAGGAGAAGGAGTGTCATGTTCGTGGAGCCAGGTTTCGGTGAGAGCAAGTAGATTAAAGGAATTAGTGACAAAGAGGTCATGAACAGCAGTGAGTTTGTTGCAGACAGAGCAGGCGTTCCAGAGAGCGCAGGAGAGAGGGAGGCTGGCGTTGGGAAGAAGAGGAGTGGAGACTAAATTGCGTAGATTGCGACTACTGTCAGAGGGTGTAGGGTGATGGTGATGGGTGTGTTGGGTACAGTTAAATAAGGGAGGCCCAGGGTTTGGGGAAATATCTCCAGCGGTTAGGAGAAGCAGAAGAGTAAGGGAGGCAATATGAGAATATGATTTGTGTGAGGGGACATGCTTCAGTATCCAGGGGGGTTTGTTAGCAAATGGGCTTAGAGTTAGAAAGAGGTGATGAGTGCAGTAATAGGGGGAGGGGAGAAGTGAGGCTGATATGTACAGATTGTGGGGTGGAGCAGAGGGGTGAAGAAAAGAGAGTTTGAGGAGAGAGGCAGCAATTGTGAAAAGGAGGAAAGGTAAAGAGTGCATGTTTCAGAGAGGAAGGTGAGATAATTTGATAATGGGGTCACCTGCAGTCTGTTGTAGTTTGCTTTGTGCAAATTGCTGAAGTGCAAGAGCAGAAGTGCCACTTATTTAAAGAACCCCACTTCTTTGGAAGAACCCCTGTATGTGTTCCCCCCGTAAAGAAAGCCTTGTTTTATACTGTGTTGGGTGTGGATGGAATCTGCCAATTAATCAATTAGGAGGTGATATAAAGGCACAAAGCTAGCAGAGCAAAGCTTTCACATCACAATCAAATTGCAGGAGGACCAAGAGGCCAAAATTGTTCAGATAAGGGAGCCCATAATTTAGGTAAGACTTAATAGCTAAATAAACATTGAAATAATGTGAACATGGCTACATATAGAGTTGAAAGAGCGGTGACAAACAGATTTACCAAATATATGTGTAGGCAGTCAGTCAATTTTCAGTTTGCAGGACATAGGGGTATAAACGCAGATTACCTGTGAAGAGAGAAGAAAATGTTCAGATGGATGGTGCAAGATGGATGGTGCCACTTATTTAAAGAACCCAACTTCTTTGGAAGAACCCCTGTATGTGCAGCCCCCTGATACATGTCCCCTGGAGTAGGACTCGGGTCCCCAAACACTTTTTATAGCAATAACTTGCATATAAGCCTTTAAAATTAGCACTTTTGATTTTTCATATTCGTATCCCATAGACTTTAACGGTGTTTGCGTGTTCACACAATTTTTTGCCTGTTTGCATGCTCTGCTGCAAACCGAACCGGGGGGTGTTCGGCTCAACCCCAATCACTTGCTTTACTCCACTTGGGCATAGAAAAATTCCCCCTCAGATCCAGAGATGTAATCATCCACTTTTTACTGGTAGCAAAAGTGAACAATACCAGACAATGGAAAACTACAGAAGCCCACACTCTAAAATTAACGCTAGCAGATCCTAACCTCCAATGTGAAATGGAAAAAACATTAGCTTGGAAAAATCTAGTTATGAACACATTCCTCTACAAATGGTCCTCTTTGCTGTCCCACCTCAGATGTACTGTACAAGTTCAATCATTAATGTTGAATGCACAAGTTTAACCACTTGAGCCCCGGACCATTATGCTGCCTAAGGACCAGAGGTCTTTTTCCAATTTGGCACTGCGTCGCTTTAACTGCTAATTGCGCGGTCATGCAATGCTGTACCCAAACGAAATTTGCGTCCTTTTCTTCCCACAAATAGAGCTTTCTTTTGATGGTATTTTATCACCTCTGCAGTTTTTATTTTTTGCGCTATTAACGGAAAAAGACAGAAAATTTTGAAAAAAAATGATATTTTCTACTTTTTGTTATAAAAAAATCCAATAAACTAAATTTTAGTCATACATTTAGGCCAAAATGTATTCGGCCACATGTCTTTGGTAAAAAAAATGTCAATAAGCATATATTTATTGGTTTGCGCAAAAGTTATAGCGTCTACAAACTAGGGTACATTTTCTGTAATTTACACAGCTTTTAGTTTATGACTGCCTATGTCATTTCTTGAGGTGCTAAAATAGCAGGGCAGTACAAAACCCCCCCAAATGACCCCATTTTGGAAAGTAGACACCCCAAGGAAATTGCTGAGAGGCATGTTGAACCCATTGAATATTTATTTTTTTTGTCCCAAGTGATTGAATAATGACAAAAAAAAAAAAATATTTACAAAAAGTTGTCACTAAATGATATATTGCTCACACAGGCCATGGGCCTATGTGGAATTGCACCCCAAAATACATTTAGCTGCTTCTCCTGAGTATGGGGATACCACATGTGTGGGACTTTTTGGGAGCTTAGCCGCGTACGGGGCCCCGAAAACCAAGCACCGCCTTCAGGATTTCTAAGGGTGTAAATTTTTGATTTCACTCTTCACTGCCTATCACAGTTTCGGAGGCCATGGAATGCCCAGGTGGCACAAAACCCCCCCAAATGACCCCATTTTGGAAAGTAGACACCCCAAGCTATTTGCTGAGAGGCATATTGAGTCCATGGAATATTTTATATTTTGACACAAGTTGCGGGAAAGTGACACTTTTTTTTTTTTTTTTTTTTTTTTTTTTGCACAAAGTTGTCACTAAATGATATATTGCTCACACAGGCCATGGGCATATGTGGAATTGCACCCCAAAATACATTTAGCTGCTTCTCCTGAGTATGGGGATACCACATGTGTGGGACTTTTTGGGAGCCTAGCCGCGTACGGGGCCCCGAAAACCAAGCACCGCCTTCAGGATTTCTAAGGGTGAAAATTTTTGATTTCACTCTTCACTGCCTATCACAGTTTCGGAGGCCATGGAATGCCCAGGTGGCACAAAACCCCCCCAAATGACCCCATTTTGGAAAGTAGACACCCCAAGCTATTTGCTGAGAGGCATGGTGAGTATTTTGCAGCTCTCATTTGTTTTTGAAAATGAAGAAAGACAAGAAAAAACTTTTTTTTTTTCTTTTTTCAATTTTCAAAACTTTGTGACAAAAAGTGAGGTCTGCAAAATACTCACTATACCTCTCAGCAAATAGCTTGGGGTGTCTACTTTCCAAAATGGGGTCATTTGGGGGGGTTTTGTGCCACCTGGGCTTTCCATGGCCTCCGAAACTGTGATAGGCAGTGAAGAGTGAAATCAAAAATTCACGCCCTTAGAAAGCCTGAAGGCGGTGCTTGGTTTTTAGGGTCCCGTAAGCGGCTAGGCTCCCAAAAAGTCTCACACATGTGGTATCCCCGTACTCAGGAGAAGCAACAGAATGTATTTTGGGGTGTAATTTCACATATTCCCATGGCATGTTTGAGCAATATATCATTTAGTGACAACTTTGTGCAAAAAAAAAAAAAAATTTGTCTCTTTCCCGCAACTTGTGTCGCAATATAAAATATTCCATGGACTCGACATGCCTCTCAGCAAATAGCTTGGGGTGTCTACTTTCCAAAATGGGGTCATTTGGGGGGGTTTTGAACTGTCCTGGCATTTTATGCACAACATTTAGAAGCTTATGTCACACATCACTCACTCTTCTAACCACTTGAAGACAAAGCCCTTTCTGACACTTTTTGTTTACATGAAAAAGATATTTTTTTTTCCAAAAAAATTACTTTGAACCCCCAAACATTATATATTTTTTTAAAGCAAATGCCCTACAGATTTAAATGGTGGGTGTTTCATTTTTTTTTTTCACACAGTATTTGCGCAGCGATTTTTCAAACGCATTTTTTGGGGAAAAAACACACTTTTTTAAATTTTAATGCACTAAAACACACTATATTGCCCAAATGTTTGATGAAATAAAAAAGACGATCTTAGGCCGAGTACATGGATACCAAACATGACATGCTTTAAAATTGCGCACAAACGTGCAGTGGCAACAAAATAAATACATTTTTAAAAGCCTTTAAAAGCCTTTACAGGTTACCACTTTAGATTTACAGAGGAGGTCTACTGCTAAAATTACTGCCCTCAATCTGACCTTCGCGGCGATACCTCACATGCATGGTGCAATTGCTGTTTACATTTGACGACAGACCGCCGCTTGCGTTCGCCTTAGCGCGAGAGCAGGGGGCGACAGGGGTGCTTTTTTTTTTTTTTTTTTTTTTCTTTATTATTTTTTTGCTTTTTTATCTTATTTTTAAACTGTTCCTTTCATTTTTTTTTTTAAATCATTTTTATTGTTATCTCGGGGAATGTAAATATCCCCTATGATAGCAATAGGTAGTGACAGGTACTCTTTTTTGAAAAAATTGGGGTCTATTAGACCCTAGATCTCTCCTCTGCCCTCAAAGCATCTGATGACACCAAGATCGGTGTGATAAAATGCTTCCCCAATTTCCCAATGGCGCTATTTACATCTGGCGAAATCTAAGTCATAAAATGCTCGTAGCTTCCGGTTTCTTAGGCCATAGAGATGTTTGGAGTCACTCTGGTCTCTGATCAGCTCTATGGTCAGCTGGCTGAATCACCGGCTGCATTCTCAGGTTCCCTGTTGAGACAGGAGAGCCAGAGAAAAACACGGAAGACGGTGGGGGGGCATTCCCTCCCACGGCTTGTAAAAGCAGTCTAGAGGCTAATTAGCCGCTAGTATTGCTTTTACATGAAAGCCGACCGCTGGCTGAAAAGAATGATACCAAGATGATACCTAAACCTGCAGGCATCATTCTGGTATAACCATTCAAAGTCGTGAATGGCGTACCTGAAGACAAAAAAATGGTTAACAATAAAGCACAGTAAACGGTAAAGTATAAATAATTACATACCTGAAAAACAAACATGATAAAACATAATTACAATAAAACATTGCAGAATAGAATACAGTAAAAAAGAGCAGAACAAGAGAGAGAGAATAGAGAGAGAGAGAACAATAAAACGACAACTATTTTTTTTTTATTTTATATATATTTTTTTTTTTTTTTAACTTTTTTTGTAACTAACTTTTATAACGGTAACCGGTTCCAGGTTCGGGTCTCTCAAAATGCGATGGCATCTTGGGAGACCCTGTGAAAGTGTGCCTAGTCTGTGCAATGCTGTACCCTACGCTAATACTCAACTAGTGAATGGTAGCGTTCAAAACATTCACCAATGCAAAGACCAGGATTGTCAGGACAGGAGGGACAATAATAGCGGGTGTCACGCCTATATCCGCGCTTGCTGCAGACACAACATCTTTTTTTGGGGGGCGTTGGGTAGGGGTACTCGGGAGGACATAAAGAAAATGCCTCTCATGCAGCCGACTGCATTTGGTTGGGGATGTGAATGGGGGAAGTACGGGGGCTGCAGAAGTGGTGGGTTCCCAATTAGGATTGGCGAATGCAGCAGGAAGGGCACTATGGGCACGACGGGCCTGTGTTTGTCTTCTTGGTGGCAGCGGGACACTACTTGTGCTTGCCACCTCACCAGCTTGAACTGCACTTATGGGACTCGCCACGTCACCAAGTGTTACTGCAGTGCTGGTTTGACTACGACCGGGGTGTACTAGGCCGCTGGTGCTTGCCAGTTCACCAAAACGCTACCAAAAAAACTGTTAGCGATCGCAGGGATCAGGCCTGACTCTGCGAATGCTGCAGTTTAGTTTAGTGTTTTGTAAGTGACAGTGATCGATCGATACTGCACTTGGGTGGGCTGGGCTGGGCCGGGCGGAGGGGCAAAATGCAGGTGCTAGCAGGTATCTGGGCTGATCCCGCTAACACTGCATTTTTGGGAACCCTAAACTGCTGGGGACGCTAGTATAGATCTGATCGGATCAGATATTGATCCGTTCAGATACTATACCACTAAGGGAGGCGTATGCTGCGTGCGTGGGTGTTAGCGGTACTGGCGCTAATCTGACGCTGCTTGGGGCTGGTGCTTGCCAGTTCACCAAAATACTACCAAAAAAACTGTTAGCGATCGCAGGGATCAGGCCTGACTCTGCGAACGCTGCAGTTATGCATTTAGTGTTTTGTAAGTGTCAGTGATCGATCGATACTGCACTTGGGTGGGCTTGGGTGGGCTGGGCTGGGCCGGGCGGAGGGGCAAAACGCAGGTGCTAGCAGGTATCTGGGCTGATCCCGCTAACACTGCGTTTTTGGGAACCCTAAACTGCTGGGGACGCTAGTATAGATCTGATCGGATCAGATATTGATCCGTTCAGATACTATACCACTAAGGGAGGCGTATGCTGCATGCGTGGGTGTTAGCGGTACTGGCGCTAATCTGACGCTGCTTGGGGCTGTTGCTTGCCAGTTCACCAAAATACTACCAAAAAAACTGTTAGCGATCGCAGGGATCAGGCCTGACTCTGCGAACGCTGCAGTTATGCGTTTAGTGTTTTGTAAGTGACAGTGATCGATCGATACTGCACTTGGGTGGGCTGAGCTGGGCCGGGCGGAGGGGCAAAACGCAGGTGCTAGCAGGTATCTGGGCTGATCCCGCTAACACTGTGTTTTTGGGAACCCTAAACTGCTGGGGACGCTAGTATAGATCTGATTAGATCAGATATTGATCCGATCAGATACTATACCACTAAGGGAGGCGTATGCTGCGTGCGTGGGTGTTAGCGGTACTGGCGCTAATCTGACGCTGCCTGGGGCGACGCATATCACCGCCGGGCGATCAGGGGGCTAAACCTTTATTCGGTAATAAACGGCGGGTGCCCTCACACTAAAAAAAATAAACAAACTAACCAGCGTCACCCGTAACAGTTATACGGTGATCAGTGGTGAAAGGGTTAACTAGGGGGCCATCAAGGGGTTAAAACATTTATTAGATAGTATATGGGGGTCCCTGTCGCTATAAAACGCTGACGGCGAACCTAAATATTTACCCTCACTAACTAGCATCACCAGCGACACTAATACAGCGATCAGAAAAATGATCGCTTAGCGACACTGGTGACAGGGGGTGATCAAGGGGTTAAAACTTTATTAGGGGGGGTTAGGGGGGTATCCTAGACCTAAAGGGGGGTAATATTCACTGTCCCAACACTGTAACTGTCACAAACTGACACCAATGCAGTAATCAGAAAAAAAAAAAAAAAACTGCTGGTGTCAGTTTGTGACAGGGGGGGGGTGATTGGGGGGGGATCGGGGGGCGATCGGGGGGGGGGGATCGGGGTGTTTTGTGTGCCTGGCATGTTCTACTGTGTGTGTAGTGTTAGTGCACTCACAGTGATGTCTTCTCTCCTCGGCGCTGCAACGGAATACCGAGCCGAGGAGAGATGACATCATTTCCTTTGCTGCTGTTTAGCATACAGCAGCAAAGGAAGTTATCTGATTGGCCGGCGGCGATCGCGAGGGGGGGGCCACAAACAGATGGCCTCCCCCTCACCTCCGATCGCCGGGGGACCAAAGACAACCGCCTCGGGCACTGGGGGGGGTCCGATCGGACCCCCCACCCGCGGAAGGCAAATCACGTATATATACGTGATTTTGCCTGTCCGTGCCACCTTGCCGACGTAAATCGGCGTGAGGCGGTCGTCAAGTGGTTAATACCTTTGTTGAATGTACAAATTTCATGTCCCTAGTTGAACGGTTAATGTACTCCCCTGAGTAAGTTGCTGGTACCTCCCCCCTCCTCCTCTTCCTTCCCCCGTCCACCCCCCCCGCTTCTCATTCACCCTTCGCATCCCCCCTCTTCCTCTGGAGCTCTTCCGCCAATACTTCCAGATGTAGAACACATATACGTGAATTGTTTTGAATTTACATACCACTGTTATAAGCTGTCTCTTATATCACCCATTGTAATGCTTCAGTTTTAACATCTGCCAAGTTTTCACATGTAACACAAAATTTTGTACTTGAAAACTCAATAAAGAATGTTGAATGTCAAACATGGGGAGGGTGCTTTGGGGTCCCCCCCAATTCACCTTGTCCCAGTGTTGATGGGGACAAGAGCCTCTTCCCAGCAACCCTGGCCATTGGTTGCCAGCGCCTCCGGGTGGGGGGATTATCGGAATCTGGAAGCCCCCATACTCAAAGGGC
Organism: Aquarana catesbeiana; assembly: GCF_042186555.1. NCBI lineage: Eukaryota > Metazoa > Chordata > Amphibia > Anura > Ranidae > Aquarana > Aquarana catesbeiana. The sequence continues at coordinate 330,336,220 of NC_133328.1, read as the reverse complement.
CTGGTATGGATTTTGGGGGGACCCCATGCCATTTTTTTTCTTAATTCTGTCATAGGGTTCCCCTTAACCACTGCACTGTAATATATATATACTACACTGACTGCACTATATATTCTTCACTTTATTATATATACGACACTGACTGCACTATATTATATATATTACACTTACTGTACTATATACTCTGCAATGTATTATATATAAACACACAACACTGACTGTACTATATACTCTCCACCGAATAATATATACTATACGGACTGCACTATATACTCTGAACAGTATTATATATGTAATAGTACCCCTGTAAGGCCTGCTAAGTGTTGTGACCCACCTTTCACCCTGTCCAGCCGGCATTCAAGTGCTCAGTCACTCCAAGGCAATGAACAGTCCATTAGCTTTGTTTTTTTTTGTTTTATTGAGGGGATTGAACTTGGATGGGGTATAGGAAGTATGGGATGCCAAGTGAATTTTAGAACAATCAATTGGGACGACTTTTAGAACAAAGAATTGGAACAACTTATATACACTCCGGGACATACAGATCTCTCTGTCTCCAGTACAGCTCTTACTGCAGACCATTACTCCTTAGCTCCTCCAGCACCTTACTTGCTTGAGTTCCCAGGCACAGCTAACACCGCATGGTTAGGCCTGACATTGGCTCAGCCAGGCCTTAGCAACTGCCTTTTGTAGGCAGGGACCGCAGGCCCCTTCTTAGTGTAGTAATAAACTGTATTATGTACAGTATTTCACAAAAGTGAGTACACCCCTCACATTTTTGTAAATATTTTATTATATCTTTTCATGTGACAACACTGAAGAAATGACACTTTGCTACAATGTAAAGTAGTGAGTGTACAGCTTCTATAATAGTGTACATTTGCTGTCCCCTCAAAATAACTCAACACACAAGCCGTTAATGTCTAAACCGCTGGCAACAAAAGTGAGTACACCCCTAAGTGAAAATGCCCATATTGGGCCCAATTAGCCATTTTTCCTTCCCGGTGTCATGTGACACGTTAGTGTGACAAGGTCTCAGGTGTGGATGGGGAGCAAGTGTGTTAAATTTGGCTCTCACTCTCTCATACTGGTCACTGGATGTTCAACATGGCACCTTATGGCAAAGAACTCTGAGGATCTGAAAAAAAAAAAGAATTGTTGCTCTACATAAAGATGGCCTAGGCCAGTGGTGTCCAAACTATGGCCCTCCAGTTGTTAAGGACCTACAACTCCCATCATGCCTAGTCATGTCTGTGAATGTCAGAGTTTTACAATGCCTCATGGGAAGTGTAGTTCCGCAACAGCTGGAGGGCCGTAGTTTGGACATCCCTGGCCTAGGCTATAACAAGATTGCCAAGACCCTGAAACTGAGGTGCAGCATGGTGGCTAGGGATGAGCCGAACCCCCCCCGGTTCGGTTCGCACCAGAACCTGCAAACAGACCGAAAATTTGCACAGACTTTAGAACCCCATTGACGTCTATGGGACTCGAACGTTCAAAATCAAAAGTGCTCATTTTAAAGGCAAATTTGCATGGTATTGTCCTAAAAAGGGTTTGGGGACCCGGGTCCTGCACCAGGGGACATGTATCAATGCAAAAAAAAACTTTTACAAACGTCCGTTTTTTCGGGAGCAGTGATTTTAATGATGCTTAAAGTAAAAAAAAAGTGAAATGTTCCTTTAAATATCGTACCTGGGGGGGTGTCTATAGTATGCCTGTGGCGTGTGTTTCCCGTGCTTAGAACAGTCCCTGCACAAAAAGTCATTTTTAAAGAAAAAAACTGCTTGCGGCTTTAATGTAATGTCGGGTCCTGGCAATGGAAAACCTAGGGAAGGGTTATCACCCCTGTGACATTTGTTTTGTTGTCTGTGATCCTCTTCAGAAGATTTCACCTCACTTTTTGTCCCAATGACAAATGTTTTTTGATAATTTGAGTTTTTTTGTGAAACAAGGATTGGTGATAAAGCATCAGTGGAAAGGAGAAAAGTTTTTCCCATATTGACTCTTACAGGAGCGAATTTCCCTTCCTAGGGGCAGATTTAATCTCACTTCCTGTTGTCTCCTTCCGTTTGCAAGTAGGAGTCGTTTGTAAGTTGGATGTTTGAAAGTAGGGGCCTGCCCCATATACTCAGCAGAAATTTGGGCCTTAGGTGTTGTTGTGGCCACAACACTGTAAGCCCTCACAGGGCCCTGCTGTGAAATATTAGATCAAGAATTGTAATTACATGCCCCTGTTGAACAGGGGCTGAAAAATTGGGCCTTAGGCACTGGTGCTGGTGCCACAACACTGCAACCCCTCACAGATACTCTAGTTGGAGCGCAGGAACTAGCCCTGCTGCAAAGAATTGCATCAAAAATTGTAATTACAAGCCCCTGTTAAACAGGGGTTGAAAAATTGGGCCTTAGGCACTGGTGCTGGAGCAACAACACTGCAACCCCTCACAGATACTCTAGTTGGAGCTCAGGAACTAGCCCTGCTGCAAAGAATTGCATGAAAAATTGTAATTACATGCCCCTGTTAAACAGGGGCTGAAAAATTGGGCATTAGGCACTGGTGGCGGGACTGACGGCGCCCAGAACCAAAAATGTTCTTACAAGCTATCATCGTGATGATTGAGGAAGAGGATAATTACTCAGTATAACAGGATACTCACTCAGCATCAGCATAGGCAGTCTTTGAAGGGATCTGACATTTCAAAAAAATGTATTCGGTTACATCAGCATCAGGTGCTTGGTAGCTGGTGGTGATCCAAGACTGATTCATTTTTATGAAGGTCAGTCGATCAACCGAGTCGGTGGACAGACGCACCCTGTGATCGGTTACAAAGCCCCCAGCAGCACTGAATGTGCGTTCCGAAAGAACGCTGGATGCAGGACAGGCCAGTAGCTCAATTGCATACTGTGCAAGCTCTGGCCAGTGATCCATCCTCAAGACCCAGTAACCCAGAGGATTTTCGGTGGGAAAGGTGTCCAAGTCAGATCTTGCCCCTAGGTAATCCTGCACCATGTAAAACAGACGCTGGCGATGGTTGCTGGAACCGATCATACCTTGGGGCTGTGGACTAAAAAATTGTCTGAACGCATCGGTCAGACGGCCACCTTCTCCGCCGCTTCTTCTTTGACTAAGCCTCAGCAACACGTTGTCCAGAAACAGGAGTTTGTAACATCCCAGTCTCTGGGAACGCATTGCACAGACCTTTCTGCAAGGCCTCCCGAAGATGTTTCATCCTCTGCTACCTCTGCGACGGCAAGATAAGGTCCGCAACCTTACCCTTGTAACGTGGATTAAGAAGGGTTGCCAGCCAGTAACGATCCCCCTCCTTGATACTACGAATACGAGGATCCTTACGCAGGCTTTGCAGGATCAGGGAGGCCATGCAGCGTAGGTTTGCTGAGGCATTCGGTCCGGAGTCCTCTGGGTCACTAAGAATGACATGATCCGCAGCCACCTCCTCCCAGCCACGTACAAGTCCATGTGTTTCTTGGGACTGTAAATGATCCCTTAAAGACTGCTGCTGATGCTGAGTGCCAGGCTCCACCTCCATACTGACACAATCCTCCTCCTCCTCTTCCTGCGTGATCGGCGGGCACGCAGGAACACTGTCTGGATAAAGGGGGCCTTGAGAGCTAAGGAAGTCCTCCTCTTCCTGCCTCTGTTCTGCCTCAAGTGGCCTGTCCATTATTCCACGCAGTGTGTGCTCCAACAGGTGGACAAGGGGGACAGTGTCACTGATGCATGCACTGTCACTGCTCACCATCCTCGTGGCCTACTCAAATGGTGACAGGACAGTGCATGCATCCCTGATCATGGCCCACTGGCGTGGGGAAAAAAAAAACAAGCTCCCCTAACCCTGTCCTGGTGCCATAGTTGCACAGGTACTCATTGATGGCCCTCTGCTGCGTGTGCAGCCACTGCAGCATGGCCAATGTTGAGTTCCACCTGTTGGCATGTCACAGATTAGGCGATTCTTGGGCAGGTTAAATTCCTTTTGGAGGTCTGCCAGCCTAGCACTGGCATTATATGACCGGTGGAAATGCACACAGACTTTCCTGGCCTGCCTCAGGACATCCTGTAAGCCCGGGTACCTGCCCAAGAACCGCTGAACCACCAAGTTAAGGACGTGAGCCAAACAGGGCACATGGGTCGTTTGTCCATGTCGGAGGGTGGAGAGGAGGTTGGTGCCATTGTCGCAAACCACCATTCCTGCCTTAAGTTGGTGTGGCATCAACCACCTCTGAACCTGCCCCTGCAGAGCTGACAGAACCTCTGCCCCAGTGTTTCTCCTGTCCCCCAAGCACACCAGCTCAAGCACCACATGGCATCTTTTGGCCTGCATACTTGAGTAGCCCCTTGAATGCCTACGGAGCACCGCTGGTTCCGAGGACAAAGCACAGGAAGAGGCCATGGAGGAAGAAGAAGAGGAGGGGGTGGAGGAGAGAGGTTTGTCAGAATCATTAGTAGTGGCATTTTGGAGGTGTGGTGGTGGAACAACTTCCAACACTACTGCACCTTGTCCTGCATCCTTCCCAGCTGCCAGCAGTCACCCAATGCACCGCGTAACTTAGGTAACATCCCTGTCCATGCCTGCTGAACCATGAGTCAGCGGTAATATGCACCTTACCGCTGACTGCCCTGTCCAGCGAAGCATGGACATTGCCTTCCACATGGCGGTAGAGAGCCAGTATCGCCTTCTGTGAGAAAAAGTGGCGTTTGAGTACCTGCCACTGAGGAACTGCACATTCCACAAACTCATGGAAGGGGCAGAGTCTACCAACTGAAAAGGTAGCAGTTGAAGTGCTAGCAATTTTGCCAAGCTAGCATTCAACCGCTGGGCATGTGGATGGCTGGGAGTGAACTTCTTTCGGCGGTGCAGCTGCTGGGGCAGGGAAATTTGCGTGGTACAATCTGACGTCGGTGTGCCGAAAGCAGATTGCCCACAAGTACTTGGCTGTGACACACCTAATTCTACACTTTCATTCCTCTCAGTGCAGGTCTCAGAGAGGACTGAAGGTATAGTGGGGTTGGAGATCTCAGCTGATGAGGAGCAAAGAGAGGTCCTCTTTGTTCTTTGGTGTGGGTCTTTTAGATACGCTTGCCAACGAACTGCATGGCAGGTCAGCATATGTCTGGTCAAGTATGTGGTGCCCAAGCGGGAGATGTTTTGGCCACGCGAGATATGCTTGAGACATATGTTGCAAATAGCAGTGGTGCAATCTGATGCACTCGTCTCAAAAAAGGCCCACACCAAACAACTTTTGACAGCAGCGCCCTGCACATGCGGAGCTTTGTGGTGTGATGCAGTCAGTGTGCTGCCCTTAGGCTGGCCCCTGGAGGTCATCCTGCCTCTTTGGTGTTGTGCCTCCTCCTCCTCCTCTCTGCTATCAGGCACCCACGTTGAGTCAGTGACCTCATCATCCCCTCCCTCCTCATCACTGGAGCAAACCTGGCAGTATGCTGCAGCAGGGGGAGCATGACTGCCAGATTGCTGTCCTTCTTGGGCACCCCCTCTGTCCATGCTCACATTACTGCATTCATCTAGCTCAGTATCATCATCAGAGCCTTCTATATGCTGGGCATCCTCCTGGAAGATGTACCTAACACTGTGGTCAAACAGTTCGAGGGACTCCTCAGGAGTACATGGTGGGGCTAGGGAAGGAGTCACTGATGCCATTGAGCCAAGGGAAGAGGCCGCGTTGGCAGCTGCTTTGCCAGACAAAGTACCCTGAGTATGGGTGAGAGAGGATGAGGAGGATGGGGACAGCTTGGTCATCCACTCAACCAAGTCTTTAGTATGTTGCGGCTCAACACGGCCAGCCACCGAAAAAAAAGGTCAAGCCTGTCCCACGGTCATGTGCTGATGAGGATGCACTGTCTCCACGACCAGCACTGTTGCCTCTAGACACAGAGCCTGCTTGCCCTCTTTTATTGGCTTGTGACTGTCTGCCTCTCCTTGTTGGCCTTCCAGACATACTAATGGCCTGCAGTGAGATGTAGCTGCACTAAGCTGGTATATATATATATATATATATATATATATATATATATATACACACATATACATACACATACATACATATACATACACACACTGATACTGCAGCTAGCAAGATCAACTGCCTGCCTGTAGTATGAGAACACCACCAATCTTCTACAGGTAGCTTTAGATGAACACTGTGCAGAGGTCACACTACACTAACTTGTAGCTTTAGCTGAAAACTGTGCAGAGGACGCACTACACCAACGTTAAAATAATGTAACTGCCTGCGGTAGTAATAGGATCAGGAAAATACCACCAACCTTCTACAGGTAGCTTTAGCTGAACACTGTGAAGAGGACGCACTACACTAACCTGTAGCTTTAGCTGAACACTGTGCAGAGGTTGCACTACACTAACTTGTAGCTTTAGCTGAACACTGTGAAGAGGACGCACTACACTAACGTTAAAATAATGTATAGTATTAGGATCAGGAAAACACCACAAACCTTCTACAGGTAGATTTAGCTTAACACTGTGCAGAGGTCACACTACACTAAGGTGTAAATAATGTAGCTGCCTGTGGTAGTGATAGGATCAGGAAAACACCACCAACCTTCTACAGATAGCTTTAGCTGAACACTGTGCAGAGGACGCACTACACTAACTTTAAAATAATGTAGCTGCCTGCAGTGGTGATAGGATCAGGAAAACACCACCAGCCATCTACAGGTAGCTTTAGCTGAACACTGTGCAGAGGTCGTGCTACACTAACTTGTAGCTTTAGCTGAACACTGTGAGGAGGACACACTACACTAACTTGTAGCTTTAGCTGAACACTGTGCAGAGGTTGCACTACACTAACTTGTAGCTTTAGCTGAACACTGTGCAGAGGTTGCACTACACTAACTTGTAGCTTTAGCTGAACACTGTGAGGAGGACGAACTACACTAACTTGTAGCTTTAGCTGAACACTGTGAGGAGAACGCACTACACTAACTTGTAACTTTAGCTTAACACTGCACTACACTAACTTGTAGCTTTAGCTGAACACTGTTCAGAGGACGCACTACACTAACTTGTAGCTTTAGCTGAACACTGTGCAGAGGTCGCACTACACTAACTTTTAACTTTAGCTGAACACTGTGAGGAGGACGCACTATACTAACTTTAGCTTTAGCTGAACACTGTGCAGAGGTCGCACTACACTAACTTGTATTTTTAGCTGAACACTGTGTGGATGCACTACACTAACTTGTAGCTTTAGCTGAACACTGTGCAGAGGTCGTACTACACTAACTTGTAGCTTTAGCTGAACACTGTGAGGAGGACGCACTACACTAACCTGTAGCTTTAGCTGAACACTGTTCAGAGGACGCATTACACTAACTTGTAGCTTTAGCTGAACACTGTTCAGAGGACGCACTACACTAACTTGTAGCTTTAGCTGAACACTGTGCAGAGGTCACACTATGCTAACTTGCAGCTTTAGCTGAATACTGTGAGGAGGATGCACTACACTAACTTGTAGCTTTAGCTGAAAACCGGGCATTACACTAACTTGTAGCTTTAGCTGAACACTGTGCAGAGGACGAACTACACTAACGTTAAAATAATGTAGCTGCCTGCAGTGGTGATAGGATCAGGAAAACACCACCAACCTTCTACAGGTAGCTTTAGCTGAACACTGTGCAGAGGTCGTGCTACACTAACTTGTAGCTTTTGCTGAACACTGTGAGGAGGACACACTACACTAACTTGTAGCTTTAGCTGAACACTGTGCAGAGGTTGCACTACACTAACTTGTAGCTTTAGCTGAACACTGTGCAGAGGTCGCAGTACACTAACTTGTAGCTTTAGCTGAACACTGTGCAGAGGTCGCACTACACTAACTTTTAACTTTAGCTGAACACTGTGAGGAGGACGCACTACACTAACTTGTAGCTTTAGCTGAACACTGTTCAGAGGACACACTACACTAACTTTTAACTTTAGCTGAACACTGTGCAGAGGTTGCACTACACTAACTTGTAGCTTTAGCTGAACACTGTGTGGACGCACTACACTAACTTGTAGCTTTAGCTGAACACTGTGCAGAGGTCGTACTACACTAACTTGTAGCTTTAGCTGAACACTGTGAGGAGGACGCACTACACTAACCTGTAGCTTTAGCTGAACACTGTTCAGAGGACGCATTACACTAACTTGTAGCTTTAGCTGAACACTGTTCAGAGGACGCACTACACTAACTTGTAGCTTTAGCTGAACACTGTGCAGAGGTCACACTATGCTAACTTGCAGCTTTAGCTGAATACTGTGAGGAGGATGCATTACACTAACTTGTAGCTTTAGCTGAACACTGTGCACTACACTAACTTGTAGCTTTAGCTGAACACTGTTCAGAGGACGCACTACACTAACTTGTAGCTTTAGCTGAACACTGTACACTACATTAACTTGTAGCTTTAGCTGAACACTGTTCAGAGGACGCAATACACTAACTTGTAGCTTTAGCTGAACACTGTGAGGAGGACACACTACACTAACTTGTAGCTTTAGCTGAACACTGTGCAGAGGTTGCACTACACTAACTTGTAGCTTTAGCTGAACACTGTATGGACGCACTACACTAACTTGTAGCTTTAGCTGAACACTGTGCAGAGGTCGTACTACACTAACTTGTAGCTTTAGCTGAACACTGTGAGGAGGACGCACTACACTAACTTGTAGCTTTAGCTGAACACTGTGCAGAGGTCGCACTACACTAACTTGTAGCTTTAGCTGAACACTGTGTGGACACACTACACTAACTTGTAGCTTTAGCTGAACACTGTGCAGAGGTCGTACTACACTAACTTCTAGCTTTAGCTGAACACTGTGAGGAGGACGCACTACACTAACCTGTAGCTTTAGCTGAACACTGTTCAGAGGACGCATTACACTAACGTTAAAATAATGTAGCTGCCTGCAGTGGTGATAGGATCAGGAAAACACCACCAACCTTCTACAGGTAGCTTTAGCTGAACACTGTGCAGAGGTCGTGCTACACTAACTTGTAGCTTTTGCTGAACACTGTGAGGAGGACACACTACACTAACTTGTACCTTTAGCTGAACACTGTGCAGAGGTCGCACTACACTAACTTGTAGCTTTAGCTGAACACTGTGTGGACGCACTACACTAACTTGTAGCTTTAGCTGAACACTGTGCAGAGGTCGCACTACACTAACTTGTAGCTTTAGCTGAACACTATGACGAGGATGCACTACACTAACTTGTAGCTTTAGCTGAACACAGTGGGGAGGATACTACACTAACTTGTAGCTTTAGCTGAACACTGTGCACTGCACTAACTTGTAGCTTTAGCTGAACACTGTTCAGAGGACGCATTGCACTAACTTGTAGCTTTAGCTGAACACTGTGCAGAGGTCGCACTACACTAACTTGTAGCATTAGCTGAACACTGTGACGAGGATGCACTACACTAACTTGTAGCTTTAGCTGAACACTGTGCACTACACTAACTTGTAGCTTTAGCTGAACGCTGTGCAGAGGTCGCACTACACTAACTTGTTGCTTTAGCGGAACACTGTGAGGAGGACGCACTACACTAACTTGTAGCTTTAGCTGAACACTGTGAGGAGGACGCACTACACTAACTTGTAGCTTTAGCTGAACACTGTGCAGAGGTCGCACTACACTAACTTGTTGCTTTAGCTGAACACTGTGAGGAGGACGCACTACACTAACTTGTAGCTTTAGCTGAACACTGTGAAGAGGACGCACTACACTAACGTTAAAATAATGTATAGTATTAGGATCAGGAAAACACCACAAACCTTCTACAGGTAGATTTAGCTTAACACTGTGCAGAGGTCACACTACACTAAGGTGTAAATAATGTAGCTGCCTGTGGTAGTGATAGGATCAGGAAAACACCACCAACCTTCTACAGATAGCTTTAGCTGAACACTGTGCAGAGGACGCACTACACTAACTTTAAAATAATGTAGCTGCCTGCAGTGGTGATAGGATCAGGAAAACACCACCAACCATCTACAGGTAGCTTTAGCTGAACACTGTGCAGAGGTCGTGCTACACTAACTTGTAGCTTTAGCTGAACACTGTGAGGAGGACACACTACACTAACTTGTAGCTTTAGCTGAACACTGTGCAGAGGTTGCACTACACTAACTTGTAGCTTTAGCTGAACACTGTGCAGAGGTCGCACTACACTAACTTGTAGCTTTAGCTGAACACTGTGAGGAGGACAAACTACACTAACTTGTAGCTTTAGCTGAACACTGTGAGGAGAACGCACTACACTAACTTGTAACTTTAGCTTAACACTGCACTACACTAACTTGTAGCTTTAGCTGAACACTGTTCAGAGGACGCACTACACTAACTTGTAGCTTTAGCTGAACACTGTGCAGAGGTCGCACTACACTAACTTTTAACTTTAGCTGAACACTGTGAGGAGGACGCACTACACTAACTTTAGCTTTAGCTGAACACTGTGCAGAGGTCGCACTACACTAACTTGTAGCTTTAGCTGAACACTGTGTGGATGCACTACACTAACTTGTAGCTTTAGCTGAACACTGTGCAGAGGTCGTACTACACTAACTTGTAGCTTTAGCTGAACACTGTGAGGAGGACGCACTACACTAACCTGTAGCTTTAGCTGAACACTGTTCAGAGGACGCATTACACTAACTTGTAGCTTTAGCTGAACACTGTTCAGAGGACGCACTACACTAACTTGTAGCTTTAGCTGAACACTGTGCAGAGGTCACACTATGCTAACTTGCAGCTTTAGCTGAATACTGTGAGGAGGATGCACTACACTAACTTGTAGCTTTAGCTGAAAACCGGGCATTACACTAACTTGTAGCTTTAGCTGAACACTGTGCAGAGGACGAACTACACTAACGTTAAAATAATGTAGCTGCCTGCAGTGGTGATAGGATCAGGAAAACACCACCAACCTTCTACAGGTAGCTTTAGCTGAACACTGTGCAGAGGTCGTGCTACACTAACTTGTAGCTTTTGCTGAACACTGTGAGGAGGACACACTACACTAACTTGTAGCTTTAGCTGAACACTGTGCAGAGGTTGCACTACACTAACTTGTAGCTTTAGCTGAACACTGTGCAGAGGTCGCAGTACACTAACTTGTAGCTTTAGCTGAACACTGTGCAGAGGTCGCACTACACTAACTTTTAACTTTAGCTGAACACTGTGAGGAGGACGCACTACACTAACTTGTAGCTTTAGCTGAACACTGTTCAGAGGACACACTACACTAACTTTTAACTTTAGCTGAACACTGTGCAGAGGTTGCACTACACTAACTTGTAGCTTTAGCTGAACACTGTGTGGACGCACTACACTAACTTGTAGCTTTAGCTGAACACTGTGCAGAGGTCGTACTACACTAACTTGTAGCTTTAGCTGAACACTGTGAGGAGGACGCACTACACTAACCTGTAGCTTTAGCTGAACACTGTTCAGAGGACGCATTACACTAACTTGTAGCTTTAGCTGAACACTGTTCAGAGGACGCACTACACTAACTTGTAGCTTTAGCTGAACACTGTGCAGAGGTCACACTATGCTAACTTGCAGCTTTAGCTGAATACTGTGAGGAGGATGCATTACACTAACTTGTAGCTTTAGCTGAACACTGTGCACTACACTAACTTGTAGCTTTAGCTGAACACTGTTCAGAGGACGCACTACACTAACTTGTAGCTTTAGCTGAACACTGTACACTACATTAACTTGTAGCTTTAGCTGAACACTGTTCAGAGGACGCAATACACTAACTTGTAGCTTTAGCTGAACACTGTGAGGAGGACACACTACACTAACTTGTAGCTTTAGCTGAACACTGTGCAGAGGTTGCACTACACTAACTTGTAGCTTTAGCTGAACACTGTGTGGACGCACTACACTAACTTGTAGCTTTAGCTGAACACTGTGCAGAGGTCGTACTACACTAACTTGTAGCTTTAGCTGAACACTGTGAGGAGGACGCACTACACTAACTTGTAGCTTTAGCTGAACACTGTGCAGAGGTCGCACTACACTAACTTGTAGCTTTAGCTGAACACTGTGTGGACACACTACACTAACTTGTAGCTTTAGCTGAACACTGTGCAGAGGTCGTACTACACTAACTTCTAGCTTTAGCTGAACACTGTGAGGAGGACGCACTACACTAACCTGTAGCTTTAGCTGAACACTGTTCAGAGGACGCATTACACTAACGTTAAAATAATGTAGCTGCCTGCAGTGGTGATAGGATCAGGAAAACACCACCAACCTTCTACAGGTAGCTTTAGCTGAACACTGTGCAGAGGTCGTGCTACACTAACTTGTAGCTTTTGCTGAACACTGTGAGGAGGACACACTACACTAACTTGTACCTTTAGCTGAACACTGTGCAGAGGTCGCACTACACTAACTTGTAGCTTTAGCTGAACACTGTGTGGACGCACTACACTAACTTGTAGCTTTAGCTGAACACTGTGCACTGCACTAACTTGTAGCTTTAGCTGAACACTGTTCAGAGGACGCATTGCACTAACTTGTAGCTTTAGCTGAACACTGTGCAGAGGTCGCACTACACTAACTTGTAGCATTAGCTGAACACTGTGACGAGGATGCACTACACTAACTTGTAGCTTTAGCTGAACACTGTGCACTACACTAACTTGTAGCTTTAGCTGAACGCTGTGCAGAGGTCGCACTACACTAACTTGTTGCTTTAGCTGAACACTGAGGAGGACGCACTACACTAACTTGTAGCTTTAGCTGAACACTGTGAGGAGGACGCACTACACTAACTTGTAGCTTTAGCTGAACACTGTGCAGAGGTCGCACTACACTAACTTGTTGCTTTAGCTGAACACTGTGAGGAGGATGCACTACACTAACTTGTAGCTTTAGCTGAACACTGTGAGGAGGACACTACACTAACTTGTAGCTTTAGCTGAACACTGTGCACTACACTAACTTGTAGCTTCAGCTGAACACTGTTCAGAGGACGCACTGCACTAACTTGTAGCTTTAGCTGAAAACTGTGTGGACGCACTACATTAACTTGTAGCTTTAGCTGAACACTGTGCAGAGGACGCACTGCACTAACTTGTAGCTTTAGCTGAACACTGTGCACTAAACTTACTTGTAGCTTTAGCTGAACACTGTTCAGAGAATGCACTACACTAACTTGTAGCTTTAGCTGAACACTGTTCAGAGGATGCACAACACTAACTTGTAGCTTTAGCTGAACACTGTTCAGAGGATGCACTACATTAACTTGTAGCTTTAGCTGAACACTGTGCAGAGGTCGCACTACACTAACTTGTTGCTTTACTTTAACACTGTGAGGAGGACGCACTACACTAACTTGTAGCTTTAGCTGAACACAGTGAGGAGGACACTACACTAACTTTTGGCTTTAGCTGAACACTGTGCACTGCACTAACTTGTAGCTTTAGCTGAACGCTGTGCAGAGGTCGCACTACACTAACTTGTTGCTTTAGCTGAACACTGTGAGGAGGACGCACTACACTAACTTGTAGCTTTAGCTGAACACTGTGCACTACACTAACTTGTAGCTTTAGCTGAACACTGTGCAGAGGTTGCACTACACTAACTTGTTGCTTTAGCTGAACACTGTGAGGAGGACGCACTACACTATCTTGTAGCTTTAGCTGAACACTGTGAGGAGGACGCACTACACTAACTTGTAGCTTTAGCTGAACACTGTGCAGAGGTCGCACTACACTAACTTGTTGCTTTAGCTGAACACTGTGAGGAGGACGCACTACACTAACTTGTATCTTTAGCTGAACACTGTGAGGAGGACGCACTACACTAACTTGTAGCTTTAGCTGAACACTGTGCACTACACTGACTTGTAGCTTCAGCTGAACACTGTTCAGAGGACGCACTGCACTAACTTGTAGCTTTAGCTGAAAACTGTGTGGACGCACTACATTAACTTGTAGCTTTAGCTGAACACTGTGCAGAGGACGCACTGCACTAACTTGTAGCTTTAGCTGAACACTGTGCACTAAACTTACTTGTAGCTTTAGCTGAACACTGTTCAGAGAATGCACTACACTAACTTGTAGCTTTAGCTGAACACTGTTCAGAGGATGCACAACACTAACTTGTAGCTTTAGCTGAACACTGTGCAGAGGTCGCACTACACTAACTTGTTGCTTTAGTTTAACACTGTGAGGAGGACGCACTACACTAACTTGTAGCTTTAGCTGAACACAGTGAGGAGGACACTACACTAACTTTTGGCTTTAGCTGAACACTGTGCACTGCACTAACTTGTAGCTTTAGCTGAACACTGTGCAGAGGTCGCACTACACTAACTTGTAGCTTTAGCTGAACACTGTGACGAGGATGCACTACACTAACTTGTAGCTTTAGCTGAACACTGTGCACTACACTAACTTGTAGCTTTAGCTGAACACTGTGCAGAGGTCGCACTACACTAACTTGTTGCTTTAGCTGAACACTGTGAGGAGGACGCACTACACTAACTTGTAGCTTTAGCTGAACACTGTGAGGAGGACGCACTACACTAACTTGTAGCTTTAGATGAACACTGTGCAGAGGTCGCACTACATTAACTTGTAGCTTTAGCTGAACACTGTGAGGAGGACGCACTACACTAACTTGTAGCGTTAGCTGAACACTGTGACGAGGATGCACTACACTAACTTGTAGCTTTAGCTGAACACTGTGCACTACACTAACTTGTAGCTTTAGCTGAACACTGTTCAGAGGACGCACTGCACTAACTTGTAGCTTTAGCTGAACACTGCGACGAGGATGCACTACACTAACTTTTAGCTTTAGCTGAACACTGTGCACTACACTAACTTGTAGCTTTAGCTGAACACTGTGCAGAGGTCGCACTACACTAACTTGTAGCTTTAGCTGAACACTGTGCATGACACTAATTTGTAGCTTTAGCTGAACACTGTTCAGAGGATGCACTACACTAACTTGTAGCTTTAGCTGAACACTGTGCAGAGGTCGCACTACACTAACTTGTTGCTTTAGCTGAACACTGTGAGGAGGACGCACTACACTAACTTGTAGCTTTAGCTGAACACTGTTCAGAGGACACACTACACTATCTTGTAGCTTTAGCTGAACACTGTGCAGAGGTTGCACTACACTAACTTGTAGCTTTAGCTGAACACTGTGTGGACGCACTACACTAACTTGTAGCTTTAGCTGAACACTGTGCAGAGGTCGTACTACACTAACTTGTAGCTTTAGCTGAACACTGTGAGGAGGACGCACTATACTAACCTGTAGCTTTAGCTGAAAACTGTTCAGAGGACGCATTACACTAACTTGTAGCTTTAGCTGAACACTGTTCAGAGGACGCACTACACTAACTTGTAGCTTTAGCTGAACACTGTGCAGAGGTCACACTATGCTAACTTGCAGCTTTAGCTGAATACTGTGAGGAGGATGCATTACACTAACTTGTAGCTTTAGCTGAACACTGTGCACTACACTAACTTGTAGCTTTAGCTGAACACTGTTCAGAGGACGCACTACACTAACTTGTAGCTTTAGCAGAACACTGTGTGGACGCACTACACTAACTTATAGCTTTAGCTGAACACTGTGCAGAGGTCGTACTACACTAACTTGTAGCTTTAGCAGAACACTGTGAGGAGGACGCACTACACTAACCTGTAGCTTTAGCTGAACACTGTTAAGAGGACGCATTACACTAACTTGTAGCATTAGCTGAAAACAGTTCAGAGGACGCACTACACTAACTTGTAGCTTTAGCTGAACACTGTGCAGAGGTCATACTATGCTAACTTGCAGCTTTAGTTGAATACTGTGAGGAGGACGCACTACACTAACCTGTAGCTTTAGCTGAACACTGTTAAGAGGACGCATTACACCAACTTGTAGCTTTAGCTGAACACTGTTCAGAGGACGCACTACACTAACTTGTAGCTTTAGCTGAACACTGTGCAGAGGTCACACTATGCTAACTTGCAGCTCTAGCTGAATACTGTGAGGAGGATGCACTACACTAACTTGTAGCTTTAGCTGAACACTGTGCACTACACTAACTTGTAGCTTTAGCTGAACACTGTTCAGAGGACGCACTACACTAACTTGTAGCTTTAGCTGAACACTGTACACTACATTAACTTGTAGCTTTAGCTGAACACTGTTCAGAGGACGCACTACACTAACTTGTAGCTTTAGCTGAACACTGTTCAGAGGACGCACTACACTAACTTGTAGCTTTAGCTGAACACTGTGCAGAGGTCACACTACACTAACTTTTAACTTTTGCTGAACACTGTGAGGAGGACGCACTACACTAACTTGTAGCTTTAGCTGAACACTGTGCAGAGGTCGCACTACACTAACTTGTAGCTTTAGCTGAACACTGTGTGGACGCACTACACTAACTTGTAGCTTTAGCTGAATACTGTGCAGAGGTCGTACTACACTAACTTGTAGCTTTAGCTGAACACTGTGAGGAGGACGCACTACACTAACCTGTAGCTTTAGCTGAACACTGTTCAGAGGACGCATTACACTAACGTTAAGATAATGTAGCTGCCTGCAGTGGTGATAGGATCAGGAAAACACCACCAACCTTCTACAGGTAGCTTTAGCTGAACACTGTGCAGAGGTCGTGCTACACTAACTTGTAGCTTTTGCTGAACACTGTGAGGAGGACACACTACACTAACTTGTAGCTTTAGCTGAACATTGTGCAGAGGTCGCACTACACTAACTTGTAGCTTTAGCTGAACACTGTGTGGACGCACTACACTAACTTGTAGCTTTAGCTGAACACTGTGCAGAGGTCGTACTACACTAACTTGTAGCTTTAGCTGAACACTGTGAGGAGGACGCACTACACTAACTTGTAGCTTTAGCTGAACACTGTGCAGAGGTCGCACTACACTAACTTGCAGCTTTAGCTGAACACTGTGTGGACGCACTACACTAACTTGTAGCTTTAGCTGAACACTGTGCAGAGGTCGTACTACACTAACTTGTAGCTTTAGCTGAACACTGTGAGGAGGACGCACTACACTAACTTGTAGCTTTGGCTGAACACTGTGAGGAGGTCGCATTACACTAACTTGTAGCTTTAGCTGAACACTGTGTGGACACACTACACTAACTTGTAACTTTAGCTGAACACTGTGCAGAGGTCGTACTACTCTAACTTCTAGCTTTAGCTGAACACTGTGAGGAGGACGCACTACACTAACCTGTAGCTTTAGCTGAACAATGTTCAGAGGACGCATTACACTAACGTTAAAATAATGTAGCTGCCTGCAGTGGTGATAGGATCAGGAAAACACCACCAACCTTCTACAGGTAGCTTTAGCTGAACACTGTGCAGAGGTCGTGCTACACTAACTTGTAGCTTTTGCTGAACACTGTGAGGAGGACACACTACACTAACTTGTAGCTTTAGCTGAACACTGTGCAGAGGTCGCACTACACTAACTTGTAGCTTTAGCTGAACACTGTGTGGACGCACTACACTAACTTGTAGCTTTAGCTGAACACTGTGCAGAGGTCGCACTACACTAACTTGTAGCTTTAGCTGAACACTATGACGAGGATGCACTACACTAACTTGTAGCTTTAGCTGAACACAGTGGGGAGGATACTACACTAACTTGTAGCTTTAGCTGAACACTGTGCACTGCACTAACTTGTAGCTTTAGCTGAACACTGTTCAGAGGACGCATTGCACTAACTTGTAGCTTTAGCTGAACACTGTGCAGAAGTCGCACTACACTAACTTGTAGCTTTAGCTGAACACTGTGACGAGGATGCACTACACTAACTTGTAGCTTTAGCTGAACACTGTGCACTACACTAACTTGTTGCTTTAGCTGAACACTGTTCAGAGGACGCACTACACTAACTTGTAGCTTTAGCAGAACACTGTGTGGACGCACTACACTAACTTGTAGCTTTAGCTGAACACTGTGCAGAGGTCATACTACACTAACTTGTAGCTTTAGCTGAACACTGTGAGGAGGACGCACTTCACTAACCTGTAGCTTTAGCTGAACACTGTTAAGAGGACGCATTACACTAACTTGTAGCTTTAGCTGAACACTGTTCAGAGGACGCACTACACTAACTTGTAGCTTTAGCTGAACACTGTGTAGAGGTCACACTACACTAACTTGTTGCTTTAGCTGAACACTGTGAGGAGGACGCACTACACTAACTTGTAGCTTTAGCTGAACACTGTGAGGAGGACACTACACTAACTTGTAGCTTTAGCTGAACACTGTGCACTACACTAACTTGTTGCTTTAGCTGAACACTGTGAGGAGGACGCACTACACTAACTTGTAGCTTTAGCTGAACACTGTGCACTACACTAACTTGTAGCTTTAGCTGAACACTGTGCAGAGGTCGCACTACACTAACTTGTTGCTTTAGCTGAACACTGTGAGGAGGAAGCACTACACTAACTTGTAGCTTTAGCTGAACACTGTGAGGAGGACGCACTACACTAACTTGTAGCTTTAGCTGAACACTGTGCAGAGGTCGCACTACACTAACTTGTTGCTTTAGCTGAACACTGTGAGGAGGACGCACTACACTAACTTGTAGCTTTAGCTGAACACTGTGAGGAGGACACTACACTAACTTGTAGCTTTAGCTGAACACTGTGCACTACACTAACTTGTAGCTTTAGCTGAACACTGTTCAGAGGACGCACTGCACTAACTTGTAGCTTTAGCTGAAAACTGTGTGGACGCACTACATTAACTTTTAGCTTTAGCTGAACACTGTGCAAAGGACGCACTACACTAAATTGTAGCTTTAGCTGAACACTGTGCAGAGGTCGCACTACACTAACTTGTTGCTTTAGCTGAACACTGTGAGGAGGACGCACTACACTAACTTGTAGCTTTAGCTGAACACTGTGAGGAGGACGCACTACACTAACTTGTAGCTTTAGATGAACACTGTGCAGAGGTCGCACTACATTAACTTGTAGCTTTAGCTGAACACTGTGAGGAGGACGCACTACACTAACTTGTAGCGTTAGCTGAACACTGTGACGAGGATGCACTACACTAACTTGTAGCTTTAGCTGAACACTGTGCACTACACTAACTTGTAGCTTTAGCTGAACACTGTTCAGAGGACGCACTGCACTAACTTGTAGCTTTAGCTGAACACTGCGACGAGGATGCACTACACTAACTTTTAGCTTTAGCTGAACACTGTGCACTACACTAACTTGTAGCTTTAGCTGAACACTGTGCAGAGGTCGCACTACACTAACTTGTAGCTTTAGCTGAACACTGTGCATGACACTAATTTGTAGCTTTAGCTGAACACTGTTCAGAGGATGCACTACACTAACTTGTAGCTTTAGCTGAACACTGTGCAGAGGTCGCACTACACTAACTTGTTGCTTTAGCTGAACACTGTGAGGAGGACGCACTACACTAACTTGTAGCTTTAGCTGAACACTGTTCAGAGGACACACTACACTATCTTGTAGCTTTAGCTGAACACTGTGCAGAGGTTGCACTACACTAACTTGTAGCTTTAGCTGAACACTGTGTGGACGCACTACACTAACTTGTAGCTTTAGCTGAACACTGTGCAGAGGTCGTACTACACTAACTTGTAGCTTTAGCTGAACACTGTGAGGAGGACGCACTATACTAACCTGTAGCTTTAGCTGAAAACTGTTCAGAGGACGCATTACACTAACTTGTAGCTTTAGCTGAACACTGTTCAGAGGACGCACTACACTAACTTGTAGCTTTAGCTGAACACTGTGCAGAGGTCACACTATGCTAACTTGCAGCTTTAGCTGAATACTGTGAGGAGGATGCATTACACTAACTTGTAGCTTTAGCTGAACACTGTGCACTACACTAACTTGTAGCTTTAGCTGAACACTGTTCAGAGGACGCACTACACTAACTTGTAGCTTTAGCAGAACACTGTGTGGACGCACTACACTAACTTATAGCTTTAGCTGAACACTGTGCAGAGGTCGTACTACACTAACTTGTAGCTTTAGCAGAACACTGTGAGGAGGACGCACTACACTAACCTGTAGCTTTAGCTGAACACTGTTAAGAGGACGCATTACACTAACTTGTAGCATTAGCTGAAAACAGTTCAGAGGACGCACTACACTAACTTGTAGCTTTAGCTGAACACTGTGCAGAGGTCACACTATGCTAACTTGCAGCTTTAGTTGAATACTGTGAGGAGGACGCACTACACTAACCTGTAGCTTTAGCTGAACACTGTTAAGAGGACGCATTACACCAACTTGTAGCTTTAGCTGAACACTGTTCAGAGGACGCACTACACTAACTTGTAGCTTTAGCTGAACACTGTGCAGAGGTCACACTATGCTAACTTGCAGCTCTAGCTGAATACTGTGAGGAGGATGCACTACACTAACTTGTAGCTTTAGCTGAACACTGTGCACTACACTAACTTGTAGCTTTAGCTGAACACTGTTCAGAGGACGCACTACACTAACTTGTAGCTTTAGCTGAACACTGTACACTACATTAACTTGTAGCTTTAGCTGAACACTGTTCAGAGGACGCACTACACTAACTTGTAGCTTTAGCTGAACACTGTTCAGAGGACGCACTACACTAACTTGTAGCTTTAGCTGAACACTGTGCAGAGGTCACACTACACTAACTTTTAACTTTTGCTGAACACTGTGAGGAGGACGCACTACACTAACTTGTAGCTTTAGCTGAACACTGTGCAGAGGTCGCACTACACTAACTTGTAGCTTTAGCTGAACACTGTGTGGACGCACTACACTAACTTGTAGCTTTAGCTGAATACTGTGCAGAGGTCGTACTACACTAACTTGTAGCTTTAGCTGAACACTGTGAGGAGGACGCACTACACTAACCTGTAGCTTTAGCTGAACACTGTTCAGAGGACGCATTACACTAACGTTAAGATAATGTAGCTGCCTGCAGTGGTGATAGGATCAGGAAAACACCACCAACCTTCTACAGGTAGCTTTAGCTGAACACTGTGCAGAGGTCGTGCTACACTAACTTGTAGCTTTTGCTGAACACTGTGAGGAGGACACACTACACTAACTTGTAGCTTTAGCTGAACATTGTGCAGAGGTCGCACTACACTAACTTGTAGCTTTAGCTGAACACTGTGTGGACGCACTACACTAACTTGTAGCTTTAGCTGAACACTGTGCAGAGGTCGTACTACACTAACTTGTAGCTTTAGCTGAACACTGTGAGGAGGACGCACTACACTAACTTGTAGCTTTAGCTGAACACTGTGCAGAGGTCGCACTACACTAACTTGTAGCTTTAGCTGAACACTGTGTGGACGCACTACACTAACTTGTAGCTTTAGCTGAACACTGTGCAGAGGTCGTACTACACTAACTTGTAGCTTTAGCTGAACACTGTGAGGAGGACGCACTACACTAACTTGTAGCTTTGGCTGAACACTGTGAGGAGGTCGCACTCCACTAACTTGTAGCTTTAGCTGAACACTGTGTGGACACACTACACTAACTTGTAACTTTAGCTGAACACTGTGCAGAGGTCGTACTACACTAACTTCTAGCTTTAGCTGAACACTGTGAGGAGGACGCACTACACTAACCTGTAGCTTTAGCTGAACAATGTTCAGAGGACGCATTACACTAACGTTAAAATAATGTAGCTGCCTGCAGTGGTGAAAGGATCAGGAAAACACCACCAACCTTCTACAGGTAGCTTTAGCTGAACACTGTGAGGAGGACGCACTTCACTAACCTGTAGCTTTAGCTGAACACTGTAAAGAGGTCACACTACACTAACTTGTTGCTTTAGCTGAACACTGTGAGGAGGACGCACTACACTAACTTGTAGCTTTAGCTGAACACTGTTCAGAGGACGCACTACACTAACTTGTAGCTTTAGCTGAACACTGTGTAGAGGTCACACTACACTAACTTGTTGCTTTAGCTGAACACTGTGAGGAGGACGCACTACACTAACTTGTAGCTTTAGCTGAACACTGTGAGGAGGACACTACACTAACTTGTAGCTTTAGCTGAACACTGTGCACTACACTAACTTGTTGCTTTAGCTGAACACTGTGAGGAGGACGCACTACACTAACTTGTAGCTTTAGCTGAACACTGTGCACTACACTAACTTGTAGCTTTAGCTGAACACTGTGCAGAGGTCGCACTACACTAACTTGTTGCTTTAGCTGAACACTGTGAGGAGGACGCACTACACTAACGTGTAGCTTTAGCTGAACACTGTGAGGAGGACACTACACTAACTTGTAGCTTTAGCTGAACACTGTGCACTACACTAACTTGTAGCTTTAGCTGAACACTGTTCAGAGGACGCACTGCACTAACTTGTAGCTTTAGCTGAAAACTGTGTGGACGCACTACATTAACTTGTAGCTTTAGCTGAACACTGTGCAAAGGACGCACTACACTAACTTGTAGCTTTAGCTGAACACTGTGCACTAAACTAACTTGTAGCTTTAGCTGAACACTGTTCAGAGAATGCACTACACTAACTTGTAGCTTTAGCTGAACACTGTTCAGAGGATGCACAACACTAACTTGTAGCTTTAGCTGAACACTGTTCAGAGGATGCACTACACTAACTTGTAGCTTTAGCTGAACACTGTGCAGAGGTCGCACTACACTAACTTGTTGCTTTAGTTTAACACTGTGAGGAGGACGCACTACACTAACTTGTAGCTTTAGCTGAACACAGTGAGGAGGACGCACTGCACTAACTTGTTGCTTTAGTTTAACACTGTGAGGAGGACGCACTACACTAACTTGTAGCTTTAGCTGAACACTGTTCAGAGGACGCACTGCACTAACTTGTAGCTTTAGCTGAACACTGTGCAGAGGTCGCACTACACTAACTTGTAGCTTTAGCTGAACACTGTGACGAGGATGCACTACACTAACTTGTAGCTTTAGCTGAACACTGTGCACTACACTAACTTGTAGCTTTAGCTGAACACTGTGCAGAGGTCGCACTACACTAACTTGTTGCTTTAGCTGAACACTGTGAGGAGGACGCACTACACTAACTTGTAGCTTTAGCTGAACACTGTGAGGAGGACGCACTACACTAACTTGTAGCTTTAGCTGAACACTGTGAGGAGGACGCACTACACTAACTTGTAGCTTTAGCTGAACACTGTGACGAGGATGCACTACACTAACTTGTAGCTTTAGCTGAACACTGTGCACTACACTAACTTGTAGCTTTAGCTGAACACTGTTCAGAGGACGCACTGCACTAACTTGTAACTTTAGCTGAACACTGCGACGAGAATGCACTACACTAACTTTTAGCTTTAGCTGAACACTGTGCACTACACTAACTTGTAGCTTTAGCTGAACACTGTTCAGAGGTCGCACTACACTAACTTGTAGCTTTAGCTGAACAATGTGCATGACACTAATTTGTAGCTTTAGCTGAACACTGTTCAGAGGATGCACTACTTTAACTTGTAGCTTTAGCTGAACACTGTGCAGAGGTCGCACTACACTAACTTGTTGCTTTAGCTGAACACTGTGAGGAGGACGCACTACACTAACTTGTAGCTTTAGCTGAACACTGTGTGGACGCACTACATTAACTTGTAGCTTTAGCTGAACACTGTGCAGAGGACGCACTACACTAACTTGTAGCTTTAGCTGAACACTGTTCAGAGGATGCACTACACTAACTTGTAGCTTTAGCTGAACACTGTACACTACATTAACTTGTAGCTTTAGCTGAACACTGTTCAGAGGATGCACTACACTAACTTTTAGCTTTAACTGAACACTGTGCACTACACTAACTTGTAGCTTTAGCTGAACACTGTGCACTACACTAACTTGTAGCTTTAGCTGAACACTGTTCAGAGGACACACTGCACTAACTTGTAGCTTTAGCTGAACACTATGACGAGGATGCACTACACTAACTTGTAGCTTTAGCTAAACACTGTGCACTACACTAACTTGTAGCTTTAGCTGAACACTGTGCAGAGGTCGCACTACACTAACTTGTTGCTTTAGCTGAACACTGTGAGGAGGACGCACTACACTAACTTGTAGCTTTAGCTGAACCCTGTGAAGAGGACGCACTACACTAACTTGTAGCTTTAGCTGAACACTGTGCACTACACTAACTTGTAGCTTTAGCTGAACACTGTTCAGAGGTCGCACTACACTAACTTGTAGCTTTAGCTGAACACTGTGCATGACACTAACTTGTAGCTTTAGCTGAACACTGTGAGGAGGACGCACTACACTAACTTGTAGCTTTAGCTGAACACTGTACACTACATTAACTTGTAGCTTTAGCTGAACACTGTGAGGAGGACGGACTACACTAACTTGTAGCTTTAGCTGAACACTGTGCAGAGGTCGCACTACACTAACTTGTTGCTTTAGCTGAACACTGTGAGGAGGACGCACTTCACTAACTTGTAGCTTTAGCTGAACACTGTGAGGAGGACACTACACTAACTTGTAGCTTTAGCTGAACACTGTGCACTACACTAACTTGTAGCTTTAGCTGAACACTGTTCAGAGGACGCACTGCACTAACTTGTAGCTTTAGCTGAACACTGCGACGAGGATGCACTACACTAACTTGTAGCTTTAGCTGAACACTGTGCACTACACTAACTTGTATCTTTAGCTGAACACTGTGCAGAGGTCGCACTACACTAACTTGTAGCTTTAGCTGAACATTGTGCATGACACTAATTTGTAGCTTTAGCTGAACACTGTTCAGAGGACGCACTACACTAACTTGTAGCTTTAGCTGAACACTGTGTAGAGGTCGCACTACACTAACTTGTTGCTTTAGCTGAACACTGTGAGGAGGACGCACTACACTAACTTGTAGCTTTAGCTGAACACTGTGAGGAGGACACTACACTAACTTGTAGCTTTAGCTGAACACTGTGCACTACACTAACTTGTAGCTTTAGCTGAACACTGTGTGGACGCACTACATTAACTTGTAGCTTTAGCTGAACACTGTGCAGAGGACGCACTACACTAACTTGTAGCTTTAGCTGAACACTGTGAGGAGGACACTACACTAACTTGTAGCTTTAGCTGAACACTCTGCACTACACTAACTTGTAGCTTTAGGTGAACACTGTGCACTACACTAACTTGTAGTTTTAGCTGAACACTGTTCAGAGGACACACTGCACTAACTTGTAGCTTTAGCTGAACACTGTGACGAGGATGCACTACACTAACTTGTAGCTTTAGCTAAACACTGTGCACTACACTAACTTGTAGCTTTAGCTGAACACTGTGCAGAGGTCGCACTACACTAACTTGTTGCTTTAGCTGAACACTGTGAGGAGGACGCACTACACTAACTTGTAGCTTTAGCTGAACCCTGTGAAGAGGACGCACTACACTAACTTGTAGCTTTAGCTGAACACTGTGCACTACACTAACTTGTAGCTTTAGCTGAACACTGTGCAGAGGTCGCACTACACTAACTTGTAGCTTTAGCTGAACACTGTGCATGACACTAACTTTTAGCTTTAGCTGAACACTGTGAGGAGGACGCACTACACTAACTTGTAGCTTTAGCTGAACACTGTACACTACATTAACTTGAAGCTTTAGCTGAACACTGTTCAGAGGACGCACTACACTAACTTGTAGCTTTAGCTGAACACTGTGCAGAGGTCGCACTACACTAACGTGTTGCTTTAGCTGAACACTGTGAGGAGGACGCATTACACTAACTTGTAGCTTTAGCTGAACACTGTGAGGAGGACACTACACTAACTTGTAGCTTTAGCTGAACACTGTGCACTACACTAACTTGTAGCTTTAGCTGAACACTGTTCAGAGGACGCACTGCACTAACTTGTAGCTTTAGCTGAACACTGTGTGGACGCACTACATTAACTTGTAGCTTTAGCTGAACACTGTGCAGAGGACGCACTACACTAACTTGTAGCTTTAGCTGAACACTGTGCACTACACTAACTTGTAGCTTTAGCTGAACACTGTTCAGAGGATGCACTACACTAACTTGTAGCTTTAGCTGAACACTGTACACTACATTAACTTGTAGCTTTAGCTGAACACTGTTCAGAGGATGCACTACACTAACTTGTAGCTTTAGCTGAACACTGTGCACTACACTAACTTGTAGCTTTAGCTGAACACTGTTCAGAGGATGCACTACATTAACTTGTAGCTTTAGCTGAACACTGTTCAGAGGATGCACTACACTAACTTGTAGCTTTAGCTGAACACTGTGCAGAGGTCGCACTACACTAACTTGTTGCTTTAGCTGAACACTGTGAGGAGGACGCACTACACTAACTTGTAGCTTTAGCTGAACACTGAGGAGGACACTACACTAACTTGTAGCTTTAGCTGAACACTCTGCACTACACTAACTTGTAGCTTTAGCTGAACACTGTGCACTACACTAACTTGTAGCTTTAGCTGAACACTGTTCAGAGGACACACTGCACTAACTTGTAGCTTTAGCTGAACACTGTGCAGAGGTCGCACTACACTAACTTGTAGCTTTAGCTGAACACTGTGACGAGGATGCACTACACTTACTTGTAGCTTTAGCTAAACACTGTGTACTACACTAACTTGTAGCTTTAGCTGAACACTGTGCAGAGGTCGCACTACACTAACTTGATGCTTTAGCTGAACACTGTGAGGAGGACGCACTACACTAACTTGTAGCTTTAGCTGAACCCTGTGAAGAGGACGCACTACACTAACTTGTAGCTTTAGCTGAACACTGTGCACTACACTAACTTGTAGCTTTAGCTGAACATGGTTCAGAGGATGCACTGCACTAACTTGTAGCTTTAGCTAAACACTGTTCAGAGGATGCACTACACTAACTTGTAGCTTTAGCTGAACACTGTGCACTACACTAACTTGTAGCTTTAGCTTAACACTGTTCAGAGGATGCACTACACTAACTTGTAGCTTTAGCTGAACACTGTTCAGAGGACGCACTACACTAACTTGTAGCTTTAGCTGAACACTGTGCAGAGGACGCACTACACTAACTTGTAGCTTTAGCTGAACACTGTGCAGAGGTCGCACTACACTAACTTTTAGTTTTAGCTGAACACTGTGAGGAGGACGCACTACACTAACTTGTAGCTTTAGCTGAACACTGTGAGGAGGACGCACTACACAAACTTGTAGCTTTAGCTGAACACTGTGCACTACACTAACCTGTAGCTTTAAGCTGAACACTGTTCAGAGGATGCACTACACTAACTTGTAGCTTTAGCTGAACACTGTGCAGAGGTCGCACTACACTAACTTGTAGCTTTAGCTGAACACTGTGCAGAGGTCACACTAAACTAACTTGTAGCTTTAGCTGAACACTGTGAGGAGGATGCACTATACTAACTTTAAATAGTCTAGCTGCCGGACTTTGGTACTAATAGGATCAGAAGAACACCAGCAATTTTTTTCAGGTAGCTGTAATTACTGTAACAACACAAGCCTGGCTGTCAGTAGGAAGAAAATAACAGGAACGGTTCTAGCTAAACTGAATACAGCATATATATATATATATACATATATATATATATACACACACACACACACACACACACACAACACCTGGGATGCATATATATATATACACAATACACTGAAAGTGCAGCTAACTGACTTACTGTCCTGCCTAATCTATCTAACTTAAATTAAATGACACTGTCTCTCTGTCTCTGTCTCTCAATGCTGGAACACACTACACAGGGCCGCCGTGCAGGCGGCCTTATATAGTGTGGGGCGTGTATTAAATCCCCTGAGCCATAATTGGCCAAAGCCACCCTGGCTTTGGCCAAGTACAGCTCTCTCTACAGACAGTGCTGCGATTGGCCAAGCATGCAGGTCGTAGTGCATGCTTGGCCAATCATCAGCCAGCAATGCACTGCGATGCCACAGTGAATTATGGGCCGTGACGCGTCACACGAATTTGGCGCAAACGGCCCATATTGTTCGCAATTCAGCGAACAGACGATGTTCGAGTCGAACATGGGTTCGACTCGAACACGAAGCTCATCCCTAATGGTGGCAAGCACCATACAGCGGACAGGTTCCACTCAGAACAGGCCTCGCCATGGACAACCAAAGAAGTTGAGTGCAGGGTGCTCAGCGTCATATCCAGAGGTTGTCTTTGGGAAATAGACGTATGAGCGCTGCCAGCATTGCTGCAGAGGTTGAAGGGGTGGGGGGGTCAGTCTGTCAGTGCTCAGACCATATGCCACACACTGCATCAAATTGCTTTGCATGGCTGTCACCCCAGAAGGAATCATCTTCTAAAGATGATGCACAAGAAAGCCTGCAAACAGTTTGCTGAAGACAAGCAGACTAAGGACATGGATTATTGGAACCGTGTTCAGTGGTCTGATGAGACAAAGATAAACTTATTTGGTTCAGGTGGCAGCAACCAGGTGAGGAGTACAAAGACAAATGTGTCTTACCTGCAGTCAAGCATGCTGGTGGGAGTGTCATGGTCTGAGGCTGCACGAGTGCTGCCGGCACTGGGGAGCTAAAGTTCATTGAGCGAACCATGAATGCCAACATGTACTGTGACATATTGAAGCAGAGCATGATCCCCTCCCTTCCAAGACTGGGCTGCAGAATAGTATTCCAACATGATAATGACCCCAAACACACCTCCAAGATGACCACTGCTTTGCTAAAGAAGCTGAGGGTAAATGTGATGGACTGGGTAAGCATCTCCAGACCTAAACACTTTTGAGCATCTGTGGGGCATCTGTGCCCCATCAATTGCAGCCTCTGTGTCCATCAAATGCAGCCACTGTGCCCATCAAATGCAGCCCCTGTGCCCATCTAATGCAGCCACTGTGCCCATCAAATGCAGCCACTGTGTCCCATAAAATGCAGCCACTGTGCCCAGGAAATACAGCCACCTTGCCCATGAAATGCAGCCACTGTGCCCATCATATGCAAGGAAAGAACGGGGGGGGGGGCTCTGACCTGAGTGTAGTATTGAAATGATGACTTTAATAGGATAAGATTAAAAACACTTACAAGATGATAGAAGATGCATGCTCATCAAAGTAAAGTGCAGTCCTAGCATTCCACATGGCTCTGTGGGTCCCACCGCTGTTCCGGATAGCTGGAAAGGATTGAGAAGCTGGCTGGAATGGATCACAGTGTTTCTCCAGGAGCAAAGGAACCAAGCAGCTCCACACAGACCAGCATGGACCGTGGAACAGGAAGTGGTGTCACTGGCGTCTGATTGGACCTAGGCAGGGCTGGAATCTTGTCAATCAGGTCTGCAGTGATGAAAGGCTACGTGCTCGGAGCTGACTAATCCTTCTATTGGCCTGCTGCCCTCCAGAGGAGGACAGCTATATATACACAATGGAGAGCATGTGGGTGTGGCTGGAACTTCCAGCAGACCAATCAGTAAACAATAAATTATAGCAAGGGGGAAGGTGAAGCAGGGGTTACCAGTCTTGGAGACAAAAAATTATATTTTTTAATTATATATATATATATATATATATATATATATATATATATATATATATATAAATATTAAATAAAATAGAAAAAAAAATTAAAAATGATACACATGGAAATATTTGAAGCATAGTTCTCTTCTATATGTATTATTTTTTGTCAGTCTGAGACTGTTTAACCCCTGCTTCACCTTGCCCCTTGCTATAATTTATTGTTTAATGATCGGTCTGCTGAAAGTTCCAGTTCCACGGCAACACCCACATGCTCTCCATTGTGTATATAAAGCTGCCCTCTTCTAGAGGGCAGCAGGCCAATAGAAGGAACAGTCAGCTCCGAGCACGTAGCATTTCATCACTGCAGCCCTG
This sequence comes from Aquarana catesbeiana, assembly GCF_042186555.1. Lineage (NCBI taxonomy): Eukaryota > Metazoa > Chordata > Amphibia > Anura > Ranidae > Aquarana > Aquarana catesbeiana. The sequence continues at coordinate 330,306,284 of NC_133328.1, read as the reverse complement.
ATTGACAAGATTCCAGCCCTGCCTAGGTCCAATCAGATGCCAATGACATCACGTCCTGTTCCACGGTCCATGCTGGTCTGTGTGGAGCTGCTTGGTTCCTTTGCTCCTAGAGAAACACTGTGATCCATTCCAGCCAGCTGCTCAATCCTTTCCAGCTATCCGGAACAGCGGTGGGACCCACAGAGCCATGTGGAATGCCAGGACTGCACTTTACTTTGACGAGCATGCATCTATCATCTTGTAAGTGTTTTTAATCTTATCCTATTAAAGTCATCATTTTAATACTACACTCAGGTCGGCGCCTCCCCCTCCTTGTTTTTTCCTTACATGTCTTGCAGAGCACTGGACACACTCTTAAGGATGGCTGCCTTCCTTTTTAACCCTTAATACCCCTTTCTTTGGATACATCCCCATCCAGCTATTACAGCCAGACTATACTCCTAAGGATTACTCCATCTGGAGCGCCAGATGGACACTGACTATTGTGCCCATCATATGCAGCCATTGTGCCCATCATATGCAGCCACTGTGCCCATTATATGCAGCCACTGCGTCCATTATATGCAGCCTCTGTGCCCATGAAATGCAGCCACTGTGCCCCATCATATACAGCCACTGTGCCCATCATATACAGCCACTGTGCCACCCCCTCACTGTCTGACTGGCACTTACCCCATCTTGGTGGCAGGTCAGGCAGCGGATGACGGCGGAAAGCTGTGGGACAAGTAGAGCGGGTCAGGCGATGGCTCTTGTGTCCTCCATGTGTCTCTTCTTTGCTTCTGCTAGCTGGCCAATGGGATAGCCTGTGCCTTCAGCCAATCATGTGACCAGTCTTAGACACATGCCTCCTAATTGGCGGAGAGGTGGTTCAGTGTTAGAAAAGCAAATATTAATTTGCTTTTCTAACACGCCTGGGTGGACTTCGAGCGCAATGCTCTGCGCTCCAAGTCCACCTTTTTTGAAGCCTATTAGAGCCTATGGCTCTAATCAGGTGCTTCAAAAAAACACCCCCGTTGCTGGAATTCAGGCGCACGGCATCTGAAAAGGGATCGGACACCTGAATAGGGGGTGGCAGCAGCCATGGATAGATTCATGCAATGCAATGCATTAATCTATCCTTTTGTCATATAAAGGACGGCGTGACAGAGGTGGCGGTGCCCGTTCTCCCTTAATGGATGGCCCGACCCTGGAACACTCACTACTTTACATTGTAGCAAAGTGTAATTTCTTCATTGTTGTCACATGAACAGATATAATAAAATATTTACAAACATGTGAGGGGTGTACCTGCTTTTGCTTTGCTTTGCTTCAGCTTCGCTTCAAAAATTATAAGGGACTAAAAATGTAGCTTCAGTGGTGCTTCAATGCTTATTCAAAGCCCCCATAGAAGTCTATGGCAAAGCTCGCTTAAAGCCTCATCAAAGCCCCACAAAGCCTCACCGAAGCACCAAGCAAAAGCAAGGTGTAAACAGGACTGTAAGCTAACCGTTTTATTTAGTGACAGGAGCTTTAACTGGCATTCAGAGAGCTTTAACCACTTGTCGACCAGCGCATGCCGATATACGTCCTAACTTTGAGGACGGATATTGTTGTTATGACAGCAGCTAGCTGCCATAACCCCAGTATCCTCGTATTCGACGGGAGGTTGGCTACAAGTTAAAAGTGGTCTCTGTGGCGGATTCGCCGCAAGATCACTTTTATCAGTGGCAGGAGAGGGGCCCCCCACCACGCTCTGGTGCCCTCTGCCGCTTACTGAAGCCGTCAGCAGCGGCAGAGGCTATCCGGTCCTTCTCCTGGCTGGGCATGGAGATGAGTGAGGGGAAGATGGCCCCCACCAGTCTCCATGACATTTCAGGGCAGAAGCGAAGTCAAAATGTCACTTCCACCCATAGATCCTAAAGGGCCATTTTTTTTTTAATAATTTTTTTAAATGATAATTTTTTTTTTTTTTTAATTGCATTTTAGCGTAAATATGAGATCTGAGGTCTTTTTGAACCCAGATCTCATATTTAAGAGGTCCTGTCATTTTTTTTTCTATTACAAGGGATGTTTACATTCCTTTTAATAGGAATAAAAATGACAAAAAATGTTTTTTTTTTAAAAAACAGTGAAAAAATAAAAGGTAAAATAAATAATTAAAAAAAAAATTTTCAACCCGCCCCGTCCCAATGAGCTTGCATTCAGAAGCGAATGCATACGTGAGTAGTATGAAAACAGTGTTCAAACCACTATCGCCGCAATTGGTAGAGCGAGAGCATAATTCTAGCTCTGTAACTCAAAACATGCAACCTGTACAATTTCTTAATTGTCGTGTATAGAGATTTTTAAGGGTAAAAGTTTGTCACCATTCCACGAGTGGGCGCAATTTTGAAGCCTGACATGTTGGGTATCAATTTACTTGGCGTAACATTATCTTTCACAGCATAAAAAAAATGGGATAACTTTACTGCTGTCTTATTTTTTAATTCAAAAAAGTGTATTTTTTCCGAAAAAAGTGCGATTGTAAGACCGCTGCACAAATACGGTGTGACAGAAAGTATTGCAACGACTGCCATTTTATTCTGTAGGGTGTTAGAAAAAAAATGTATAATGTTTGGGGGTTCTAAGTAATTTTCTAGCAAAAAAAAAAACTTTTTAACTTGTAAACAACAAATCTCAGAAAGAGGCTCGGTCCTTATGTGGTTAACAAAGCGTGTCCGAAGCCATGTTTTGAAGAAAGTGTAAACTAGCCCTTATTTTGTCTCATGTGATTTATTCACTTATACCTAGCACAAGGAGGGTGCACTTTTTATTTTTTGGAGCTAAAAAATGTATATGCTTATATGTTTGCTTGACCAGTTGAATGCCCATCTGAAACTCATTGTAAATACTTTCAGTATTTACAGTACGTTTGGAATACAGAAGTATAGATACAGTATAGTCATCCTTAGTTACAACATGATATACTTTAATACAGAACACTTAAACACACCATCCTGAACAGAGCATGCAATTCTAACATTATATACTGTATAAATGAATGTGTAGACATATGCACTCTAATGCACATCTTAGTTTTTGTTTCCTTAAATTACATTGCCTTGTTGCAGGTGGTTGTCTTGGTCATGTGACAGCAGGTAGTCTGCCACAAATTTCTAATTCGGACTGGAAGGGGAATACTTTATATTACATAGCTGTACTTTATGAATCTTTCACTTTCTAATATACAGCGGAAAAATTCTGAAACAATGGAAACTGGATAATTTAAATGTCCTTCGCACTATATACTTGATTTACTGGGAAAAACAGTAATTTCAGCTCACAATTTTTTCTCCTACAGTCTGTGAGTCACATCTCTGTTAAAACTAGATGGCCATTGCTGCCACTTTTCTAGGATGCTTTATGTGTGAACTAGTACATGGGTTCCCCCAGGAATTTAAGCTCTGGATTATAACAAAGTTATGGTTCCTGAGCAAGGATAAAGTTAGTGTCAGAGACTGACTCACATGCATAGTAGAGGAATGAAACCAAAAGCCATTGCCAGGGGCAACCAGAGCCAAATGCCAAAACCAGAACAAGAGACAAACACTTAGAAAATGCAGTCAAAGTCAGGACAGGAAGAGTACTAGTGAAGGTCAGCAACTGAATTAAATTCAAAATGTGCAAAGTGCAATGGATAAAGTGGCATTAACGACATAACAAACTAATAATGGAGCAACTACTGAGAGTAGGGGGGGTCCCTTTAAATGGTGCCAACTAACTTTGAAGAAAGCTGGGGTAGCAGGAGCCAAAGATTTGAGTTTCTGTTACACAGGTGCACGTGATCATGCGCATATTGAGAGGTGTCTTCTACTTGTAAATACCTTCAAAATATTTTCAGATACATCATTTTAATGTCATTGTAAATTAGATGTCATTGCAATTTAAGTTAATAGCAATATGTTCACTGTTTATCTACAGTAAAATTATTTTAAAAAAAGTTGTTGTTCCTATTTACATTATAACTTATATGCAAAAAACTGAAAAAAAAATCTGAAAGGTCCAAAACAATAATAAAAGATTTTCAGTGTGTTCACTAGATTGGTTAGAAAAAATATCATTAGAATGCTGTCTATGACTTTGCAATACAGGGGGTCCCCTACTTACAAACATCCAACTTACAAACGACTCCTACTTACAAACGGAGGGAGACAACAGGAAGGGAGAGGAAATCCACCCCTAGGAAGGGAAATTCACTCCTGTAAGAGTTAATATGGGGAAAAGGTGTCTTCACTGATGCTTTATCACCAATCCTTGTTTCCCTAATAACCCAAAATTTTCAAAATCCAATTGTCATTGGGACAGAAAGTGAGGTGAAATCTTCTGAAGAGGAGCACAGACAGCAAAACAAATGTTACAGGGGTGATAACCCTTCCCTATGTTATCTAAAAAACTTAAAAATAGATTTTTTGGCTGGAGCTACACTTAAAAAATTTACCTGTTCCGACTTACAAACAGATTCAACTTAAGAACAAACCTAAAGTCCCTATCTTGTTTGTAACCCGGGGACCCCCTGTATACTGTAAGCATACTATCATGCTTTACATTATGTTTGTATGCATTGCATATTTACCAGATCCTTAGTGATGATTTTTTTTTCCTTTTAGAAAACCCAATTTTTATCAGTTTATCAATTGCTCCTAATTTGTCAGTTGCTCCAAAATAAATGTTATTCTGGTAATGGAGAAAAACAAGAAGACATGAAAATAAGGATGCTTTTACTATTCCACAGATATGTAACAAACATCACAGACATCTTCTTACACACTCAAACAAAATATATACTGTACTGTAGACACTAATATAAATACCACTATAAGATTTATAGCAACTGGAGCTTTTATCTTACTACAACTTTCCCATGTGCAAACAAAAGCTCATAGAGGAAGATAATGGTAGAAATGTTGCAAGACTAACCAAGCAGTTTATTTAATGCAGATAAACCAATCTCAGCATGAAATAAACCTCTAGGTTGTTATTGCTTACTTCTTGTGTCCCCTCTATGAATTACTTTACGGTATTTAATCTTCTGCCTGAGAAAGAAGCCATCTGGGAAATTATTATTATACTTTATTTATGAAGTACAATAATATTCCACTGTGCTGTATAACACAAAGGGAAAATTAAATACAGATATTTTGAAAACAACATTTGCTAAGCGAAAATAAAGGTCCTTGTTGGAAGGAAGTTACAACTACAAAATATAACATATAGACAAATACATAATAGGCAAAATATATAGACATTGACATAATAGACAACATTATTAGCCCTCATTATATGACAGAAATGAAAAAAAATTGTAATTGCACATAAATGTTACTAATTAACATGGCCACAGCAATTGTTTACAGCAAAGTTTAGTTCAAAAGCTCAGCAGGTTAGAATGATGGGAACTCTTGCAGGATCTTTGTTCATTTTTTTAAATGCAGATAATTAGATCTGTTCAATAGATTTTTTCTTTATTCTGGATTTTTTTCAAGCAATAAACCTGAAATTAAGAAAAATGTAGTACCTTATGTGAGCATCTGTTAGAATCCTATTGTACATGATATCCCCTAATTCAATAAAAAATGTAACAGGCATTGATGGTATTATTGTTATAATTTGTTTTATTTAAACCTAAGAGCAAAGCTTTCAGAGGTCACGGGTGCCTATCTTTGTAAATCTGTTTGGGCTTGTTAAATTCATTGGAAGATTGAAGTGTAAGTACAGAAAAAATCTTTTTTTTTTTTAATTGAGTAGGAGTAAGTGATACAACCTCTGTCATTTTATTGTTACTCTCTGTATCTGGTTGGAGAGATTTCATTTCATTTTCTGTTCAAGTAACACAAGAATCAAAAATACATTTCTAAAACAGTGTGGGGAATTTCCACTAGATATTTTTCGCCAAAAGAGATGTCCCCATTTAGTGATTTACCCTTACCTCTTGTTCCAGTGACAACTCTAAAATGTTTTTTGTTTTCATCCCTTTGTTTCAGTGACAATGATCACTATGACAAATAGAGAAGATGAATCTATTTGTCAGGGACACAGACAGTTTTAAAAATCTGCTAGAGGTGCTAATCCATACCTACTCTATCCAACACTAAAAAAATGCTAGACATACACTGTAATTGCTGTGCATTTTACTGTATCCTAAAATATAATGTGTTTTTAAAACTACTGGAGACAAACTGAAATGCGTGTTATTCGGAAAGTGAAACTCCAGATAAACAGCCAAACAGCTTAAAGCGGACTTCCAGTCCCCCAAACATTTTTTTTTTTAAAGACTGCTCTGTAACTGTCTCAACCTGTAAATGAACATTTCTAACATGTCATACTTTTTTTGCTTTTACTTTCTTTAAAAATAGTTAGTTACTTACTGATCTCAGAAGCAGGCAGGTTCCATTGTAGTTGTGGGCATCTGAAGCCCTCTTGTGTTAATTTCCTTGATTTCTGTGCAGCTGTCTACCCATCATGCACCAACAACACACACACACACACACTTGATATAGTGATAATGTGTAGCCCGCGCTGGGACCATATAACATTGAGCAGACTTGTAATGTAACTGTGTGCAGGGAGAGAGAGAAGCTGTCAGAATTCATCGGTGATGTCAGGGGTGGGCGGGACCGAGCAGCTATCGAACACCAGCCAATTATTGGTTTCTTAACCACTTAGCAACCAGCCCATAGCCAAATGATGGCTACCGGGCAGTTGCTTAACTCTGAGAGGGCGTACTATGATGTCCTCCCAGAATCCCGCTCTCTCGCACCCGAGAACATCCATGACCGCCGGGTCCACAGGACCCAGCGCATCATGGATCACTGTAAACGGCCGCTTATTGCAGCCGTTTGCCATGTGATCGCTCCGTCAAGTGACAGAGTGATCACATGTAAACAAATCGGAGTCATGTCATGACGCCGGTTCCTCCCTCCCCTCTGTGTAGCGATCGGTAAAGAGGGGGAGAGATCGGATGGCAGCAGCGCTGTGGGCTGGATGTGTAGTGCCCCCAGCGCTGCTCTGTGACAAATGCAGTCACATCCAGCCATCCATGCTCAGCCATCCCTCCATGCTCAGCAATACTCTACACTACTCTGCAATACCCCACAATACTCTGCAATACCCCACAATACTCTGCAATACCCTGCAATATTCTGCCATACTCTGCAATACCGTGCAATACCCTGCCATACTCTGCAATACCCTGCCATACTCTGCAATACCCTGCCATACCCTTCAATACCCAGCCATACTCTGCAATACCCAGCCATACTCTGCCATACCCAGCCATACTCTGCCACACCCTGCAATACCCTACAATACCCTGCCATACTCTGCAATACCCAGCCATACTCTGCCACACTCTGCAGTACCCTGCCACACTCTGCAGTACCCTGCCATACTCTGCAATACCCAGCCATACTCTGCAATACCCAGCCATACTCTGCAATACCCAGCCATACTCTGCAATACTCGGTAAAATCCAGCCATACTCTGCAATACTCAGCCATACTCTGCAATACTCAGCCATACTCTGCAATACTCAGTGATACCCTGCCATACTCTGCCATACCCAGCCATACTCTGCCACACCCTGCAATACCCTACAATACCCTGCCATACTCTGCAATACCCAGCCATACTCTGCCACACTCTGCAGTACCCTGCCACACTCTGCAGTACCCTGCCATACTCTGCAATACCAAGCCATACTCTGCAATACCCAGCCATACTCTGCAATACCCAGCCATACTCTGCAATACTCGGTAAAACCCAGCCATACTCTGCAATACTCAGCCATACTCTGCAATACTCAGCCATACTCTGCAATACTCAGTGATACCCTGCCATACTCTGCAATACCCAGCCATACTCTGCAATACTCAGTGATACCCAGCCATACTCTGCAATACTCGGTGATACCCAGCCATACTCTGCCATACCCAGCCATACCCAGCCATGCACAGCCATGCTCAGCCATACTCGGCCATGCTCAGCCATGCTCGGCCATGCTCAGCCACAATACTCAGTGATACCCAGCCATACTCTGCAATACTCGGTGATACCCAGCCATACTCTGCCATACCCAGCCATACCCAGCCATACCCAGCCATGCACAGCCATGCTTAGCCATACTCGGCCATGCTCAGCCATGCTCGGCCATGCTCGGCCATGCTCGGCCATGCTCAGCCATACTTGGCTGTACTCGGCCTCTGTATGTGGCCAGGCTGTGGAAGTCTCACACATGTGGTATTGCCGTACTCAGGAGAAGTAGGAGAATCTATTTTGGGGTGTCATTTTTGGTGTGTAGGTGCTATGTGTTAGAAATATTGTATAAATGGACAACTTTGTGTTAAAAAAAATGCTTTTTAACCACTTCCCACCCACTGGCCATCATACGCCGTCCTTGAATTTGTGTGGGGATATCTGAATGATGCCTGCAGCTACAGGCATCATTCAGATATTGGCTTTTTCAGCTGGCGATTCCCTACACCATAGGAATGATCATAGTGGCTGTTCCACTGCTTAATTGTTCTTACGGGAGGCGAGAGGGGACATCCCCCTCCGCCGCCCTCAGTTGCTTCTACCGACTCACCGCTACGATCAAAGCCAAGATCTTTTTTTTTTATTTCAGGCCTCCCAGCCTAGAGGTGAGATGTGGGATCTTATTGACCCCATATTGCACTGTAAAGAGGACCTGTCATGCCATATTCCTATTACAAGGGCTGTTTACAATCCTTGTAATAGGAATAAAAGTGATCAAAAAATGTATTTTTTGGAAAAAAGCATCAAACTAAAATAAATGAAGTAAAATGAGCAATAAAAAAAAAAATTGAAAGTGCCCCCCTGTCCCCGTGTGCTCGCATGCAGAAGCGAACACATTCGTAAGTCCTGCCCACAAATGAAAACAGTGTTCAAACCACACATGTGAGGTATCGCTGAGATCGGTAGAGCAAGAGCAATAATTTTGGCCCTAGACCTCCTCTGTAGCTCAAAACATGTAACCAGTAAAAATTTAAGTTAAAATTTTTAAGTAGCAATGTCTGGTGCCATTCCACGAGCGTGTGCAATTTTGAAGGGTGACATGTTAGGTATCTATTTACTCGGCGTAACTTCATCTTTCACATCATGCAAAAACATTGGGCTAACTTTACTGTTTTGCTTTTTTTTTAAGCACAAAACTGTTTTTTTCTAAAAAAAAACGCGTTTGAAATACCGTGCAAGATAAAAAGTTGCAACGACCACCATTGTATTCTCTAGGGTCTTTGCTAAAAAAACATATATAATGTTTTGGAGTTCTATGTAATTTTCTAGCAAATAAATGATGATTTTTACATGTAGGAGAGAAATGTCAGAATTGGCCTGGGTACTCCAGAAAGCCTAAAGGTGCTCCGTGCATGTTGGGCCTCTGTATGTGGCCACGCTGTGTAAAAGTCTCACACATGTGGTATTGCCATACTCAAGAGTAATAGCAGAATGTGTTTTGGGGTGTAATTTGTGGTATGCATATGCTGTGCGTGAGAAATAACCTGCTAATATGACAATTTTTTGAAAGAAAAAAAAAATTTAAAAAAATTTTGATTTTGCAAAGAATTGTGGGAAAAAATGACAACTTCAAAAAACTCATCATGCATCTTTCTAAATACCTTGGAATGTCTTCTTTCCATAAAGGGGTCATTTGGGGGGTATTTGTACTTTTCTGGCATGTTAGGGTTTCAAGAAATTAGATAGGCTGTCAGTACTTCAGGTGTGATCAATTTCCAGTGATTGGCACCATAGCTTTTGGACTCTATAACCTTCACAAAGACCAAATAATATACACTGATTTGGGTTATTTTTACCAAAGATATGTAGCGGTATAAATTTTGCCCAAAATATATGAAGAAAAATTACTGATTTGCAAAATTTTATAACAGAAACGAAGAACATTTTTTTATTACAGAATTTTTGGTATTTTTTCTTTTATAGCGCAAAAAATAAAGAACCCAGCAGTGATTAAATACCACCAAAAGAAAGCTCTATTTGTGTGAAAAATAGGACAAACGTTTCATATAGGTACATTGTTGCATGACTGAGTAATTGTCATTCAAAATGTGAGAGCACTGAAAGCTGAAAATTGGTCTGGTTATTAAGGGAGTTTAAGTGCCCAGTGGTCAAGTGGTTAAGAAAGGGGGCAGAGCCGCATACACGTAGCGGCCCACCTTGACCCCATCCTATTGGCTGGTGTTCGATAGCTGCTTGGTATCGCCCACCCCTGACATCACTGATGAATTCTGACATCCCCTCTCTTTCTCCCTGCATACGCGAGATTTCGGCAGTTTTTTGCAAGAAGTCATGGGATACATGACGCCGCTATCCCAGGAACATTTGCGAATCACCTAGTGACTTGATCGCCTAGGCGATCGCAAGGAGGCAGTAATGTAGAAAAAATGGCCACTGTGAAAACGATGAGCTAAGGGCATGCAGCACAGCCAAAGAGAAAAAAAATGGGTGGAACTCCACTTTAAATACATAATTATAGAATGCTTCACATATACAGATTTGACACCAATATTCCTATTTCGGCCTTTCAGCTTCATGTGTCAACTGTCTTCTCACTGGTCAATGAAATCCATCAATCTTTGATATAAATTGAGTTATATCAGAGAATTTATGAACAAAAAAAACATTTGGACTAAATAGTTAAATAAATTATGTAATAGTAGTGCAACAGATAACATACAGTACATTAGCTCTAATAATCAGCACATACACATAGCATCAGGGTGTTATATCTACAAAACTCCTTGTGTAGAACTCTGCTACTATCATATCCTTCAGATTTCTTATCTTAATAGAACGTTTGTCTTTTTTGAAAATATAATTACTCATTTTAAGTTGATTGCTGTTTCAAGTGGATTCTGGAATAAAAAAAACAGAAGTTTCTAATGTTTGCATTGGGTGATGAAAATGGTGTACCTTTTATTCTGCTCTCTTGCTCAGATTTTCTGTTCAGTTCAAGTAACTTGCTCTCTAATAGATTGTGGTATAAGTGGATTTAAAACTACAGGAGCTGAAAAACTAGAATTTAAACAACTCTGTTGTGGGATAGACTGTTTAACTTTGAAAAACGGAGTTAGACTTACCGGTAACTCTTTTTCAAGGAGTCTTCCAGGATAGTCTCTGAGACATAGGGCTTCTCCCTCCGGGACAGGAAACACGTATACCCAATTAGTTTAAAAGGTGGTCCTCCAGGCCTCCCTCTTCAGTTTAACAAAGAACTACTGGAAGGCTCTGAAAGACATAACACACTAACACAATGTCAGTACATACCTCCAACACCAGTTAATAGAAAACACTGGGTGGAAAACCAGACTGTCCTGGAAGACTCCTAGAAAAAGAGTTATGCCCCGTACACACGGTCGGACATTGATCGGACATTCCGACAACAAAATCCTAGGATTTTTTCCAACGGATGTTGGCTCAAACTTGTTTTGCGTACACATGGTCGCACAAAGTTGTCGGAATTTCCGATCGTCAACAACGCGGTGACGTCAACCACGTACGACGAGACTAGAAAAGGCCAGTTCAGAACCAAGCGCGGCACCCTTTGGGCTCCTTTTTGCTAATCACGTGTTAGTAAAAGTTTGGTGAGAGACGGTTTGCGCTTTTTCAGACTCGTGGCTTTCAGATCATTTTCTGTGGTTCAGTTTGTGCTTGTGGGTTTGTATCTGCTCTTCAGTGCGTGCAGTCAGTTCATATCGGAGTTTTCTGTGCAATCTTGCCCACTCGTTGCTGTTTTTCAGGTCGCTCTTCACAGGCCTTGCTGTTCTTCAGTGCGTTCTGTTACTTCGTTCTGAGCAGCCGACCGTTTTCTAGCCATGTTGCGTATACGTACTCCTCGTAGAGTTCGTGCTGTGCGGGGGCTTGGTGTTGGGGTCCTGACCTTGACACAAGTCCAGTCCATGAACAGGGTGGGGAGGAGTTCATGGACCAAGAATTGGTTGCTTCAGCGTGACCAGTTCTCTCATATGCCTTTGCTCCGTGAGATCCGTGAGAATAATCCTGATGATTTCAGGAAATTTCTCAGGATGACGGACCCCGTATTTCACCGTCTGCTGGCTTTGCTGACCCCCTATATCAGCAGGCAGGGTACCTGCATGAGGCAAGCCATCACTGCGGAGCAGAGGCTAGTCACTACCCTGCGGTTCTTGGTGACAGGGAGAAGCCTGCAGGACTTGAAGTTCTCGACAGGCATCTCCCCCCAGGCTCTGGGGATCATTATCCCAGAAACCTGTTCTGCCATCATCCAGGTCCTGCAGAAGGAGTATATGAAGGTAAGTTTTTTTTTTTTTCCATAAAAGTTTTTATTGTGAACAAAATGTTGTTACACAGTTTTTATAAACAATAGGTGAATAGACAACATAGATCTTATTGACATGACTTATTTCACTGAAGTATAACGAGTCAGATATATGTTCAACAGTTAATCAAACAGACGTGTAAAAGAGTAAAACAGCCTCAAACTCGAGGATTACTTCATCATCTGAGATCAGGAACCATCTTAGACAGGAGTATCACCTTGATTGTGGTTTCAGAAATTAGGGGCTAATTGAAGAAATGGCCGTGTGTAGTTAGCTATAAGTCTGTTTGTTCGTTCCTGAGTACGTGTGGAGGTGTCGGGCTTGCAAGGTGGGGTATGTCTGTATGGGAAGTTAGTCTCGTCAGTTTTTGAAAAGTGTGGATTAGATGGCGAATTATACACCAAAGTTAGGGTAGTCATGGGGGTAAGTAGATGGTCGACGTCGTCTGTTTAGTTGGGGTAGGGGTGTAGAGAGGGGAATAGACATAGAAGTGAATGGGATTGAGGGATAAAGTGAAAGAAAGAAGTAGGGGGGGGAGGGAGGGAACTGGGGTATCCCCTCCCCAGTCTCCACCGGGCCCCCAAAGCAGGCATGCTTTCGTGGGCGGATCCCTGTCTGAAGGGGGATTCCCCCCGGGATCCACATTAAAGTGGGAGAGATCGAATCAGCGAGTTTTAATGAGAAAGTGCGTATCTCAAAGGAGCTATTTGGCTTATTTCAGTCAGTCATTGTGGGAGGGTTCGGGACGGTTTGGTCTCATAATGGAGGTATATCTCTCTGTGGTGCAGAAGTGGGTCCAACAGGCCCACGTTTGGGAGTATTTTAAAGGCGAATCTTTTGCAATGTGAATTAATTCCTCCATTTCAGCCACTTTGCTCACACGGGAAAACCATTCAGACATAGTTGGGATACATGGGGATCTCCAGTGGGCTGATATGCATAATTTGGCTGCGTTGATCATATGTATTCCCAGAGACTTTCTGTATGTGTCGGCTGAAGTGGAGGAATGGTGGAGAATGAGTCTAGCAGGAGTATGTGGTTATCTGGGAGGTGATGTCATGGACCTGTTTCCAGAAAGTCTGGAGAAGAGGGCAGGACCACCAGATGTGTAAAAATGTACCTATATCGTTGGAGCATCTCCAACATTTGTTTGACGACTCAGGGTTAAATTTGTTTAGTAATTCAGATGTACGGTACCATCAGGATAGGGTTTTGTAATTATTCTCTTGTATCATGACATTGAGGGAGCCTTTGTGTGCTATTGTGAAAATTCGTTCCCAGTTCTCTTCCGTCTATTTGAAGTTCCCTTTCCCAAACCTGGCAAGCTTTAGTATCTTTGGGGGAAGTCATGGCAAAAAGCATAGAGTGGGTATTTGCAATCAAGTGCTGTTGCGGTGTGGTTTGGGAGCATAAGTTTTCAAATGGGGTTAAGTTTCTAGATAGAGACGTGTTTCGGTGTGTTGTTGCGAGAAAATGGCGAATCTGAAAGTAAATCCATAGCGGGAGGGGTTCACCCCCTGTGTTTGTTGGAAGTGCTTCATGGTTTAGAATTTTGCTATCTCTAAAGAAGTGTTGGGCTAAAATGTCTTTGTGTGGCCAAATATCTTTAAGGAAGGTGTTGGACATCCCCGGGACAAAGGCTGGGTTAAGTCGTATGGGCGTAAGGGGCCCTGGGTTAGAGGAGATTTTGAATTTTTTACATACTTCCCTAAAGCTTCTGAGAGTAGCCTCTATTAGGGGGTGTTCTTTTAAGGTTTTGGGAATATGGCATTGGAGAATCCAGGGGGTGCTTCTAATGGCCAAGTGGGAGAAAGAGCTTTCTCTTTCAATGATTTTTATTGAAAAAATATAAAGAATAGCATGTACAAATTGCACAACATATACAGTTTAAAATTAAATGGGGAGAGAAGGGTGGGAAAAAGAATGGGGAAGGGCCACATATTTTAGCCTATGTGGTCTACAGGACTCCTATGAACATTCCATATTGTGCATTATTTCTTTATACTATGGGGATATCTATACGTCTGTACCCACTCAATCAGATTTCTTCAACTTACATGTGTATCCAGGCTTTAATCCTAACACAATACATTTGGGTATATATTTTGCTTGTTATATTTATTCATCAATTCAATCATTTATCTTTCACTTTACTGCATTGTGTGGTGGGGAGGTGCGCCACCGGGACCCGAACGCTCACCCCAATTGGGGTCTCTACTGTGGGCCGGGGGCCCCCGCCCCACACCCCCCCCCTTGTTGCTCATATGACAGAATTTCCATATCTGTTTCTATGGCAACATCTTAGGTAGGAGGACCTGCATAGATTGTTAAAAGGATAGAGCAGCAAAAGGAAAAGAATAGGGGTAACAGAGAGAAAAATAGAAGAGAGGGAGAAAAGTTAGGGAGAAGTTCGGGTGGAGTTCACCCCAAGGGATCCCTCTCAGGATCCGTTAATTTTCAAAACCTGTTGATAAATAGGACAACCATGGTTCCCAAATTCTATCGAAAGCCCTCTGTTTATCTAGAAGAATTGCCGTGAGGCGTTCATTAATCATGATCCAAGTCAGTTTTGCTTTAACCATTTCAAAAGGGATCAGGGGTTTTCTCCAGGCTCCCGCTACCGCTATTCTAGATGCTGTAAATATAAAAGATATGAGTTTCCTGGTATGACTAGATATTCCTTCTACTTGGTCTCCCAATAAAGCTTGTTGTGGGGATTTGGTGAGGTTAACTTGGGTCAGTGAATATATGAAGTTATAGATCCGTATCCAGAATCGTTTGACCTTGGGACAGGTCCACCAAGTGTGGTACATTGTACCTTCTTTGCCGCATCCTCTGAAGCACAAAGGAGAGGCATCGGCAATATATGTCGCAATTCTCGTCGGGACCATGTACCACCTTAATAAAACTTTGTAGTTCGCTTCTATCAGAGAAGTATTAATATAGCCTTTCGAAGCCATCTGTGCCATTTTGTACCATTTGTCAGTTTCCATCGTTATCTCCAAATCTTACTCCCACCTTAGCATATAGGGTAATTTCCCCGTTATGGAAATCAGAATGCTATAGATTAGTGATATGTGGCCTTTGTGTTTGTCATAAGACTTACATAGGTATTCCATTGGGGTGGAAGAGAGAATGTCAGACTTACGCTGTAGAGTATGTAGGAAATTAACTATCTGGAGATAACGATAAGACTCTGTGTTGGGTAATTGAAACTTTTCTATTAGTGCTTGTTTCGGTAATATACCTTTATGGTCACACATGTCGGCTATGCGTATCAGGCCTTTGTTGGTCCACCATGATAGGCTTTGGGGGTTAAGACCTGGGGTGAAATCTGGGTTCCCCGCCAAGGGGGCCATGGGAGAATGTATGGAGCGGAAAGCAAAGGGTTTTTGTAATCTATCCCACAGACTCATTGAGAAGGATAGTGTGGGGCACATTAAGGTTGGTCTGTCTTTCATGTTAAGCCACATCATGTGGCTGATGGGTTTTGTGGGGTAAGGGGCTGATTCCATTTTCATCCAAGATGGAGCTGGTGCTCCAGAGTGGGAACGAATTAATTGAGCCAATTGGGCTGCTTCGAAGTATTTTATCAAATTAGGGGCTCCCAGGCCTCCCTTAGTTTTGGGGGCATTGAGAGTTAGTTTGTTCACCCTAGGTCTTGTGTTCCCCCATATGAACTTCATTATTTTTTTCTGAAACACCTCTAGATCAGATCTGTTGATAGCAATCGGGAGAGTCCTAAACAAATACAACAATCTTGGTAAAAGATTCATTTTTATGGAGTACAGTCTGCCGAACCACGATGGGGGGCTGATAGCCCATCTTGATAAATCTGATGTTAACTTCCCATACAGAGGGGGGTAGTTGGCTTTATAGAGGGTCTGTATGGTGGGGGTTAGAAATATACCTAGGTATGGAAGTTTATCTTTCTGCCATTTGAATTGGAATGACGTTTGTAGTTGTTGGACTGTCTGCTGTTCTAACGTGAGATTTAAGGCCTCAGATTTGGAATGATTAATTGTAAGACCCGAAAACACCGAAAAGCGTCATAGAATTTGGAATAGGTTGGGGAGAGAAATAATCGGAGAGGAGATGAACATCAAGATATCATCAGGGAACAGAGAACCTTCTGTTCGCCATTTCCGCAATGTATGCCTCTTACATCCTTATTGCTTCTTATTTTGATCGCTAGGGGTTCTAATGCTAAAATAAATAGTATAGGTGATAAAGGGCATCCTTGCCTTGTTCCTCTGTGTATGTTTATTGTGTGTGATTTATAGCCTTTTATCTGAATTCTAGCCGTAGGTGTATTGTATAATGTCTGTAGTGTTGTTAGTAAATGGGGCCCAAACCCGTACTTCCTTAATGCATAATATATATATTCCCATGTGACCGAGTCAAATGCTTTACAAAGATCCAATGAAAGTAGCATACCCTTCCGTATTCCAATATTATCCCAGTTGGAATTAAGCGCAGCTATGATATCTATCGCCCGACGGGTTTGGTCTGGGGCTTGTCGGCCGGGGACGAATCCCACCTGGTCTGGGTGAATATAATTGGCTAGGAAGGTGTTCATTCTGGTCGCCAACACCTTAGTCATCAATTTGAGATCTGTGTTAATTAGCGATATAGGGCGGTAATTGGCAGGGTCTCCATGATCCTTCCCCTTTTTAGGGATGACTTGTATGAGGGCTTCATTTTCGTATGTACCTAGTGTGTCACCTTTCCTTACTGCATTAAAAAAGGAACATAGGTGCGGGGTCAATATGGCTGCATATTTTCTATAATAGTGGCCCGTGAAACCATCCGGGCCAGGTGCTTTTGAAGGGTTCAGGCACTTAATAGCTGCTAAAATTTCCCCCTCGGTGAAATCTGCTTCCATTAACTCTACATGTTCTCGTGCAACTTGTGGTAGTGAGATATCATGGAAAAAAGCATCTGCTTTGGTTTTGGGAAATGGGTTGGGTTTGTTGTATAATTTAGTGAAGAACCTTGAGAATTCTTGTGTTATCAATTGGGGGTTTTGGGTATGTTTCCCTTCTCTCGTGCGAATTCTCGGCATGGCTGAGTTAAATGGACGGGGGGTAAGTTTTCTTGCTAAAAGGGTCGTAGGTTTATCTCCCCTGGTATAGTAGCGATGTCTAGCCCAGCGGAGGTACTTTTCAGCCTTGGTTGTGAGACTATAATTTAGTGCTGACCGTGCTATATCTATTTTGTGGCGTAAATCTAAATGTGGGTTAGCTTTTTGTTCCTGGACTATTTTGTGTAATTCTTCTTCCTGTTGCTGTATCTTTTGCATATTGTTTCGCTTGTTTCTAGAGGCTATTTGAATTAGTCTGCCACGAATAGTGGCTTTATGTGCTGCCCAGTTAGTGCCGGGGGAGGTGGCGCTAGGATGGTTATCAATGAAATATTGTCGGATATCTTTCTCTAGTTCAGCATGTACTATGGGGTCATTTAGCAGTGAAGCATTAAGCCGCCAGGATGAGGGTTGTGGTCTCATCCAGAGAGCGGATAGTGACATTAGGACTGGTGAGTGGTCTGACCATGAGTTGGGAACTATTTCAGCAGAAGTGATCGATGGCAGTAATGCGGATTGTATGAATAAATGATCTATACGGGAATATGTTTTGTGGACTAGGGAGTAATGTGTAAAATCTCTGGTTGTGGGATGAAAGTCTCTCCATACATCTACTAGATCATGGGAATACAGCATCCGAGCTAGTTTAACGCCTTGTTTGGGAATATGTTTCACAATGGGTTTGTGTACATTAGACCTATCCAAAATTTGATCTAGTGACACGTTACTGTCTCCTCCCAGTATTACTTTGCCTTGTATATGTGGGAGCAGGATTTTCAGCATGTTTTCGAAAAATGTTACTTGACCTGTGTTAGGCGCGTAATATGATATAAGTGTGAGAGCACTTTCATTAACTGTACCCACAACCATGATATATCTCCCTTCCTTGTCTTTTATGACCATGTTAGGGGTGAATGGAACTCTTTTGGCGATACAAATTGCCACCCCTCTCTTTTTATCTGGACCATTTGACAAATAAAAAGTGGGGTATTTAGAACTCAGGTAACGGGGGGCTGAAGTACGCGAGAAATGTGTCTCCTGGAGGAGTAAGAAATCTGCTTTCAAGTTATGGTAATTTTGAAAGGCTTTAGCACGTTTTGTGGGGGAATTTAATCCCTGGACATTATGTGTTAAAATGCGAGTATGGGATGTGTGTACTAGTGAGCTTAACATCATGGCTCGACAGTCTGTACTTGCCCGTTGTAGTTGTTTGCCATCTCCGTCCGCCTGAGGGTGTCTTGATATGATTCTTCGTCGCTATTCGGATGTTGGGGTGCACTCCGGGAGAGAAGGGGGGGAAAAGAAAAAGAGAGAGGAGATGAGAAAACAATGTTGGGGTAAGATGAACTGGACCACTGTCCACCCGTCCCCCTAGAAAAAAC
Organism: Aquarana catesbeiana; assembly: GCF_042186555.1. Classification (NCBI taxonomy): domain Eukaryota; kingdom Metazoa; phylum Chordata; class Amphibia; order Anura; family Ranidae; genus Aquarana; species Aquarana catesbeiana. The sequence continues at coordinate 330,287,472 of NC_133328.1, read as the reverse complement.
GTACATGAGCATCTGATATAAAGTTAAGGACATATATTTCAAGGTCCTGGAGATCATAATCTCCGTCTAGTGGAGCGAGGTTATCGCCACCCAGTCGGTGACGGCAAGCTCGCTAGAAAGTGGCATGCGGTTCCGCCCCGGCTCTTTCAGTATAAAATATTGTTTCTGTAAGGAGGGAATCCTATCTAGACTAACAGACTAACATTTTCTATTGGCCGAAATCTCGCTAAGTTCAACTAAACAAAACTGAGGAATTGTTTGCAAAGAATTTGTAACGCCTGCATTTTAAACTAGCAGATATTAGTAGAGGAATTTTAAGCAAATCTCTCAATAAGGGGAGGAGACTATATCCCTCCAATAATAAGGAAGTCTCATTAATGTTGTAATGATATATTGAACTGGCTCAACCGTAGCCAACCGTATGAGTTCCAAGTCCCTCAGGGGGTCCATGCAGTGATGGTATTTGTCACCGCAGGAGCAAAAAAGAAAAAATGCTGATCATCAGGGTATTCTGTTTCGTCAACCGTCTGGTCCTGTTGCTGGGTGTCGTCTTCTTGAGGAATATCGTGAGCGCTGTTGTTCCCACAGGGGTGAGACTGGGCGATCCAATTCTGATCGAGATTTTGTGGATGATGGTTCTCTGGAGATTAAGCCTAGGCCCATAAGGATGTCTTCTCCATCCGGAAAGTTGGTAAAGGAATGTGTTTTTCCCTTAAAGGTAAATGACAAACGAAAAGGGAATGACCATCGATACTTAATTTGGCGGTTAGTAAGCTGCGCCAATAACGGCTTCAGGGCCCGTCTTTTTTGGATAGTCATTTGTGAAATGTCCGCGAAAATCTGTATTGGATGACCCATGAGGTTGATTTCATTCTTACCGCGGGCTGCGGTCATTATTTGCTCCTTAATTCTGTAAAAGTGTGGATTGACGATCACATCCCTCGGGGGGCCATCTTGTCTTGGGGCTGTCAGTGCTCTATGAACTCTGTCGATTTCCATGTGCTGCGGCGTGATGTCAGGAATCAGATCTTGCATTAATGTATGCACTGCATCTTCCAAATCTGTTACTGTTTCTGGTAGTCCGCGTATGCGGAAGTTGTGGCGCCTGGATCTATTTTCTTGATCTTCGATTTTGGCGTTGGCTTCATCTAACTGCTCCTGCAGTGAGGATATCATACTTGAATTCTGGTTAACTCTCCGGACTGTGCCATCCATTTTAGATTCAATATGATCCAGCCTCTCTCCTATATCATTAAAGTCATGCTTCATTTCAGCAGTGATTGATTGACAGGCTTTGGTCAGTTCTTGTTGTAATAGTGCTGAGAAGCGAGCAAGGAGGACAGAATCTCCTGAGTATGGTGCTGGAGGTGGGGGAGGTTGTTCACTTGCTGTGCTGTTTTGGCTTAGGGCAAGTTCAGCTATTTCAGCCATATTCCTCTCCATGGAGGACGCTGGGGAGGTTGCACCATCTATTCCCTCTCCCTGATAAGTATGGGAGGGGGAAAAAGAGAAGTGTGGGGACTCACCCTTCTGTGGTCTGATCAAATCTTCCTGTGATTGGGAGGAGAAGGGGTCCCGTGCGTCGTCCATGTCTGCAGCTGCAGTAGTTTGAAAGGAGGTTCTTGCAGGGGGGGATTGAGTGTTCTTGGCCCCGCTCGTCTGCTTTACCGCGTGTGTATCTGTCCTCCTGCCGGTCGCCATCTTGGATGGGGGGTCCGTGCTGCTGTGTTCCCAGAACGGAACGAATAGCTTGTTTGTGGGGGCTTTTTCTTAGCTGTGCCCCCTCCTCTGCGATTCATCGCTTGATCCGCTAACCGGCAGCGGGTTTTGCGGCTTCCCTCCGGCTCGTCTTGGCTGTGAAAGGCCGGCGGCGTGCGGAGCAGGTCAGAACATGTCTGCTCCCGTGCCCGCGCGCATGCGCACTGGAGAAAGAGCTTTCTAGTCTCACCCAGTCTTTAACCCCTTCGTGTACAGACCAGTCTACAATTCTTCCCAGATGGCAAGCTCTGGAGTAATTCTGCAAGTCTGGTAGTCCAATACCCCCTTTGTTTTTGGGTTTCGAGAGTTGGGTGTAGCTTATCCTAGGACGCTTGTGTTTCCAGAGAAACTTCAGAGATTGTTGTTTAATTGTGTGAAAGAAAGCTGCAGGGAGTTTGATGGGTATTGTATAGGACACGAGGGAGCACATTCATCTTTAGGATGGCCGCCCGGCCGAATCACGAGAAATGTGGTTTATCCCATCTGCGTAGGTCTTCGGAGATTGTCCGAGTCAGCGGGGTGAAGTTTTTAGTGTACAAGTCCGATAGCGATAGGTGTGTGGTCAATTGGATTCCCAGATAGGTGATGGCGTTTTGTTTCCAGACAAAGGGAAAATTATCTTGGCATTGGGAGACTAGGTCTTTCGGGAGAGATATGTTGAAAGCATGGGATTTTGAGAAGTTAATCTTTAGGTTGGATATTTGCCGAAATAGGTCAAAATCTCTGAGGAGATTTGGGATCGAGGTAAGTGGGTCTCTTAGAAATAGCAGGATGTCATCGGCGAATGCCGCTATTTTATACGTGTGTCCTGCAATGGGAATACCTTTGATATTTTCGTTCGATCGCAGGCAGCGTAGTAGGGGTTCTAGTGTTAAAATAAAGAGGATAGGGGACAGTGGGCATCCTTGTCTCGTTCCATTCTGGATGGAGAAGGCGTCTGACAAGTGGCCGTTGACTTTGACTTTTGCTGTTGGTGCGGTGTATAGGGACATAATTAGGTTGAACATTCGGTTCTGTAGACCTAGGCGGCGTAAAACCGCCCCCAGGTAGTCCCAGGCCAACCTGTCAAACGCCTTCCCAGCATCCAGGGATAGAAAGAAGCCTCTTTGTTTTTGGGAAGTTAGCCAATGGTTTAAGTTAATTGCCTTGATGGTGTTGTCCCTGGTCCCTCTGCCAGGGACAAATCCAACCTGGTCTTTCCCTATTATTGTAGGAAGGAGGGGAAGGAGTCGGTTTGCTAAAATTTTGGCAAATAATTTAAGATCTACATTGAGTAGGGAGATTGGTCTGTAACTAGTAACTGAAGTGGCATCCTTCCCCTCCTTCGGGATGACCGTGATGTGCGCTTCTAGTAGTCTGTGAAAAGGTAACGTTGATGAGGTTAAGGAGTTGAAAGTCTTCAGAAACGGGGCTGAGAGTATGTCTACAAAGGTCTTATAATAAGGTGCTGAAAAGCCGTCTGGGCCTGGGCTTTTGCCTGTTTCTAGTTGTTTAATCGCTCTCTTAAGTTCCTCTTCAGATATGGGGTTGTCTAGATCGCAAGCTTCTTCCCGGGGTATGGGTTTGGGGCTGAACATTTTGAGGAAATCTGTAATAAGGGCTTTTCTGGAGGTTTGGCCTACCGTTGTTTCGGGTTGCTGTGGTATATTATAAAGTTCTGTGTAGTAGCGTTCAAATTGAGATGCTATGTCTGCGGAGTTCGAGCTTAAGTTACCCAAAGAGTCTTTTATGGTGTGGATGTTAGTACTAACTTTCTTAGATTGGATAGCTCTGGCTAGTAGCCTCCCGCACTTGTTCCCCTGTTCGTAAAATAGCTTTTGATTTAGCATAAATTTGCGCCGGGTTTTGCGGTTGAGGGCTTCCAACAGAAGTTTCCTGGTTTGAGTAAGTTCTAAGTATGTATCTTGTGATTGCGATTGCTTATGGAGTAGTTCTAGTCTCTTTATTTTGTTAGTCAGTTCCCGCAGAGTTATTTGTTGTGTTTTTTTCCGATTGGCCTGAAGTGTGAGAAATTCCCCTCGGATGACACACTTATGTGCCTCCCAGAGGGATGGGGGTGCTGTTTCGGAGTTGTCATTTTCCCTGAAGTAGTTGCCTAGGCTAGTGTGGATGTGATTGGTGTCAATTTCTGAAGTGAGGAGAGATGGGTCAAGACGCCATATCTTTGTGACCAAGTTTCTTTCCGGGAAGGAAAGAGAGAGGGTGATCGGGTGGTGATCTGAGATGAGTAGGGGTTCAATGGTTGCAGATTTTAAGAAGGGGAGATCTTTTTGGGAGAGGAAAAGATAGTCTAGCCTAGAGTACCTATTATGAGGTGCGGAGAAAAAAGAGTAATCTTTCCCATTCGGGTGTAGGGTACGCCATGTGTCGTGTAGAAGGAGTTCCTGTATTTGTATTTTAATTTGTCTCAGTGCTCTGTAAGGTAGGGTGGAAGATCCCGATGAGGAATCTAGAATGGGCTGAAGTGTCACATTAAAATCGCCTCCAAGGATTGTAATCCCCGCTTGAAAGCCTGCAAGGGTGGTTGCGATGGAACTGAAGAAACTGACCTGGGCGGTATTGGGGCTGTATATGTTTGCTAAGGTGACCGTCCGATTATGGATAACTCCCTTTAGGAATATATAGCGGCCCTCTGGGTCTACTAGGGAATCTGTCAGTTGCCATGGAAGGTTTTTAGAGAGCAGGATTGATACCCCCTTTGTTTTGGCTAGGGGGTTTGTGGCATGGAAGGAAGTAGGGTACATACGGCTTGCTAGTTTAGGGGTATTGTTCGTGCAAAAGTGGGTTTCTTGCAGAAATACCACATCTGCTTTTAATTTACTCATTATGCTGAGGATTTGACTACGCTTCTCAGGGATATTTAGTCCTTTGACATTTTGAGAGACTACTTTGAGAGTGTTGTGTTGTGGACTAGAATGTAGGGGATCCATGGTAATTGGGTATAGTCTGGTTGGTGTATTAGGCACGGGGAGGGGTTGCAATTTGCCAATGTGGCCAATGTGGGTAAGTGTGATCCGTGGAGAGTCGTATGCTCTTCAAAGGTATTTAAACGTTACAATGGGAGATGCTACGGTGGAGACTAGGGGGGGGCGAAACCCAGATGTATAAAGGGGGGAGGGCGAAGGGAGGGAGAGAGAGCGTATAGAACGGGGGAGAGATGGGAGAAAGGAAGGGGGAGGTTAGTCAAGTGGGATTTAGTAGCGGGGGATAAGATGTACTTACCGGAGGTAAAAGTAGTCCGGCTACCTTACCCTATTAGGGGTTGAAACGTCCGGTGTGGGTCAACTAGGATAGTCACTGTCCTGTTGTGTGGAGGAGTGGAAGGCGCTCGAGGGAAGGTTCGAGGGATGTCCTGTCCGTGGGAGGTCGTCCTGGGTCTATTCGACTTGTATGGAGGGAGCCTGCTTTCATAACAAGGGGAAAATATGTGGTTAAAGATCTCAGATTTATGATGTGGTAACATTAACAATCAGCAATATAGACAATTGAAACATTGAACTTTAGACTATGTTCCTAGAGATAATCTCGCTACGTTAGTAAACTCGGGTAGGTCGCCATCCAGACAGCAAGTAAAGAGGCACAGGAAGAGTGGTATTACTAAACCGTCTATAAACTTATCTTAGTGATTGTACTGATACTGGCAGCAGCAATAATATTAAGAATGGGTCGGGTTTAGTGCAAATAATGATCTCGTGTTGAATAGTGAGGATATATGGGGGTGTGAGGTAAAAGACTAGCTCACTATAATTTGGAGGGGAATTTGGTTATGGGGGGGAAATAAATATGGATCTATTGATGCTTAAGTGTAAGGATTGGTTTAAGTGTGGTCCAATCAACGGGTTAGGATAGAGCTGTACCTCGGGCAGTTGCTCTTTCCCAGAATGGTCTGTAGTTGTTCATGGCAAAATTTAGCACTAGGATAGGTATGAAGTGGCCTTTAATGGGTGTTTAATTGACGGTACAAAACTCAGTGGCTATGGCCCTAGAGTGGTTAATTCAATACACCCCGCTCACCATTAGGAGGCTCGTCCCACATGGAAGCCTCTGGCAGATGTAGAGCGAGTAGGAGTGTGCCAATTAAGGATAGAGCCCTTATCCATGCGGGACGAGCCCCCCTTCTTAACGATAAACATATCAAGACATTCAGCATAAGCATATTCAAAGGCATGAGGTAAAGTTAAGGAAAAAAGAAAAATAATAATAATAATAAAAAAAAAGGGAGAGAAAAATCAGAGCACGGTGGAAAAACCATAAGTTCAGCACTTGTACTTGTCTCGGAAGTGCAGTTCATCTGATTGTTGCGTCGTCTTCAGTCTGGAGAAGGTACCTGAAAGTATAGGGGGGGTTAGGGGGGGTAAGGAGGTGGGGGGAAGGGGAAAAGGGGAAATGGTGAGGGGAGACCCAAGTGGCGTTATGGGCTGTACTGGATGATATCATGTTGAAGGGGGGATCCATCCCAGGCTTCCAGGCTTCCAGTCCAGGCTTCCAGTCATGGGCTCAAAAAAAGAAAGGTTGGCGGTTGAGTAAGGGTGTTGGCGGATTGCGTGGTAGCCAATTATTTGGCCAGACATCATTCCACTGGTGATGTATGCGTCTTTAAGTTCTGCTTCTTAGAGGAATGGATTGGATTTTGTTGGGGTCTGTGGAAGAGGGGTATCCTTCCAGGGAGGATGTTTCGATGTTGAGTTGATGTGGGGAAATAAAGCGTGGGATCTGCAGGGGATTCTAAACTTGTAGGAGTGTAATATTGTCTATCTGTATCTGGTGGATCCAGTTCGGGTCAGGTTTGAAATAGGCCACCGCCGGATGGGTTTCAAGTGTCAGTCGGTTTGCTGTTCTGTCCTGGTTCTATGGCACTGGAACTTGGGTTGGGGTGGCGACCTAAAAAAGACTGCAACTCTGAACATGAGTTGTACTGTTCTCAAGCAGTTGGACAGGAGTAGTTAAGGCTGATCTGACCTAGCCCGCCTGTGAGCTGGGGACGCTGTTGGGCTTTGTCGGTCTCTATCCAGCTGATCCCTCTGAGGAAGTGGTCTTGAGAGGATGATCTGCACCTTCTAATGTGGAATTCATCTCTTACCGGAATAGCTTCCATGGAGTTGGTTCTTAGGAGCTGGGGGGTGCGAAAAGCTCTATACCAGTCCGGTAGTTCGATGAATGGTATCTGCAGAGTATTGCAGAACCCCCTGAGATCTTCCGGGACTTTCAGATTAGCAGTGCGTCCAGCATTTGATGCAGACAGGCAAAAGGGGAATTTCCAGCGATATTGGATCCCTTTATGGCGTAGTATGTTGAGCAGCGGGCGTAGGTCTCTTCTGTTTTGTAGGGTTATGGGGGACAGATCTTGAAAAATCTTGATTTCTGCACCCTGGTACAGTAATCTGCGGCGCTCTCTGGCTCTTCTCAGGATGTCTTCCTTCAATCTGAAATTTATTAGGCAGCATATCACATCCCTGGAAGGGTCTGAATCTCTGCCTCTGGGTTTAAGAGCTCTGTGTAGACGTTCATACTCAATAGGGGACTCAGGGGGTCTTCCCAGCAAATCATTGAAGATCTGGATTGTGGCCTGTATAATGTGATTCTGTTCAACGGACTCAGGTATGCCTCTTACCCTTACATTATGGCGGCGTCCGCGATTGTCCAGATCCTCCATATGCCTGTGTAAATCTATAAGCTGGCTATTGTAAATCTGAGATGAATGCTGTAGCTGTTGTAAGGCGGCATCATGACGGGTTGTAGTTATTTCTAAGTCATCGATTCGCATGTGCATCGATTGAATATCTCTCCTGAGATCTGTAAAGGCCGCAGCAAAGGAATCTTTTATATCTGTTGCTACTGATCTGAGATCACTCATGTTAAGTGGTTGGGCAGCAGATGGGCTCTCTGTGCGCTGTGTGCTTCTCCTGGCAGGGCTGAGGTTGAGGAGCGTGTTCCGGAGTAGGCCGGAGATGAAGCCGGGGCCTCGCGTGATCGTGGCCGGAAGATTTCCGGGATGTTGTGATCGGAGCGCGGATCCGTGCCTCTGGGGGATCGGGACCGGGACTGGGAAGCTTTGTCCTTCGGTTTCCCCATGTTGGATGCTAGTATGGGCTCCTTTAGGCAGCTTGCAGGACCTCCGTGGGACAGAGCGAGGAGATCAGGCAGCCATTCTCGTTCGGCGCCAAGCCACGCCCCCCGAAGGTAAGTTTTTTATCCTTTAATATCACATTTTATTGTATTGAATGTTTGCTAATATATTGTATTTCTCTCCTCATTCCCAAATTACCATGATTGTAATATGCTGTGAATGTCCCCTTTGTTCTCATGCATGCTGGATTTTTATGTAATTATTTTTTTAGTCCTTCATACATATTTGCCTTCACTAACCTCCCCAGCATGCTCTCCTGCCCCTATATTCACCTCATGTAGTCACTTAAAACTGTATTTTATCAGCTCCATAGTAGTGCTTTACCACAAACACCCCCTAAAATGTTTTGAAATGTGATTTGTGCTTTAAATTCAGGCAGAGTTCCAGAGACTTTTTTTTGTGGTGTCCCCAAATCATTTTTAGTAACCCTCCCTCCCCCAACTGCTAAGTCAGCTGATCCCAATTCTCTATCTATCCTCAATCATCTATTTGCTGACTTTGCCAAACCCATACACACTATACCCATCTCTTTTGTGGTCAGATGTATGGATGAATTCCCCAAAGCATGTAGTGCAAGGGCCTGCCTGTATACTTTCAAATGGTACTGTTTCAAGTTTTTGGATACTTTTATTATGTTGATAGGTAATAGCAGAATGTGCAAATGTGCTCAAATGTGTACAGTGTGTATTTATATCTTTGTATTAGGACACTTCTTACCTGTCCAGTGGGCTGCCAATAGTGTAACTAAGGAGGAGCTGTTCCAAGTAATACCCTGTATTTAGGCATTCATCTCTCAATGAAGTGGAGAGGTTACCTGTCCAAGATTCCTCCCCCTATAATGTTAGAAATGGCGCATGAGGGAGGGGAATATGATAGGTGTACCTTATACTTTGGTGTTGTAAAATTCCCCTTAATAAATGTTATCTGGAGGTTGGCCAAGAATTTTGTGTCTAATCTGCTTGCCATGTTTATGTGCAAAAATAGTAATTTTTTTTTGTTTTCCTCAACAGTTTCCTTCCACGCCACAGGAATGGCAGACTGTGGCCTTCCACTTTGCCCAGCGGTGGGACTTTCCTAACTGCGGAGGGGCAATTGATGGGAAACACGTCCACATTGTCCCACCACCCAACTCGGGGTCGTACTATTATAATTACAAGGGGTTCAATAGTATTGTGATGTTGGCGGTGGTGTCGGCTAATTACGACTTCCTTGTAAGTGGACGTGGGGAAGAATGGCCGGATGTCCGATGGTGGAGTCATCGCCCAGACGGAGTTTTACAGGCATCTCCAGAATGGCAGCTTGGACTTGCCACCTCCAGAAGACAATGTGGAAGGACTCCCATTTGTCTTCATTGCGGATGAAGCATTTGCACTTGGGGACCATCTTATGCGGCCATTTCCGATAAGGACCCTCACCCCGGAACAGTGGGTTTTTAATTACCGGCTGGCCAGAGCCAGAAGAGTGGTGGAGAACACATTTGGAATCATGGCCAGCCGGTTCCGTCTATTTCTGACACCCATTCATATGGCGGAGTATAAACACTTAATCATATAATCCTGGCATGCTGTGTTCTACATAACTTTTTACGCCAACATTGTGCCAACTATGCTGGCTCAGTTTGGCCTGAGGCCGGAATTCTACATGAAACAACCCTGACGGCGCTTGAAAGTGGCCGTCCTGGCTTGCCCTCCCTGAGTGCCCATGATGTCCGGTTAAGATACCTTGAGTTCTTTGCGGGTAGGGGGGCCATCAATATGCCAGACAATTTGTGAAGCCTTTATCAAATTAAAAAAAAGCTAATCTTTGGTGACATTTACTGCTTGTGTTTGTTTTAGCTGACCCTGACAGCAATGTGGGTAGTCCTGAAAATGGCGTGATTGTGTAACCTTATACAAAGCACTGTTGGGTGTTATTTACTAAAGGCGTAGACACTTTGCCCTACAAGTGCACTTGAAACTGCAGTGAAACTGCACTTGTAGTGCAAAGAGGATTTGCCCTTAGGAAATAACCCCCATTTTCACAGAAAACAGCAATTACATCATCACAAAAGTGTTGTAGCGTTGAGACAATAATCCACACATTCTTGATAACAATCTTTTTAATACCTGCACAATCACATGTGCATTTAGAAAAGGTTTTTTAAAACAAACCAACATGTTTGTTGTATAACAATTTTTGGGGTGGCATTATCAAAAATAGAAATGTCCATTTAAGTTAAAACAAGCATGTGTAAAACCAACAAGAAAAACAAAAATCTTGAACTTACAAAGTTCACATATGGTAAAACTTGAAGGCAATATCAGACATGAGTATTTAGGAACTGTGTTTGATATTGTGTTCAGATGGGGTGAAGTCACCCCTTGAAAAGCCAAATTTGGAAGATGCACACCAATTTACGAATGTCAACATGTGCTAGCTGCCATCACGGGGGATCAAGGGACGTGTTTTGGGGGAGCAACCCCTTCCTCACAGCTACTTTATTATTGAGGAAGGAGTTGCACCCCCAAAACGCGTCCATTGATCTCCCGTGATGGCAGATAGCACATGTTGGTACACTGTGTGCATCCTCCAAATTTGGCTTTTCTAAACATCGCTAAAACATTTTTAAGATTGTAGCACACAAAAAAACAAAGTGATTTTGAGGAGTTTTAAATTTGCCCCAAAACATCAATGATGTTATTATTTTTTTGAATAACATCATTGATTTTTTTTTCTTGAGGTTTTCCAATTCTAAATTATACCCCATGATCTCCCTGATCAGGATCTGAGCACTTTCTGATGTGAAAGGATCTCGATCACGATCACCTAAAAAGAGAGAAACCAAACAAAAACAGGTATCAAAAATCTGCCGGCATCCATCTCTTACCTGAGTCTGTGGTCGCAGACACTCACCTGTTGTGGTGTCAATTTCCACCACATCTTCTTCCTCCTCCTGCTCAGCTTGGGTTGGGGGTATTTCCCCTTCTTCCAGAGGTGGGGGGTCTGTGGTCTCCTCGGATGAGGGGTGTCCTCTGAGTCTTTTCTCCCCTATGTAAAACAAAAATGGTATAATTAGCACACAGATATTTGATGGCCGAAATCTAAAGATGAAACATTGCTTGGAAGTGGGGTACAATAGTCTATTTGGGCAGAGTTCCAAGATGTAGCATTTTTATTGTCCTTTGTCAAGCTTCAAGACTTTACCTGTTTTGTACAAACTTCACAGATGGAGACCCCCCTATAGCATACACTGGAGCACCTGTGTGGGCCCCCTAATAAAAATGGTGTTCTGGTGTCCCACACTAGTGCTCCAGCGTCCATATGTGAAAACAGCTGCTGAGTGTCCTCTCCTTACACATAATCTAGTTTGCATTTCATTCTAGTAACAAACCCATCTACACAACCAAATATTTTTCATACAAGTAGGCCCTAAAAAATGTATGAAAATGCATATGGCCTAAACAAGGGTGTTTTATAGGCCGAAAAAAAAAAGTTTGATACGAACGAATAATGGGCCCATGAACATTAAAGTTGCCATTTTAAACTGTACAACACTTAAGAAAAGCATATGGAGCAGCACGAACGTAATAAAGACAAAAAGAATAGGAACACAACACAACTACTTACTTTTTTGCAGCACTCTCCAGATCTTTCTGTACTGCTCGGGCTCTCTTAATTTCAGGTCCGACCACCGCTTCCTGAGCTGATCTTTCGATCGTCATATCCCGAAATTCCGTTGCAGACTTTTGACCACTTTCACCATGATCTTGGCCTTTCTGATATTGGGGTTGGGGTAAGGTCCATACTTCCCGTCATAGTCGGCCTTCTTCAGGATGTCGACCATCTCCAACATCTCCCCAAAGGACATATTTGTGGCCTTAAATTGTCTCCTTCTGGAACGGGACGTTTCCGGATCCGGGCTTTCCTCCTCCTCGTTGCTATAATTAGCACGCATCTGCTCTGACTCCGCCATGTGCTCTTCACCCACTGCGCCGAACCAAAAGGGGCGAGGAATAGACTAGAAAGAACATCAGGGGCGGGCAGAGTTACGCGCATGCGCAGTGTGTATAAAGCTTAACACGCGTGCGTAGTACGTATGATCTGTGAGCAGACGAAGGAGTATCAGAGGCGCTGATCATGATAACGAAGGTAAGAGCCAAACTTGGGCCTATACTGCTTCTACATTGAGGCCTATATTGTAACAAGATTAGGGGAGTTTTGCCTGACATTAGGGTTTGTCCTGTGTCTTGCAGTGAAAATGGATATCTTGAACGATACCGACTTCATGGCAATCTTCATTGACATGTTCAGGGAGCTGCCTTGTCTGTGGGAGATCAACCACCCACATTATAAGAACCAAACAAAGAGGAAGGCAGCACTGGATCAATTGTTGGAAATTGTGAAGCAGGTGATCCCCACGGCAGACATCACCTATTTGAGGATCCTAATTGGTGGCCTGAGGAGTACATATCTAAGGGAGCGCAAGAAAGTCCAGGATTCGCAGAGAGCAGCAGATGACATCTATGTCCCCAGGATGTGGTACTATGACAGGCTGCATTTTCTGGCAGGTCAGACTGAACCCAGGTCATCATTCTCCAGTCTTCCTTCCACGCTTCCTTCCCCCCCAGCTGAGGCTTCTGACGCCCAACCTGGGCCTTCCAGGCAGCAACATGTGGAGGAGCCCAGCTTTAGCCAGGTATAGCATTCCTCTAAATAGTTCAGGTTGTCCAATCAATGATGTTAACTAGATGTTAGTTTGGAGTACTAATTTATGATTGTGATTGATGATGCAAAAACTAAAACCATGTCCATTTTTCATACACAGGGAAGTCTCAGCCAGGAGGTGGCTGGGCCGAGCAGGCTGCCTGATATGCCGGTCCCTCCCCTACACCTGCAAAGAGAAAGTGGCAGGAAGAGGAGTACCCTAGAGGAGGCTGCCATAGGCCTCTTTTGGAAGGCTACAGAGGCCCTGGGAGCACCACACACTGTGGAGGAGGACTTTGCTGCCATAATTGCCTGTAAAATGCAGCGGATGGAGGAGGGCAAACAACTCATGTGTGAGTCATTAATGTTGGAAGCTCTCAATAAGGGGTTGAGGGCCCAACTAACATCTGATACCCACATTTGTGACCTCACACATGGTCCTCCTCCTCCTCCTCCTCCAGGTCCTTCTACTTCTCCTCCTCCTCCAGGTCCTACTAGTCCTCCTCCTCCTCCAGGTCCTACTCCTCCTCCTGCCACATCTCCAACGGCAGAGCCACAGCTGGGAATGAAGCGTGGAAGGAAGACCAGAAAGTGATGACCCTGGATCCAGTCTGGTCTGGCAAAAGATGCAGTCTCTTGTGGTACCACAGCCTGGGGACACAGATGTCATCTGCTGCTTTCCGGATTTCTGGGACTTCTGGACCAGACTGCACTTCCTTACATATGGACTCCTCAGGCCACCAATTTTGATGTTAAAGAATTGATGTCTGCCCTGGGGGTCCAAGGCTTCGCTAATTTCTGCTGTTTCTCCAGTGTTGCCTCCCTCTTTGTTTGGTTCTGAGCCCTTAATAAAGGATTTTTGTTTTCAATTATACTTGCCTATGTGTTTTTTCCTTCAAAAAGGACAGTTTGATGGTGAGGATTCAGGTACATTTCAAAAATACAATGTGAAATTAACAAGGGACACCAACACCAAACAATCTCCTTGAGATTAAATAATACAAGATAATAATGGTGTTGTGGTAACTTGACACACAAAAAACACACAAAAATATTCTGGAGTAAAACTAAAACTAAAATAAAACAAAGATTAGCCTTGGAAAAAATACAAACCTAAAATCTAAAAAAAAAATGCCCCTTTAAAAAAAAAATATATATATATTTTTGTCAGATGTGACAAATCCAAATATATTGAGGGAATCCCGATAAATAGTAAAGAAATAAGTTTGTGAGAAGTCTGTGTGAATATGAGCAGCAAAACTACTTCATTCTTCTCACATTATAAAGAAGAAGAGAGTGCGCTGTATTAAACCATTTTTAACATTGCAGCGTGACGAAAGTGCTGTATCCATTCCGAACGCTCATTTTACCCGACTGAGCTGTTCCGTCTCGGAATTTCAGAAAAAGTCAGACGGGAGCTTTTCATCGTATATTCCGATCGGGTGTATGCCCCATCGGACTTTTTATGTCGAATATTCTGACGGACATAGAAAGAGAACATGTTCTAAATTTTTCCAATGGAACCAATTCCTATCGGTAAAACCGCTCGTCTGTATGCTGTTCCGACATACCAAAAATTATGCATGCTCTGAAGCAAGTACGAGACGGAAGCTATTGGCTACTGGCTAATAAACTTCCATTTTCTAGTCTCGTCCTACGTGTTGTATGTCACCGCGTTCTGGACGATCGGAATTTGGTGTGACCATGTGTATGCAAGACAGCTTGAGCAGAATTCCGTCGGAAAAACCTTCAGAGTTTATTCCGACGGGAAAACTGGTCGTGTGTACAGGGCATAACTCAGGTTTTCTCCTTTCGTCTTCCAGGACAGCCTCTGAGATGATAAGCAAGAAACTTACTTTGTAAGTAGGGTGGGACCACTGCCTGGAGGACCTTTCGTCCAAATGTCTGTTCTTTATCAGACAATAAATCCAGACGGTAATGTCTAGCAAACGTAGAGTAGCTGGACCACGTTGCTGCCTTGCAGATGTCCTCCGGAGAGGCACCAGCCCTTTCTGACCATGAAACTGAGACTGCCCTGGTGGAATGTGCCTTAACATCCCTTCTAACTCATAAGCTTTTATAATCACCAGTCTAATCCATCTAGCAATGGAGGAGTTGGACGCCTTATAGCCTTTGCGAGCCCCTGCAAAATTAACAAAAAAGAGAATCTGACTTCCTGAAGCTTCTAGTGGCTTCCAGATAAAATAAAAGGCTTCTTTTAACATCTAATAAACTCAGAGATCCTTCCTCATCTGCCTCTGAGGTGGAAAAAAATGGCGGTAAGACAATGTCCTGCATTCCATGAAACGTAGATACTACCTTAAGGAGGAAACTAGGGTCAGTCTTGAGTATGATCCTATCCTCCAAAATCAACAAAAATGGCTCCCGAATAGAGAGAGCCTGCAGATCTCTTACCCTTCTGGCTGACGTGATGGCTATCAAAAAAAAGTTTTAAGTACTACCCATTTCAGTGTTCATTCCTCCAGGGGTTCGAAGGGACTTCTGGTAAGGGTCCTGAGGACCAAGGATAGATCCCAGGTGGGGCAGGCCCTTACCCTCACCGGCCTGGATATCATCAGGGCCTTGAAAAAATTCTTAACTAATTGATTCTGCTGAAGTGAGGTCTGAAGGAAAACACTTACAGCAGCAGCCTGAACCTTCAAAGTACTATTAGAAAGACCCAGTTCTACACCTGCCTGAAGGAAATCCAGGATTGCTGGAATCCCAGGATGTTCCATCCCCTGCAACCAGGAACTAAACCTATTCCATGCTTTGGCATAAATTGCCCTGGTTACCAGCTTACGGCACTCCAGAAGAGTTTTAATCACCCTTTCTGAAAATCCCTGAGACCTCAACAGCTGTTCCTCAGATACCAGGCTGTTAGTCTGAGGTTGTCTATTTGCAAGTGTAGAATAGGGCCCTGAGAAATCAAGTCCTCCCTCACTGGAAGGGTTGGCAAACCAAGGTCTCCTCGGCCAGAATGGCGCTACTAGGATGAGGTCCGTTGATTCTGCCAAAATTTTTGGAGAACAGCAGGTATCAACCTCACTGGAGGAAAGGCGTAACAGAGGCTGAACTGCCAAGGATTGGCAAAGGCATCTATCCTGGCCTGGTCCAGCGGATGGATAGAGAAGAATTGTGCCACCTTCTTGTTGCCTTCTGAGGCAAAGAGGTCTACCTCCGGCTGTCCCCAGCATAGCACAATCTCCTCACACTGGCGTCGGTCGTTACCACTATGGATGCAGGCCGGGTCCAGGACAGACCCTTCTTCAGATTGTAATGAGCCCGCCACCACCACAATGACCTCTTGACTCTGGATGATAGCGGCATAGCTTGATCTAGGCTCTGCTTCTTGCCATCCCAGTAAGCAAGAGACTCTGCAGAGGGCGCTGATGAAATCTTGCCCAAGGTACTGCTGGGAAACAAGACGTCAACAGACCCAGCACCCTCATGACCTCTCTGATCAGGGCTACCTCACTGGTTTGAAGCTGAGCTACTGCCTGATCCACTTTCTGGATCTTTTCTCTGGGGACAAATACCTTCATCTCCACTGAAGAGATTTTGTACCCCAAATACAGGACCTCCTGTGCCGGGGTCAGCTGGGACTTGTCCTGGTTGATTAACCACCCGAGAGAAAGAAGGAAACTCTGCACCTCTTGCAAGTCTCTCGCTAGCTGTTGGGAAGAGTGGGCAATATATAGGAGATCGTCCAGGTAGGGGATCACCATAATAGCCCTGACCCTTAACGGGGCTAGAGCCTCCGCCAGAACCTTCATAAAGATTCTCGGCAAAGAAGACAGTCCAAAAGGCAGCGATCGGAACTGGAAGTGCAGAACCTCTGAGTTTACCCTGACTGCTAAACTGAGAATTTTTGAAAGTCCTGATGTATTGGGATGTGCAAGTAAGCATCCCTGAGATCTACTGTGGCCATGTGGCAACCTGGAAACAGGAAATTGGTTATTGTAAAGATCAACACCATCCTAAATTGTTTGTATCTCACAAACTTGTTCAGGGGTTGGAGATTCAGAATTAATCTGAACTTTCCCGATGGTTTCTTTACAACAAACACATGGGAATATACTCCCTGGCTACGCTCCCTCTGGGACACCTGAATAAGGACTCTCTGATCCACTAAATCCCCCAATAACAGTCCCAGAGCTTTAGCTTTTTCCGGTCTCTGGGTAACTGGGTAACCTGAAAGTTTGAGGGGGAACCGAATCGAACTCCAGTCTGTAACCGTTCTTTATGATGTCTAGTATGAACGGACTTGAGGTTGAAGTGTTCCATTGTGGGAGGAACTCCCCCAGTCTCCCTCCCACTGGGACACTGGAGTCACTGGGGCTTTGAGGTGGCTTGAGGAGGATTAAATAGGATTCCTCCTCTTCCACGCCCCTTGTGGCCTGTCCAACGTTTCTTGGGGCGGCCATCCCTCTCTTGTTGGGCCTGCTGCCTGAGACCTCGAAAAAAGCATTTACCCTCGATTTTCTTCTTCTTTTCAGGAAATGCTTTTTTCCTATTCTGAGTGCGTTCCAGCGCCTCCTGGAGGCCAGGCCCAAACAGGTGGTCACCTGAAAAAGGTAACCCACAAAGCTTAAGCTTTGAGGCAACGTCACCCGACCATGCTTTTAGCCACACATCCCTTCTAGCTGCATTTACTAGTGCGGGTGACCTAGCCGCCAACTTTACCGATTCTGCAGAGGCATCTGCCAAAAAACCAACTGCCATAAAAAATAATGGAAACGACTTCAAAAGCTGTTGCCTGGAGGTGCCAGCCGAAATGTGGGACTGTAATTGCGTTAGCTAACATTCCAGATTTCTGGCCACACAAGTAGCTGCAAGGGATGGTTTCAGTCCAGTTGATGAGGCATCCCAAGCCCTCTTAAGCAGCATGGCCCCTCTTTTGTCCATGGGATCTCTAAGAGACCCCAGGTCATCAAAGGCCGAATCTGTCTTTTTAGAGACCTTGGCTAACGGTGCATCTAGTTTGGGAATGTTATTCCAGGGATGAGAAGCATGTGCTTCAAAAGGGAACCTCCACTTGAGGCTGCCTGAAAAGAACGGCCTTTTTTCCGGCTGCTCCCACTCCAGCAAAATCGACTATCAGAGATTTATGCATGGGAAATACCCTGATCTTATGCGCACTAGAACCCTGGTACATAAGGTCATGCTTAGAGAGCTGGACCTGCTCCTCACGGATTTCCAAGGTATCATAGATCACCTTAAGAAGATCTCCTACATCATCCAGAGATAATTTATATCTGGACCCCCTGGGGGAATCCTCCTCCCCCTCAGAGTCGGATGCTGAACCCACTTGAGAGAAGGCTAGTGACCTAGGTACCCTCTCCCTATCCCCCTCATCCTCCTGACTAGGCTCGGATAGGGAAGGCATACTCACTGCCCTGGATAGGGATGAAGAGGGACCCTGCATCCGATCCATCATTCCCTTGAAGGACTGGAATGTGGATGCAATCTCGTCTTTAACAGATGTCAGGATTTTGTGACACGCTGCCACTGAATCATCCTTGACCAGACTGCTGATACACTCGGGGCAAGGCAGCTTTTCCCAATTGGCACCTAACTTAGTCCCACATACGGCACATTTTTTTCCTAGGCAGCTGCATATGGGTCCTATCTTGTTTGATCTGAAACCAAAAAGACAAACAATATCCCATTAGAATGCAGCCCTGCCCACACCACCACTGTGTTAGGATAAGTCCAGGAAGGGCCCAGCCCATCACCTGTGGCTCCCCACCCATGGAGGGCTTTTCAGGTCTAAAGGATCCTGACCCCCCAGTGTAAGTCATGGTCTACCTTCACCATGCTTACCTGAGAGGTGCCGGAGCCTGCTGAACCAGAGTCCACCTGTACAGCTGTACCCTCCATGGTCCCTGGTGTTCGCTCAGTCTTTTGAGCCTTTTCCACTACTCCGAATGCCTGTACACATGCACCGCTGTGCCCAAGAGACTGGAAACATGTCTTGTGGCACCCTCTGATGACGTGTTCCGCCGGAAGAATGCTCCTGTCACTTCCTCCTTGTTTTTTGGTAAGATTGATTATTTTGCTTAGGGTCAGGTTTATGTCTGTATAGAAAAATTATCTCAGGGGGACGCTGCAGAAGATGTGAGCCTCCTCCCCTTCTAAAAGAATAAGACATGCAAGATGGAAGAATAAGATGTAATGCTAAGGCAAATAGATCACCTAGAGATGCACACTTTCTACTGGCAGGAGAAGAGCAGCATAAAAAATTCTCCTAAGGCCATGTACTTACCCGAACCCCCACAGACTCCTTCTTCATTGCTAGACTAGTCTCCACAGCTTAGGCAATTGCACATCCTTTTAGGTCATCAAGTACAATATATATATATATATTTGGCTGTGAAGATGCCAAGGCACAGTTCACTGTTGGAGCACAGGGGAGTAAATTAGAACTCTGGCTCCTAGGTAATAGAGGATCAGGCAAGCAAAAGTGCTTTTTGTGGTACCCTAGATCCAAAATCCTTGCATTGTAGAGGCAGCCCCACTGCCAGAGAGGATTTTTGCTTTCCCCGGAGATATACTTTAAGTGAATTTGTAAGGTTGGGAAATTAACATGTAGTAGCTCATTAAAAGGTGTTACTGCATTATCTAATAGCCAAGTAGGCCATCTATTAGCAATCGAGATTGTTAGGAGGTATGATAGTAATAGAAAATTCTATCATCAAGAAATCATCCAGGATCATTTTTCACCAGGTTTGTCTAAACCACAGTGGCGGCTGGTGCTCAAAAAATTTGGAGGGATGCAAACAAACTGAAAAATTCTGAAAAAAAAACATCAATTGCAGCCTCACTGTGCCCATCAATTGCAGCCACTGTGCCCATCAAACACTGCCACTGTGCCAATCAAATGCTGATACTGTGCCAATCAAATGCTGATACTGTGCCAATCAAATGCTGCCACTGTGCCATCAAATGCTGCCACTGTGCCCATCGAATGTCACCACTGTGCCATCAAATGTCGCCACTGTGACCCCCCCGTCCACTTGCTGTCTGCCCGGGACTTACCCTGTCTCGGTGGGGCAGCAGGTGAAAGCGGCGAGCGGTGTCCTCCATGCATCTTCTTCCATCCTCTCCTCCCGTCCTATCCTTCTGATAGGCATCCAATCACAACGTCTTTAGTTTCAGCCAATCAGGTGATGGGTAACAGACCCATGCACCTGATTGGCAGAGAGGCAGTTCAGTGTTAGGAAAGTGAATATTCATTGTTGGGTCAAATGCTAGACTGTCTCCCCATATGAATGAATTGCAGTTTCTCTGCACATATGCAGAAGACTCCAGGGCTGACTAGTAGAATTTCCAGAAGCGGCTATACAGAAAGGATCTGTCAAAATCATATACAGGTAAAACGGTTGATACACATTTAAAGGTTATAATTGTATAAAAGTACAAATAATCTTTGAAAAAAAAAAGTACATTTAATGATTCATGTGTGAGTGCTGAGCTAAATTCACTGTGATCTTGCCTGGCGTTCAGCAAACAGAGATTCACCATCAAGCTTGTTTTAGGACTCATGCACATGGAATTATAAAAATAAACAGATTTTTTTTCTGCCAGAATTTTGCAGAAAAAATGCCTCTAATGTTACAATATGTATGCGTGATGATGTGTGTATTCTGCTGGCCAGAATACTAATTTATTCTGGCCATTGGAATACATTTACATGCATATGTGCATGTTTATGCTTGTTTATGTGCATTTATACTAACAATAACTTACAAAGCCATCCACAACCTTGTCCCCAGCTACATCACTAACCTAGTCTCAAAATACCAACCAAATCATCCTCTTCCCTACTCCCAAGACCTCCTGCTCTCTAACTACCTTGTCACCTCTTCCCATGCTCGCCTTCAGAACTCTGTCCACTTTCAGATGATCCCTGCAAAACACATCTCTTCAGAGAACCATATCTGGCCCCCACCTAACAACTGTACAGTTTTTTCTCCATCAGCACATCCCCCACAGTTATTACCTCTTGTATCTCTTGACTAGGGATGACCCGAACACCCCCCGGTTCGGCTCGCACCAGAACCTGCGAACGGACCGAAAATTCGCACGAACGTTAGAACCCCATTGACATCTATGGGACTCGAACGTTCGAAATCAAAAGTGCTCATTTTAAAGGCTAATTTGCATGGTATTGTCCTAAAAAGGGTTTGGGGACCCGGGTCCTGCCCCAGGGGACATGTATCAATGCAAAAAAAACTTTTAAAAACTGACGTTTTTTCGGGAGCAGTCATTTTAATAATGCTTAAAGTTAAAAAAAAAAAAAGTGAAATATTCCTTTAAATATCGTACCTGGGGGGTGTCTATAGTATGCCTGTAAAGTGGTGTGTGTTTCCCGTGCTTAGAACAGTCCCTGCACAAAATGTCATTTTTAAAGGAAAAAAAGTCATTTAAAACTGCTTGTGGCTTTAATGTAATGTCGGGTCCTGGCAATATAGATGAAAATCAGTGAGACAAAGAGCATGGGTACCCCCCAATTCATTACCAGGCCCTTTGGGTCTTGCATGGATATTAAGGGGAACCCCGCACCTAAATTAAAAAAAGGAAAGGTGTGGGGCCACCAGGCCCTATATACTCTGAACAGCAGAATACAGGCGGTGCAAACAAGACAGGGACTGTAGGTTTGTTGTTAAGTAGAATCTGTTTGTAATTTTGAACTGGTACATTTTTAACGTGTTTAGCTCCAGCCAAAAAAAACATTTTAAGCTTTTTGGAAAACATAGGGAAGGCTTATCACCCCTGTGACATTTGTTTTGCTGTCTGTGCTCCTCTTCAGAAGATTTCACCTCATTTTTTGTCCCAATGACAAATGTTTTTTGAAAATTTGTTTTTTTTTGTGAAACAAGGATTGGTGATAAAGCATCAGTGGAAAGGAGAAATGTTTTTCCCATATTAACTCTTACAGAAGAGAATTTCCCTTCCTAGGGGTAGATTTCATCTCACTTCCTGTTGTCTCCTTCCGTTTGCAAGTAGGAGTCGTTTGTAAGTTGGATGTTTGAAAGTAGGGGCCTGCCCTATATACTCAGCAGAAATTTGGGCCTTAGGTGTTGTTGTGGCCACAACACTGTAAGCCCTCACAGGGCCCTGCTGTGAAATATTAGATCAAGAATTGTAATTACATGCCCCTGTTGAACAGGGGCAGAAAAATTGGGCCTTTGGTGGTAGTGGTGCTAGTGCCACAACACTGTAAGTCCTCACTCGTTCTTGGTGGGCGCAGAAACTGGCCCTGCTGTGAAATATTAGATCAAGAATTGTAATTACATGCCCGTGTTGAACAGGGGCTGAAAAATGGGGCCTTAGGCACTGGTGCTGGTGCCACAACACTGCAACCCCTCACAGATACTCTAGTTGGAACACAGGAATGAGCCCTGCTGCAAAGTATTGCATCAAAAATTGTAATTACACGCCCCTGTTAAACAGGGGCTGAAAAATTGGGCCTTAGGCACTGGTGCTGGTGCCACAACACTGCAACCCCTGACAAATACTCTAGTTGGAACACAGGAATGAGCCCTGCTGCAAAGTATTGCATCAAAAATTGTAATTACACACCCCTGTTAAACAGGGGCTGAAAAATTGGGTCTTAGGCACTGGTGCTGGTGCCACAACACTGCAACCCCTCACAGATACTCTAGTTGGAACGCAGAAACGAGCCCTGCTGCAAAGTATTGCATCAAAAATTGTAATTACACGCCCCTGTTAAACAGGGGCTGAAAAATTGGGCCTTAGGCACTGGTGGCGGTGCCCAGAACCAAAAATGTTCTTACAAGCTATCAGCGTGATCATTAAGGAGGAAGAAGATAATTACTCAGGATAGTCACTCAGCATCAGCATAGGCAGTCTTTGAAGGGATCTGAGATTTAAAAAAAAATTACTCAGTTACATCAGCATCAGGTGCTTGGTAGCCGGTGGTGATCCAAGACTGATTAATTTTTTTGAAGGTCAGTCGATCAACAGAGTCGGTGGACAGACGCACCCTGTGATCGGTTACAAAGCCTCCAGCAGCACTGAATGTGCATTCCGAAAGAACGCTGGATGCAGGACAGGCCAGTAGCTCAATTGCATACTGTGCAAGCTCTGGCCAGTGATCCATTCTCAAGACTCAGTAACCCAGAGGATTTTCGGTGGGAAAGGTGTCCAAGTCAGATCTTGCCCCTAGGTATTCCTCCACCATGAAAAACAGATGCTGGCGATGGTTGCTGGAACCGATCATACCTTGTGGCTGCGGACCAAAAAATTGTCTGAACGCATCGGTCAGACGGCCACCTTCTCCACCGCTCCTTCTTTGACTGACCGAAGCCTCAGCAACACGTTGTCCAGAAACAGGAGTTTGTAACCTCCCAGTCTCTGGGAACGAGTTGCACAGACCTTTCTGCAAGGACTCCCGAAGATGTTTCATCCTCTGCTCCCTCTGCGATGGCAAGATAAGGTCCGCAACCTTACCCTTGTAACGTGGATCAAGGAGGGTTGCCAGCCAGTATTGGTCCTTCTCCTTGATACCACGAATACGAGGATCCTTACGCAGGCTTTGCAGGATCAGGGAGGCCATGCAGCGTAGGTTTGCTAAGGTATTCGGTCCGGAGTCCTCTGGGTCACTAAGGACGACATGGTCTGCAGCCACCCACTCCCAGCCACGTACAAGTCCATGTGTTTTTTGGGACTGATCCCTTAAAGACTGCTGCTGATGCTGAGTGCCAGGCTCCACCTCCATACTGACACAATCCTCCTCCTCATCCTCGTCTTCTTCCTGTGTGATCGGTGGGCACGCAGGAACACTGTCTGGATAAAGGGGGCCTTGAGAGCTAAGGAAGTCCTCCTCTTCCTGCCTCTGTTCTGCCTCCAGTGCCCTGTCCATTACTCCACGCAGCGTGTGCTCCAACAGGTGGACAAGGGGGACAGTGTCACTGATGCATGCACAGTCACTGCTCACCATCCTCGTGGCCACCTCAAATGGTGACAGGACAGTGCATGCATCCCTGATCATGGCCTACTGGCATGGGAAAAAAAAACAAGCTCCCCTGACCCTGTCCTGGTGCCATAGTCGCACAGGTACTCATTGATGGCCCTCTGCTGCATGTGCAGCCGCTGCAGCATGGCCAACATTGAGTTCCACCTGGTGGGCATGTCACAGATTAGGTGGTTCTTGGGCAGGTTAAACTCCTTTTGGAGGTCTGCCAGCCGAGCATTGGCATTATATGACTGGCAGAAATGCACACAGACTTTCCTGGCCTGCCTCAGGACATCCTGTAAGCCCGGGTACCTGCCCAAGAACCGCTGCACCACCAAGTTAAGGACGTGAGCCAAACAGGGCACATGGGTCATTTGTCCCTGTCGGAGGGCAGAGAGGAGGTTGGTGCCATTGTCGCAAACCACCATTCCTGCCTTAAGTTGGCGTGTCGTCAACCACCTCTGAACCTGCCCCTGCAGAGCTGACAGAACCTCTGCCCCAGTGTGGCTCCTGTCCCCCAAGCACACCAGCTCAAGCACTGCATGGCATCCTTTGGCCTGCATACTTGCGTAGCCCCTTGAACGGCTACGGAGAACCGCTGGTCCCGAGGACAAAGCACAGGAAGAGGCCATGGAGGAAGAAGAAGAGGAGGGGTGGAGGAGAGAGGTGTGTCACAATCATTAGTAGTGGCATTTTGGAGGCATGGTGGTGGAACAACCTCCAACACTACTGCACCTTGTCCTGCATCCTTCCCAGCTGCCAGCAGAGTCATCCAATGCATGGTGAAACTTAGGTAATGTCCCTGTCCATGCCTGCTGGACCATGAGTCAGCGGTAATATGCACCTTACCGCTGACCGCCCTGTCCAGCGAGGCCAAGACATTGCCTTCCACATGCCAGTAGAGAGCCGGAATCGCCTTCCGTGAGAAAAAGTGGCGTTTGGGTACCTGCCACTGAGGAACCACACATTCCACAAACTCACAGAAGGGGGCAGAGTCTACCAACTGAAAAGGCAGCAGTTGAAATGCTAGCAATTTTGCCAAGCTAGCATTTAACCGCTGGGCATGTGTATGGCTGGGAGCGAACTTCTTTCGGCGGTGCAGCAGCTGGGGCAGGGAAATTTGCCTGGTACAATCTGACGTCGATGTACCGAAAGCAGATTGCCCACAAGTACTTGGCTGTGACACACCTAATTCTACACCTTCATTCCTCTCAGTGCAGGTCTCAGAGAGGACTGAAGGTATAGTGGGGTTGGAGATCTCAGCTGATGAGGAGCAAGGAGAGGTCCTCTTTGTTCTTTGGTGTGGGTCTTTTAGATATGCTTGCCACCGAACTGCATGGCAGGTCAACATATGTCTGGTCAAGCATGTGGTGCCCAAGCGGGAGATGTTTTGGCCACGCGAGATATGCTTGAGACATATGTTGCAAATAGCAGCGGTGCAATCTGATGCACTCCTCTCAAAAAAGGCCCACACCAAAGAACTTTTTGAATAACGTGCAAAGACTGCAGCGCCCTGCACATGCGGAGCTTTGGGGTGTGCTGCCCTTAGGCTGGCCCCTGGAGGGCATCCTGCCTTGTTGGTGATGTGCCGCCTCCTCCTCCCCTCTCCTATCAGGCACCCACGTTGAGTCAGTGACCTCATCATCCCCTCCCTCCTCATCACTGGAGCAAACCTGGCTGCAGCAGGGGGAGCATGACTGCCAGATTGCTGTCCTTCTTGGGCACCCCCTCTGTCTGTGCTCACGTTACTGCCTTCATCTAGCTCAGTATCATCATCAGAGCCTTCCAAACGCTGGGCATCTTCCTGGAGCATCTACCCAACACTGTGGTCAAACAGTTCGAGGGACTCCTCAGGAGGACATGGTGGGGCTAGGGAAGGAGTCACTGATGACATTGAGCCGAGGGAAGAGGCCGCTGCTTTGCCAGACAAAGTACCCTGAGCATGGGTGAGAGAGGATGAGGAGGATGAGGATGGCTTGTCATCCACCTGTCCTCCGCATGTTGCGGCTCAACAGGGCCAGCTGCCGAAAAAAGGCCAAGCTTGTCCCACGGCCACGTGCTGATGAGGATGCACCGTCTCCATGACCAGCACTGTTGTCTCTAGACACAGAGCCTGCTTGCCCTCTTTTATTGGCTTGTGACTGTCTGCCTCTCCTTCTTGGCCTTCCAGACATACTAATAGCCTGTAGCTGCACTAAGCTGGGATATATATATATATATATCTATATATATATCTATATATATAGATATATATATAGATATATATATATATATATATGTGTGTGTGTGTACTGATACTGCAGCTAGCAAAATCAACTGCCTGCCTGTAGTACAGGTAGCTTTAGGTGAACACTGTGCAGAGCTCGCCAAAAAATAACTTGTAGCTTATTTAGCTACCTGCGGTAGTGAGAGGATCAGGAAAACACCACCAACCTTCTACAGGTAGCTTTAGCTGAACACTGTGCAGAGCTCGCAAAAAAATAACTGGTAGGTTTAGCTGAACACTGTGAGGAGGACGCACTACACTTACTTGTAGCTTTAGCTGAACACTGTGCAGAGGTCGCACTACACTAACTTGTAGTTTTCGCTGAACACTGCGAGGAGGACACACTACACCAACTTGTAGCTTTAGCTAAACACTGTGAGGAGGACGCACTACCCTAACTTGTAGCTTTAGCTGAACACTGTGCAGAGGTCACACTAAACTAACTTGTAGCTTTAGCTGAACCCTGTGAGGAGAACGCACTACACTAACTTGTAGCTTTAGCTGAACACTGTGCAGAGGTCTCACTACACTAAATGTAGTTTTAGCTGAACACTGTGAGGAGGACGCACTACACTAACTTGTAGCTTTAGCTGAACACTGTGCAGAGGTCGCACTACACCAACTTTCTAGTATTTTTTACTGAACACTGTGAGGAGGACACACTACACCAACTTGTAGCTTTAGCTGAACACTGTGAGGAGGACGCACTACCCTAATTAGTAGCTTTAGAGGAGGGCGCGCTACACTAACTTGTAGCTTTAGCTGAACACTGTGCAGAGGCCGCACTGCACTAACTTGTAGTTTTCGCTGAACACTGCGAGGAGGACACACTACATCAACTTGTAGCTTTAGTTGAACAATGTGAGGAGGACGCACTACCCTAACTTGTAGCTT